>NW_019154146.1:5852435-6395912 GCF_002288905.1 Enhydra lutris kenyoni | reverse complement strand
CATGATCCCAGGGTGCTGGGATCGAGCCCCGCATCGGGCTCTCTGCTTGGCAGGGAGCCTGCTTCCCCTCTCTCTCTGCCTGCCTCTCTGCCTACTTGTGATCTCTGTCTCAAGTAAATAAGTAAAATCTTAAAAAAAAGTAAGGTAAGATGTATTTGACAAATGCCTACACACCCATGAAGATGCAGCTTATATATAGTCTCAAGGATGTTGATGCTGCTTATTCTATTATTCAAGTACTTATTATTTTAATTTCTTTGGCATAATAGCTACCTGACCATATTCAAATGTACTATATATGTCAAAAATTTAATTATTCATGTGGCTCTTTCTAAATTAGTCTGTGTACTTACAGAGGCGGATTTTCCTTCTTATTTATGGCTCAATTGGCAGAACCCAGTATACTTAATATTCTTAATTTTTGAACAGGACAGCTTAACACTGAATTAATGAGTTTACTAAAAGTAAACCTTAAATTTGAGATTTCCTTTTAAATAGTATGATAGCTATACTCATGTTCAATGATATATACAGGGGTTTCAAGAAATGTTAACTAAGAATTTTGTAGAAAAACAGCAGGCAAAGAATACTCAGAATATTTCTGCTTGTTGGAAATAGGCAGAGTTAGACATCTGTACCTCCTCAGGCCAATGTAAAGGAAACATCTGTGAAGCAACATTAAATTGTTTTCTAGAGAAACCAAGCAACAAATAAAATCTACCATGTTTTCAGGCAGAGCGAGATGATGCAGAGCCAGAAAAGAAAACAAAATAAATTTACAAAGTTAGAGAATCCCAGAAATGGACTTGTGATTTTATTGGTCTAGCCCCACCATTGATGTCATTATGATATTGTTGGCCAAGTGAATTTATCAAAGTGGCTTGCTTAACAAGATAAAAGTGCAAATCAGGCTATTCACCAGAATTGCAAGGTGTATTAAACTTTAATCAGTTAAATAAACACAATCTTAAATAGATTAATTCTAAAGCATTTAAAATTTCCTGTGTAAAAATAGCAACAATTCAGAAAGAACTAAGAAAAATGTGTTTTAACTTGTAGTCCACAATCTGGCCATCTCTGTTGTGGCAGGATTGTGAGATCAGCAAAGGCAGTACCGACTCAAGAAAAAGATGCGGTGGGTAGTCAATGAAATGGTATCTCTTACTGCTTTTTAATTTTTGCCTTCTGACTTACTGCAAACAAACCACATCCCACCCCAACCATCAAACCCAAACTGTTCTTTTGTTTCAAATAACATTTTTTCAATTGAAATATTAGTTTCAAGTGTACCACATAGTGGTTCCACATCATCGATGTACATTACTTTTAACAAAGTTTTTGTTCAGAGTAATTTTAGATTTAAAGACCTACTGTAAATGTAGTACAGGAAACTCCCATATACCTTTCACCCCGTTTCTCTTAATATTAACAAAGCCATTGTACACTTTTCAAAATTAAGGCATTAACGTTGGTATGTAAGTATTATCTTAATGACAGCCTTACTCGTATTTTATCAGTTTCCACTAGTGCAGTTTTTCTGTTCTTGAATCCAGTCTAGGATATCACATGGCCCATACTCGCTGTATTGACTAGTCTTCTCTGACTTGTGACAATTTGCTATGCTTGTTTTTTCATCACATTAAGAGTTTTGAAGAGTACTGGTCAGATACACAGCTGGGTTTGTTTGGTGTTTTCCTCATGATTAGGCTGCAGGTATGCAGTTTGGGAAATAATCCCATAGAGATAAATTATCTCATTTCATTGTATCAGAAGATGCATGATGTCTACATGACACCACTTTGACGTTAACCTTGGTCACTTGGTTAAGATCTTCCAAGCTGGGTACCCGGGTGGCTCAGTTGATTAAGCTTCTTTCTCAGATCATGATCCTGGGGTCTAGGGATCGAGCCTCACTCCCCGACTGGGAGCCTGCTTCTCCCTCTGTCTGCCACTCCCTTGCTTGTGCATGCTCTCTCTGTTTCTCAGTGTCAAATAAGTAAATAAAATCTTAAAAAAAAAAAAAAAGATCTTCCAAGCTTCTCTACTGTAGAAGTTACTGTTTTTACTTTTACTTGCTATATTCTGCGGAAGCCAGTCACCAAGTCCAGACAACACTAAGGAGGAGGAAATTTAAGTTCCATTCATGGAAAGCAATTTTCTTTAAAGATCATAATTTGTCATTTCTGCCTCTTTTATTTATTCAGTAATTTGTTTTATATAAGAATAAACTTCTGTACTTTTATTTCATATTTCAGGTTGTATTCTATTATTACTTTTTGTTTGGGGTTTTCCAATACTGGCCATTGAGTACCCTTCCTGGTTGGCTCTTGTTTCCCTTTGGTATGTTCCCCACCTTTATTTGGCACTGTAAAATGTAGGTTCATGTTGGATTTCTCTTGCTCAAGTCCAAGGATCAGCCATATTCTAAAAAGCTATCATTCCTTTTACTGAACGATAGGATAGTGTTAAACAGTCCCAACCTGAGCTCCATGTATGGTTGATGCCATTGGAATATAACTGCTTCTAAGTCCTCTCAACAGGCAGGGCTAAAAATTTGGGTGTATATAATAATTCATTTATACTCATCTATCTGTAGTAATAATTATCTCTATCTGTGTATATGAAAAGAAATATGAGGGACACCTGGGTGGCTTAGTCAGTTAAACATCAGCTTTCAGCTCAGGTTATGATCTCAGGGTCCTGGGATCAAATCCTCCATCAGGCTCCCTGCTCTATGGGGAGCCTGCTTCTCTCTCTGCCTCAGCCTGCTTTTTCCTCTGCTTGTGCTCACACTCTCTCGAAAAAAAAAATAAATAAAATCTTAAAAAAAATAAAAATAAATATGACTTTATATGAATATCTCAGATTCTAGTCCAGCATGAGGGGGTTCATTATCATTTATGTATAATTTCCTAATCTGAGAGTGAGAAACCTATCTCCCATTAGCACGATTTAATGATTTCCTCAGCCCCTAATATTTATCACACCGTTTTGGAATTGATAACCGTAGGAGAAGTTACCAAATAGAGTAATATGGATGGACAGTTACTTTTATCTTTAGTCTTACAGTTGCTTCTCAAAACACCATCTTACAAAGTTGCTTATGTCAGCCCTTTATTTCCCCACTGCCTTTAGTGAGGCTGTGTCATACATTTGCAATATAGTTCTATCCATTTTCCCCACTCTATATTCCATCCTTGGACCCCCACATCTACTTGAATTTGGGGCTTTATATATATATTAAAGTTCATTCTGTAATGTACACCTTATGAGGTTTTTGATATGCATACTGCCCTGTGTCCATCCCTCCAGCAACACACAGAACACTTGTTATGCCCCCCTGGAGTGTTGTCTGCCATTTGTAGTCACTGCTGCCTCCTCTACTCCAAATATTAGCAACCTATTGATTTATTTTGTGTCTATAGTTGCCTTTTTCTCTTGAATTCAGCTTCTTTCGCTTAGCAGAGTTTGCTTAAGATTCATCCATATTGTTGCATGGACCAGCAGTTTGCTCTGTTTCATTGCTCAGGATTCCATTACATAGTTGAAAACTAGTTTACTCCTTTACCTGCTGAAAAATACTTAGTTGTTTATAATTTTGAGTTTAAAGAATAAAGCTCCTGTGAGCTATAAACATGCACAAATAAGTTTTTGTGTAAACATGCATTTTCCATTTATTTGGATAAACACCAGTTAGTGGAATTTTTAGGTTAAATAGTACGTATAAGTTCAAGTTTATAAGAGGGGCGCCTGGGTGGCTCAGTGGGTTAAGCCTCTGCCTTCAGCTCTGGTCATGATCTCAGGGTCCTGGAATTGAGCCCTGCATCGGGATCTCTGCTCAGTGGGGTGCCTGCTTCCCCCTCTCTCTCTGCCTGTCTCTCTGCCTACTTGTGATCTCTCTCTGTCAAATAAATGAATAAATCTTTTTTAAAAAGTTTGTAAGAAACTTTTATACTGTACCCAGAGAGATCATACTGTCATGCATTTCCACCAGCGATCAATGAGTGTTCCTCTTGCCTGCAAGCGTCTGGTTTTATCAATGTTTTCGATTTTAGTCATTCTAATAGGTATCTCATTCTAATGGTATCTCATTTTAGTTTAATTTCCATTTTCCTAATGATGATTAATGGTGGGATTTTAAAAAAATCTATGCTTACTTGCTGTCTACTTCTTTTCATCCTAAAAAGCATATTCATACATTTTGCATATCTTCAATTGTTTTCTTAGTTTGGAGTTTTACTCCATTTTATCTTTAGCTATAATATTCTAGAAATTATGTTTTTTAGTATCAGAATTGAAGATGATGCATTTAGGGGAAGTGCAGTTTTTTTTTCTTTCTTTTTCGACTCAATAATCTTTCTAAAAAATTTCCCTTAACTAACCCCCTTTCTCCTCCTATATATTGTCTCCGGCAAATCCAGATTATTAGTTTTTGTTCTCCCTTGAAACTCCACCATCTCCATGAAACTCAGATTTGTCAGCCAGAAAGTAAGGTAATTAAAGTAGATCATCTGTAAGGTATTTTATTATTTTGTGGCAATCTCCATAATTTTTGAGTGTAGATAGCAGATGTGGCCTAGATCTTATTTCTGAATTCCTTGTTAAAGGGCTAGAATGCCCCCTCACTCTATCTCCCGTATGGGATGTAGATGTCTCATGCATTATGTGTGTGTGTTTGTGTGTGTTTGTGTGCAGATCACATATGTTTCTTTGTCAAAGAAATGTTTAAATTAATTGAGGGTTTGGACTTTAAAAATTTTAATTATACATAGTAAATTATTACTTATAAATAATTACTAAGGGAGAGGTGAGATACTATGATTTGACATAGAATCAAATCAAGATTGATATGATTTTAAGTTTTCCTAGCATACAGTCATGTTTTAACAGAAATAGTTTATTACTGTTTAGATTTGTCAGTTGAATGAAAAGGAATAGCAAATGCCCAAAGGTATAAGGTATACGGTATAAGGTATTATATATTATACCGTAAAAATTAGTACAAGGGTAGGGCTGCCTGGGTGGCTCAGTTGGTTAAGCATATGCCGTGGGCTCAGTTCATGATCCCAGGGTCCTGGGATCAAGCCCCATGTTGGGGGGTGGGGTGGGGAGTCTCTGTTCAGCAGGGAACCTGCTTCCGCCTCTACCTCTGCCTGCCACCCCCCACTTGTGAGTGCTCTTTCTCCCTCCCAAATAAATAAATGAAAAAATTTTTTAAAGATTTTATTTACTTATTTGACGGAGGGAGAGAAATCACAAATACGCAGAGCAGCAGGTGGGGTGGGGGGTGGGGGAAGCAGACTCCCTGCTGAGCAGAGAACCCGATGTGGGGCTCCATTCCAGGACCCTGAGATCATGACCTGAGCTGAAGGCAGAGGCTTAACCCACTGAGCCACCCAGGTGCCCCTAAATGAAATATTTTTTTAAAAATTGGTACAAGGGTAGATCTAAAATGTGCTTACCAAAAAAAAAATTAAATAAGTGAATGGAGTACAAGATTCTGGATATAAGAACAAAGTTCCCAGAGTAGATAGACTTGATTATCCTTGGTTTTGGCACCTTTTTAAAGCAATTCTCATAGACTATTTAGGAATAGTCTTAACTTACTTATTGCTAAATCCATAATTACCAGAATTTTAATGAGTTTATCCTTGCTTCCTTTAAGGGTCTTAATTTAATTCCTCTTGTGATTCACTTACTTCAAAGTATGTATTAAAATAATATTCTGTACCCATTGCTAAATCCTTTACAGGTATATAGCCAAAAAGAAGACGAATAGAACAAATAACTGGAAAAGAATAATGTCATTTTGCCTAGTGAGGCACATGTGTGTTTGCTAAGTTGGTGGTTGGTTGGTCAGTTGGTTTGTAGAAGTGAATACAGTCCTAAGGTGTACTGTCTGGCTCATACTGAAGTAAAGCCTCAGACCTAATTCTGTCTTCCCCACGGACCTTTTTTTTTTTTTTTTTTAAGATTTTATTTTAGTTATTTGACAGACAGAGATCACAAGTAGGCAGAACGACAGGCAATGAGAGAAGAGGAAGCAGGTTCCCCACCGAGCAGAGATCCCGATGCGGGGCTTGATCCCAGGACCCTGAGATCATGACCTGAGCCAAAGGCAGAAGCTTAACCCACTAAGCCACCCAGGCACCCCACTCCACAGATATTTTTAAAAGCCAGACACCAGTTTAAAACGTGTTCTTATAAATTTTTTTTACTTCCTCAGCCCTCTGTCATGTTTTGTGTTTTAAGAATACCTTTCCTGAAAGCTTTGTGAGAATTTCCAGTAGCTACATACAAATATCTCTCAGAATAAGTAAAAAAGAGTCCTCCAAACCCGTGGTGTGATATAGGCCATTTGGGGGTCATGGATAATGTGTGAAGGCCCCTTAGATTTTCATGACATGTTCATACAAGGGTAGATATTCACTGTAAATATCTTAACCTATGTTTATTGCATTTATTACTGTAATACCATACATTTTTTAAAAATACCATACATCTAACTTTAAAGTTAGAAACCCTAACATTCATTAATCTAATTAACAAAGTGATAAAGTGAAATATAAAAGCTGACTCTTTCTTTTTATAGCATAATACTTTGTGAATAAATGCTAAGAGATCATTCTTAAAGTAGGAATTTCCTTAAAAGGCCACCAACTATCACTGTTGTGTAGCTTAAATTGATTAAAAACAAATATGATACTGCCTGTATTGGAATATTTAAAGTCAAATTACATGTAATAAAAGGTGACTGTCATCTTGATTTTAACATGGAATGGTGGAATGTTATACCCATATTTTATAAATAAGATACAACCACATTTTACAATCTAGAGATCGCATAACCTATGTACAAAAATTTGTTTATTTGGGGGTGACTGATTCTTCCTAAAGATTTCTAATATTGACTCTCTTTTTTAACCCAAATGCACAGATTTCTATGTAGTAATCTTAGCTGATGAATTTTATCATTAATTGACATTTTTACCTATTTACTGTTTTTTTTTTCCCCCACAGAATAACATGTAAAATTCTTAAACACAATAGTCATGTCTGGAATATCATTTTATACCTACTGCCTTGCACAGCTTCTGGAGATTATAATTGTCATTCAAAAAGTATGACAAAGATCAGTACTTTTCAGAATCGAATGCACTTTGTCATCTGGCTCTTCTGTTTTATATTACTAAGAATGTATGGTTGCTAAATATGTGCATTTAAAATGTGCCCAACATGGGGCGTCTGGGTGGCTCAGTGGGTTAAAGCCTCTGCCTTCGGCTTGGGTCATGATCCCAGGGTCCTGGGATCGAGCCCCAAATGGGGGTCCGGGGGAAGCTTGCTTCCTCCCTCTCTCTCTCTGCCTACTTGTGATCTCTGTCCGATAAATAAATAAAAAATCTTAAAAAAAAAAATGTGCCCAACATCCCACCAGTAATTCGTCTAAACTTAGAAATGGGGAGTCACTTAACATGGCCAGCTGCTCTCTGGGTATCTCTTCATCTACAACTAATAAAATAATTGACCAGTTGGACCGGAAGCTGAAATTTAACAGCAGGTATGGCCCAAGCGTATAATACAAGTTGAACATCTGCCTTGGTTTTACTTTTAATAGATAATAGCTATTTATATCTTCACTTTGATTGCACATGTCTATTGGAGAAAGTAGAAATAATGAGTTAACTAGCTGTTTTTATTTTGACAAAGTTAAAAAAAAATCCCATTGTCATTTGAATTTTCTACTAACATCAGTTCATTTTGCTGTTTGCTTTCCTAAGATTACTGTCCTGAATTTCTCTAAAATACTTGTGTCCCCAGCATTTCTCTACATTGTTATATATCAACTCATTTTCTTCACAATTATTCTATAAATTAAGTACTATTTAAATTCTACTTTCCAGATGGAAGAACTGAGGCAGAGCGAATTTGGATAATTTGCCTAGGGTAACACAGAAAATAGAAGAACTAGGAGTCGCAGCTCAGTGACTGGCTCCAAATATTCCCTTGGCATCTCCCTCCATACTTTGTAAATGCTCTTTCGTGCTCATCAAATCTATTTACAAGAATATTCATAGCAGTTTTTTGGAAAACCAAAGCTCAAAACACTTAATATCCATTAGCAATATAATGGATGAATAAGTTGTGGTATGCTAATACAATGTTCATACACATTGCTCAAGAACATTCATATACTTAAAAATAGATAAATCTCATTGATATTGTGAGCAAAAGAATCTGGCCTTAAGGTATATACTGTGTGGCTCCATTTATATGGAGTTCAAACACAGGGATCCTTTTCTTTTTTAAGATTTTATTTATTTACTTGAGAGAGAAAGTGAGTGAGAGAGAGGAAGAGCACAAGCAGGGCGAGAGGCAGAGGGACAAACAGACTCCCCACTGAGCAGAGAGCTAAATGCGGGGCTTGATCCCAGGACCCTGAGATCATGCCCCGAGCCGAATACAGATTTATAACCAACTGAGGCACCCAGGCACTCCTAAAATAGGCATCTTTGATGAGGATTGAAGTCATACAGTTCTCCTATTTGGGAAAGAGGCATTGACTTAAATGGATCACATGCAGACACTCAGGAACTCTGACATTATGGGAAGTTCTGTATCTTGCTGTAGATGGTGGGGAAACATTCACCAAAATGCACACTTAAAATGTTTCATTTCGTGTGCCTGGCTGTATTTGATGTATAACTCTATTAAAGGATAACAATCCCTCTCTTTTAAGTAAAAAAACTAACTCTTCTTTCATCATCTTTACATTGCAGAATTATTGGAATATTTCTTCTAAGATTAAGGCTTATATCTAAATATAGGAATGATTCCCTTATGAAATTACAAGTGCATTAATACTTTTCAGATACTTTCTCATTATCAACCGATCGTTCCTACACCTTGTAAGAGTACATAGTTCCTCTCACTGTCTCCTCAGGCTTCTAAGAGAGAAAACTGTCAACACTCAAACAATGCAGCCACTGTTCTCTTAGGACCAAAATGTAAATTAGAATTCATCTGCATTATTGCATTTTTTTTTTTAAAGATTTTATTTATTTGACAGACAGAGATCACAAGTAGGCAGAGAGGCAGGCAGAGAGAGAGGAAGGGAAGCAGACTCCCTGCTGAGCAGAGAGCCCGATGCGGGGCTCGATCCCAGGACCCTGAGATCATGACCTGAGCCGAAGGCAGAGGCCTTAACCCACTGAGCCACCCAGGCGCCCCTGCATTATTTTTTTTTAACATACCTTGTTTCCTTCAAAGTTCTCAGACTTCTCCATCACATAACTGTCTTATCTTTATTAGAAATCAAGAAATTAAAAATAGAGCTTCCCTATGACCCTGCAATTGCACTACAGGGTATTTACCCCAAAGATACAGATGTAGTGAAAAGAAGAGCCATCTGTACCCCAATGTTTATAGCAGCAATGGCCACGGTCGCCAAACTGTGGAAAGAACCAAGATGCCCTTCAACGGACGAATGGATAAGGAAGATGTGGTCCATATACATTATGGAGTATTATGCCTCCATCAGAAAGGATGAATACCCAACTTTTGTAGCAACATGGATAGGACTGGAAGAGATGATGCTGAGTGAAATAAGTCAAGCAGAGAGAGTCAATTATCATATGGTTTCACTTATTTGTGGAGCATAACAAATAGCATGGAGGACATGGGGAGTTAGGAGAAGGGAGTTGGGGGAAATTGGAAGGGGAGGTGAACAATGAGAGACTATGGTCTCTGCAAAACAATCTGAAGGGTTTGAAGAGGTGGCGGGGGTGGGATGTTGGGGAAACCAGGTGGTGGGTATTAGAGAGGGCACTGATTGCATGGAGCACTAGGTGTGGTACAAAAACAATGAATACTGTTATGCTGAAAATAAATTAAAAAAATGATTAAAAATAAATAAATAAATTTGAAATGGATTAAAAACCTAAATGTGAGACAGGAAACCATAAAGACCCTAGAAAAGAACAAAGACAGTAACCTTTTTGACATTGGCCATAACAACATTTTTCTAGATATATCTCCTGAAGCAAGGGAAATTAAAGCAAAAATAAATTATTGGGACTTTATCAAAATAAACAGCTCTGAACAGCAAAGGAAACAATTAACAAAACCAAAAGGCAACCTAGAGAATGGGAGAAGATATTTGCAAATGACATAGCCGATGAAGGATTAGTATCCAAAATATATAAAGAACTTATAAAACTCAACACCCAAAAAACCCCCAAATAATCCAATTAAAAATGGGCAAAAGACATGAAGAGGCATTTTTTCCAAAGAAGACATACAGATGGTCAACAGACACATTGAAATGATGCTCAACATCATTCATCATCAGGGAAATGAAAATCAAAATTCCAATGCCATGTCACCCCACATTTGTCAGAATGGCTAAAACCAACAAGAGAAGAAACAACAAGTGTTTGCAAGGATGTGGAGAAAAAGGAACTCTTGCACTGTTGGTGGTAATGCAAACTGGTGCAGTCACTGTGCAAAACAGTATGGAGGTTCCCTTAAAAGTTAAAAATAGAACTACCATATAATCTAGAAATTTCACTACTGGGTATTTACCTAAGGGATACAAAAACACTAACTCAAAGGGATACATGCACCTTTGTACATATAAACATACATAATGTTTATAGCAACATTATTTACAACAGCCAAGATATGGAAGCAGCCCAAGTTTCCATGGATTGATGAATGCGTAAAAAAGAGTGATATAAGTACACAATGGATTATTATTCAGCTATAAAAAAGAATGAGATCTTGCCATTTGCAAGGACATGGATGGCGCCACAGATTATAATGTTAAGCAAAATAAGTCAGAGAGAGGCAAATGCCATATGAGTTCACTCACAGGTGGAATTTAAAAACCAAAGGAACGTGGCAGGGAAGAGAGAGAGAGAGAGAACGGCAAACCAAGAAACAGGCTCTTAACTCTAGAGAACAAACTGGTGGTTAGTAAAGGGGAGGTGAGTGGGGGGATGGGGACATAGGTGATGGGGATGCAGGAGGGCACTTGTCGTGACAAGCACTGGTGTTGTACACAATTGCTGAATCACTATATTGTACATCTGACACTGTGTTAATGTGGAATTAAAAATTTTTAAAAAACAAAGAGCTTCACGATTGTCCCTGCTAACTGTCAACCTGATGCTCAAGCTCATAATTCCAACTGCAAAGGGTTCTCTGCATTCTGAACACTGAGCCAGCCATCCAGTGAATCTGTTGTTCCCGTGATCTCCGAGTCCAGTCTGCTCAGCATTCTTCCTGTGTTTTCATACAAGCAGACAGAAAAGGTTTGGAACAAAGAAGAACTAAACAGGAGCCCTCTGACACGCCACCAGAGATTTCCCCATATTTCAGCAGTGCCTTTGTATTTAAGTTGTTCCGCGAGCTGTACGTCCACTCAACACACTTCATTCTGTGAAAGATGGGACGGGGAGCGCGCACACAGTGATGGACAGACTCTCATCTAGACAACTCAAAGAAGGGTTTCCAGTCCCGCCTTCCCCATAAAGGCCATGAGTTGTGGAGGGCATCAATACCTCATCTCCAGCCACAGAGCCAGGTGGCAAGTAGGGGGCAGTGACTGGGATACAGGCTCGCGTAAAGCCCAAGCCCACACTCCGAGTCCTGCGTTGTCACCTTCTCACTGACACATTGAGAGAAGATTCAAGACATGGTGAAGCCGGTATTCCACTCCAGGCTGTCCTTCATCACTGTGCTAACATGGAAAATTAGTATTATTAGACAATCAATCTTTCTATTCATCGTGACCCTCTCTCAACACTCACCAACTACTGCTCTAATCGTCCTACAGTTTGCAGACGTCGTGACTCATCCACCAGCTGGCAGCTGCCCTGAAAACAGGCACGACACCCATTCACACCCAGCCGCCCACCACCCTTCCAATTTCTGGGCACACAGAGGTCACCCCTCCTCTAAACACGTACGTCTGCAATGTTTCATAAACACGTTCAGATATGCTAAACATTTCATATCCGTCTTTAAACATTTCCTATCTTCCTCCTCATAAAAATGTGCATGATTAAAATGACACTTTCTCCAACCACACATCGTACATCAGTAGTTTGAGAGTTTTTGAGTTTCAAGGATAAAATAAAATTTCAGAAAACAAAACAAAATGAAATGACAGACCTACGAATGGAAATGTGGAAGTAACATCATTGCATTACCAGCTTTGATTTTTACCAAAGACATATTTAAGCTCATCCTCCTTTTATTCCAATAGAGGAAAAAATGCGCTATCCTAGAGTGAGACTAAATTCTTTAAAACAAGATAACTTTTTTTTAAAGATTTTATTTATTTGACAAAGAGAGAGATCACAAGTAAGCAGAGAGTCAGGCGGGGGGTGGGCAGGGGGAACAGGCTCCCCGCTGGGAAGAGAGCCCAATGTGGAGCTCGATCCCAGGACCCTGAGATCATGACCTGAGCCGAAGGCAGAGGCTTAACCCGCTGAGCCACCCAAGCGCCCAAAAACAAGATAACTTTTTAAACTGGATAAACATATAATAATTTCTTCATAGTCCTCTATTTATTTTTTTAATAAATAAAACTCACTGATATTTAATAAATATCACTCACTGGTTATATAGATAACGCCTCTTTATCCTCCCCTGCAACGTTGTTTAAAGCCGGGCCTGGCATCTGGCTGGCTCGCCCTTCATTCAGATGGAGAAACCATCATAAATGGTGAATCCACACGAGGGGAAGCTACAGTGACCATATGCCCCAGGGGCGTGAGCTGCTGGGACATGGGATTTTGAGTGCTACCAACAGAGCCGTCCTAGAATAAAGTGGGATGAGCTGGTCACTGGGGGCAACTGGCATCAAGGGAAGGCATCCATGCAAACAGGTCTTGGCCTTCTCAGACCAGAGCTGCCCATCCCATCAGCAATCCTTGGTGCTCCCAGGAGCTCAACAAGGGCAGTGCCAACCGAGACAGGGCACTCTCTAAATCCCCATCTGTGAAATGCCGGAGAAGCAACCAGAAGTATCACAGGTATGCACAAGAAGCTCAGAGCGTATGCCTTCTCCTGATATCTACTCCAGTGTTCCATAAAACAACAGAGAATGTACATCGAAACTTTCTGAAAGTCCAAAATGTTCATGTTACACTTTCTTCTACACTTTTCTTTCCTGCAAAGACATCTCCACAGACCCTCCATGCCAATTTCAGTGTACGTTCTGACTACAACGATCCCTCCTCTCTCTGGATGCCTCGGGGGAATGTTTCGGTACTGGAGAGTACTGTATCCAAAGAGTCTTTACAATTTAAAAGTAAAAGCCACCCATCCGCTGCTCATGACAGTGCTAACCGCAAAGGACTGAACCGATAGAGATGCACTCCGGGATGCTAATGTGTGCACGAAGGAGGAATGGAAAGCATGTGTCAGAAATCTGAACATGATTGACGCCTGCCACCTCATCAAGACTGTCTCTCCCACTTAATTTCACTTGATGATTTCAGATTACACGCGGAACGGGCACCAGGTGTTTGAGATTGCCTAACCAGCAAAACACTTGTTTTCAGCGACGGTGAAGCAGATGAATGTCTGCCTCTAAATACGTCCCGGAAATTCACTAGACCTTGATGTGACCTAAGGAAGACTCCGGCGGAGGCGCCTGGGTGGCTCAGTCCAGTAAGTGCATAATTCTCGGTTCCGTTTCAGGTCACGATCTCATGGGTAGTGGGGTCAAGCCGCAAGTAGGGCTCTGCACTCAGCGGGGAATCTGCTTGAAAATTCTCTCTCTGCCCCTCCCCCACTTCTTTCTGTTTAGAATTTTAAAAATCTTAAAAAAAAAAAAAAAAAGAGAGACTTGGGTTCTCGGCCCCATTCCTAGACACACTAAAACCCTAACTGTAGGGTATGGCTCAAGCCACTTTCTTTTTTTTTTTTTTTTTTTTTTTAAAGATTTTATTTATTTATTTGACAGACAGAGATCACAGGCAGGCAGAGAGGCAGGCAGAGAGAGGAAGGGAAGCAGGCTCCCTGCTGAGCAGAGAGCCTGATGTGGGGCTCGAACCCAGGACCCTGGGATCATGACCTGAGCCGAAGGCAGAGGCTTTAACCCGCTGAGCCACCCAGGCGCCCCTCAAGCCACTTTCAAAGGCACTGGTGGGTCCACGAGATGCTAAAATTTGAGGACCACTGCTCTGGTCATTGCTAAGGCATTGAATTGTTTTAATCAGTGATAGAAGAATTTATCTACACTTAAAAAGGATATCACTTGCTTTTCTCACTCTCTGATTGAGAATGCTAAAGAGTTAGGTCAGAGGTTTGTAATTAGAAGAGCGACACTTGACTTATATGATTATTTCCAAAGCACACAACACTTTTCAAGCATTACTCTTATAAATCGTGTGAGTACAAATATTTAATTAGCAAATTCTTATCTCTAAAAAGAAACCACAGATGTTGAATTGAAAATAACCTCTTTCAGCCGCAAGGTGGTAAACTCAACCTGGCAAACCATTTAGTATGAACTGACCTACTTCGGCAAGAGCTTTTCAACAATCAACCAAATATTTCTATTACAAACATTGCTGAATATACCGGTTGGGAAGAGTTATCTGATCTCCCCACTTCTACCCAGGGTATTTGAAACTGTGTTAATGTTTGCATAAATATTTAAAGTGTTTTACCTTCAACACAACAGGTGCTAAACACTTCATCATCTTCTCTCAGAGTTCAACACATTTGGCTCTATTCCTTAGACAGATTAACTTACTTATAAGAATGTGCTATTAATGCTGCTACATTAGTATGGAATGGATAATCCAAGTTATCTTTGGACTTAATTGACATCAAGTAAATTGCGAGGGATTTGAGAAGAACAGAGCAAGGGCGGGTGGCTCCACAGCTTCTGTCCAGCACCTCCACAGAGCAGCATTTCCTGCCGAGCCCCCGGCCCACTGGCAGCTGTGGTACCAGCAGGTCCTGATCCATCATCATCACTGCCCAGCCCCACACCGGCTGCTGGGACACATGGGTCTACCAACAACCAGCTAATACCTTACCATCCGCATAAGCAAAACACATAGGAACCGAGAGGAAATCAGGGAAAATGAACACAATCAATAGAAAATTAGATGAAAGAAATTTAAGTTCAAGGGCATGGGATTACAGACTGTTTTAATAAAATGTGGCTGTATTTACTTTTAGGACAAACATAGCACCTCTCTCTCTTTTTTAGTGAAAACCTTTCAATTTAACGGTGGAGTGGCTTTTCAAATCAAGTACGTAAAAAAACAACGATGAAGTTTCTCCAGTCTTGAAACTATAGTGTTTTGAATTATAAAAATATGTTTATGCTTTGGAGCACCTGGGTGGCCCAGTCAGTTAAGTATCTGACTCTTGACCTCAGCTCAGGTCAGGAGTTCAGCATCCTGGTATAGAGCCCTGGGTCAGGCTCTGCACTGGGCACAAAGCTTGTTTAAGATTCTCGCTCTCCCTCTCCCTCGATCCCTTCCCACCTCTCTCTCTCCCTTTTTCTCAAAAAAAAAAAAAAAAAGAAAAGAAAAGAAAGAAAGAAAGAAAGAAAGAAAAGAATTTATGCATAACTGACTATTGACTGAGACGTCTGACACTATCAGCAGCTGAAATTTTATAACGCACATCACACCACTTTTTTTTATTCATTTATTTGTCAGAGAGAGAGAGAAAGAGAGCACAAGCAGGGGGAGGAGCAGGCAGAAGGAGGAGCAGACTCCATCTCAGAACACTGAGATCATGACCTGAGCCGAAGGCAGACTTAAGTGACTGAGCCACCCAGGTGTCCCCACATTACACCACTTCTAATAACAAAATATTGCCACACAAAAATGTATTATATTACATAATACATTTATATTTCATTATAATGTACTACAATGCATTTTTAAGCTCGTTTAAGGCCTGGAGAAAATCTAAAAATCAATTTTTGTATAAATTTTGACTATGCCAAAGGGATGAAGATGTACATGTTATAAATAACAATGATTTGGACAAAAGGAAAATGAGAATTTGTACCTGATTTCTAGGTTCTTACAATCTTCTTGGAGAGACAAATGTGCATACACAAAAACAACAGGAGAAAATAGGCTAACAGGGAAATCTCAAAAGAATGAATCAATGATTTCTGTAGTTCTGTAATATTTCATGTGAACCACAAAAGTCAGAAGAGCTCACTGATTCTGTATTTTTTATTCAAATTACTCATACTTCCTCTATTTCAAATAATTTGGATAAAATAGACTAATAGGGTTCTATCTTGATGAGTATTTATGCAACCTTATTCTAATGTTTAAATTGTTGTTCTGAAAATTGGTTGGAAAAATTTGACTCTTTAAAGGTTTGTGAAGAGGGGCGCCTGGGTGGCTCCAGGGGTTAAGCGTCTACCTTCGGCTCAGGTCATGATCTCAGGGTCCTGGGATTGAGTCCCACATCGGGCTCCTTGCTAAAGCAGAGGCTTGCTTCTCACTCTGCCTGCCACTCCTCATGCTGTGTTTGCTCACACTCTCTGTCTCTGACAAATAAATACATTTTTTAAATCTTTAAAAAAAAATAAATGAAAGTTTATGAATAAAAAGATACAGTCAAATCAAAAGGAAATTCTTCCAGAATAGGATTCCCCAGTAGAGATATCTTGGAGTGTCATCTCTGAACATGTTTATACAATTTATATAGTTTTGTGGTACAAAACTATTCCTAATGTCATTTCTACCATTCAAAGTCAAATGGTTTTCTAAATCTAGGTAGTAACTGAACTAACATTGTGGAAGAATTGGTTGTTGTTGTTGTTGTTGTTTGTTCTTTTGGCCTTTTATTTTTTGTTTTTTATTTTTTTAATAAAATACTTCTTCAAAACCTGACTATTCTGTATACTCATTCAGCAAATCTTACGTAACTATGCATAGATAAATAAATACTTTTTTGTGAGTAACTACTTTAATCATGTTCAGTTCTGTGTCAGTCCCTATGGTAGAAAGTAGCAAAGGTGGGCAAGAATTGTCAAATATTCAAATGATTCAAATGTTTCTATCATGTATTTATGCTCATCTGAAGATGGTCAAAGTTTTCCTTGAGTTTCCCACTCTAATATAATCCCAATATAATTTTCCACCATTCAGTAAAAATGCTGATAATACTTAAAAACAAAACAAAGAGAAAACCCTGGTGTTTGAACATGACTCTGAACATGGTATTGGTCTGCACATTAGCTCCAGGCACAGGTTCGTATTTTACGTACGACGTGCGCATCTCACGTCTGCTCCATAATGTAATGAGGGGCCTTTAATTGCTCATCTTAGAGCTAAAGAGGATTGTTCTTCAGTAAACGAGGTAACTTGCTAAAGCTTAACTGGCTGGTCAGGGGTGGACTTAGGTGGACATTAATTAAATAATTGGCTCAACAAACAATTAAGCATTCACTCACTTGCTCGGTGACCCTGGGGACAGATTCAAACCATTGCTTCTCAAGCCACTGTCTGGCATCATTTGTTGCATGACACAACACAGAAATGAGGTCAACAGCAGTCGTCATATCCAATAATGGCAATAACTTTTTAAATGTTACTAATGGTCATTTTTGGTTTCTGATCCTCAAAAAATATGTATCTACCTGTTAATTACAGAAATTGTTGCTTTAGTTTTAGTTTCCAAGCAAACATAAAATTATTGGGATAAAAAACTTCACTTTTTCATTTCATAAAATGTTATTCTTAGGTTTCTCCCTGTTAGGTGTTACAGTATACGGCACCCGAGAAACAGATTTTGGTGAGTAACTGAGTCTAAATCACCACTACCAGGAAGGTGGACTACAGAGCTGTAATGAATCCATCTTTTAAGACAAAGGGCAATCATAATTCACCCACATTATAAAAGTGTTTTGAAATAAGTTATCCAAAAAAATAAATAAATAAGTTCTCCATGAGAGCTAAGATTTACAATATAAACAACTAATGGGAAAAGCTGAGCATGGAGAAGTACAGACAGAATTTGTTTTACCAAAATAACAGGAAAACCTTCTACAAAGCGTCTATAGTCCTAAACAAATATTTCTCTTCAGTTGAAATGTCTGCTCTTATCTGTTGCTACAATGTTCTTCTTTCTAATAGGTATGTTTCCTTCCTGACATTTGCCTGAAAAAGACTCAATAAATTAGCAGTTTGAATAATATAGGAACAAGCCTGCTAACCTTAAAGACAAGAGACTAACTTTTTTTTTTTTTTAATTATGGTAAAATGTGAATCACTCTTTATGCAGGCTGGGTTCTAAGTGGGCTTCAAATTTTCCGTTCCTCTCCGGCTCTGCTCTTTGACTTTGAGGAGCCATGACTGGACCTACAGAATAAAGGCATAGCAGTCATGCACGGTTCTTCCTTGGGTATCATAGCAAAAGCCGCTTTTATAGCCTCTTACAGGAAGAGTAGAGTTGCATTGTTATCCTGGTTTCCCAAATACAAAAAAGAAAAAAAAAGTAGGAAGCATACTGACAGAGAACCTAGTGGCATTACTGGTGGACCAGGTGATATATGTATATTGAAATCTGAGACTAGATGAGGTTTTTAAAGGCTCCTTCATTTGACCAACCACCACATAATTTTGTGAACATGAATTTATTAGCAAGTATAAGGCATGAATTATTTGTGTGCATTCATTTTCATGGAAGCCGTGTGTGTGTGTGTGTGTGTGTGTGTGTGTATGTGTGTATGTGTGAGAGAGAGAGACAGACATCATCAAGGGAGAATAGTAATATTATCAGATATATGCAAAATTTAGATTGTTGACATCTTAGGAAGCCTAAGTAATCCCCAGAGCAGCTGCATGGCCAATATAAAGCTTCTGTTGTTAAAACCAATGTATCCAAATCGGTTATTTATGAAATACGTCCACGGAGAACTATCGTGGCGATGTCACCCATAAACAATACAAGAAAAGGAAGGCACTATACTCAAACTATTAAAAACCTGGTCTTATGGTCACTCACGCTTCTGGCACCGTTACAGCAGTTATGACTCAGAACTGTGCCGAAGCGAATTTCCGTGCCAGTTCAGCCATCTGCTGCTGTCTCACAAATGGAATAACAGTCTAAAAGGAAAGTTTGTTTTGAGGTGCCATTCCCATATGCATACAATCCACAAACTGCCGTGTATAACTGTGGCATAGCATTACACCAAGCAAGACTTCATGTTTTTGGAAGAGCACTGCACAGCATTTTCTGGAAATTCTCCCAATATTAGCTACGTGTCACATTTGCATTGAAACATATGGTCTTCAATGTGCCATCTCAAATCATCTACAGAGACTTTGCAATCAGAGGTTCCCTGTGTTACCTTCCTTTTATGAGTCAATTTTCACTTAGCGAACTATCACACTGGTGATTTGGAGGCATTATCTTAATTCCTAATGTAAATTTATTTTCAGCAGATGTGGTTCTGTGAATAATACAAAGTTAATGATGTCTTATTAGTTATTAGCTGAAATCATGCCAAGGGGTGGTAGGTTTTAGATGCTAGAGCAGAGGAACAGAACCAAGGACGTCATCCACCCCTGTCCTCTGCCCCTGGGAGAGGGGAGGTCATGGCTCTTGAACATTCATGTTGAGA
Source organism: Enhydra lutris kenyoni (assembly GCF_002288905.1). Lineage (NCBI taxonomy): Eukaryota > Metazoa > Chordata > Mammalia > Carnivora > Mustelidae > Enhydra > Enhydra lutris. The sequence continues at coordinate 6,376,285 of NW_019154146.1, read as the reverse complement.
GTCATGAGGAAAGTGACCTTTCTTTGACTACCCCCACACCCCAAAGCTCAGACACACGCCACCCTATCTTTGAAGCAGCCTTGCTCCTAGGAAAACTAGTTCTGAGGACGGCAGGGTGAAGGAAAGTATCTAAGACAATGTCCCAGAGCGTTTTGTTTCTTCTGTTCCTCTACAATGGATGAAGCTTCCAGGAACTCAAGGACAGTGAGTTCACACACAAGTACAAGCAAGGGAGTTTGGATTGGTTTGTGTTTGAGCAGTTGTTTAAACAAGACAGAGATAGAAGATAAGGATTTCACAGGATTTTAACAAAATGTATCCATGGTAATCTTCCCTTATAAGTGTCTCAAGTAGACTGTTCTGCTAAAATTTTAAACAAACACAAAATGGACATAGGAAGGTAAATAATTTCCCTAGGACAAAACTGCAGTTCCACTGGGGACCGAGGGAACAGATCGGAAACATCACTCAGTACCGCTCTTATACCCCTGAGTTCAGTGAAATGATTCCCAGGCTCCAGCACCTTCCATTCCAGACTCGGAGAGGTGAAGGCCGAGCCCATCATGACTCAGAGCACAACAAAATTCCCCCTCACGTATCAGTTCCTCCTACTTATCCGCTACTGAGAAAACAGATAAATCACTGCCTTTCCTTTCTAGCAGCCAAACTGGTCATTTCCAGGACAGCAGCAGATGTCGGCTACACACATACAAAGCTGCTTAGGCAGAAGATTGAACTTCAAAGAAAAAAAAAAGAAAGAAAGAAAGAAAACCACAGTGTACTGGCAGTGGCAGAAAACAAACTGATTATAGCAGCAAGTATGCGTCCCTTCCAAGTAATGAGATAATGAGTCAACTTGCTGATTGCACATTGTGGCTACTGAATGCATTCTGGGATGGTTAAAAAAAGGACTGATTGCTCATAATCGAAGGTATATCTCTCCATTTACTGAGGGTTTATTTAACCTCTAGCAATAAAGTTCTGTCAAGTTATTTGCAGAGGTCTTATAAATCTTTTGTTGCATATAAAGGCTCGATATATTTTGATGCATGCAATTATAAATGGTAACTGAGAAAAAACACATTTTCTAACTATCTGTTGCTAGCAAATAGTAACGCAATTGACTTCTGTATGTTGAATTTTTATACAAAAAAGCTACAAATCCTCTAATGAATTTGTTTGACATAATCGTATATTGTTTTGGGCTTTCTACATAGGTAGTCATGTCAGCCATGAACAGAAGACAGCTGTGTCTCATTCTCTCCAACCATGATACTTTTTGTTCTTTTTCAAGCCTTACTATACTTTATTATATAATTTATATTAGATATAATGGTGATTTTTCTCAGTCTTAAAGGATGACTTTGAGTATTTTGTCATATTTGTTACGTTTTAATAAATCCTTTTTATTATATTAAAAAATTCTCTTTTATTCATAGATAGGTAAGTTCTTAAGCATGAGGTATGTTTAATCTTGTTAAATAGTTATTCATCATCTATGAGAGCATATAATTGTATTCTTCTGTTAAAATAAAGAACTACCTTATTGATGAAGTCATGTTAATCCAAGCAAGCATATCTGGAATTAACATGACTGAGTCATGATTGAGTCTCAGTAAGACTGACCTATAATTCTCCTTTCTTTACTAACCTTATTAATTTGAGTAATTAAGGTAATCAAAATGCCAGTTGGAGAATGATGTCTCTTTTCAATATTGAGCAAAAATGTATTCTTTAGAGGAAGTATTTAGTTAGGAGTTAGTTCTTTGAATATTTGGTAGAACTCACTCATGCCTATAAAGCTCTAGGCCTGACATTTCTTAATGGGAATATTTCTAAATAGAGATTTAATTCCTTTATTAGAGTACCCAAAATTTATCAGATTGGTCTTGATAAGTTATATTTTCCTTAATAATGATCCTTTCATACAGACGTGCAGATTTACTAACTGAAATTGGTTATATACGCACTGGCATCATTTTGATCCCGGAATTAACTCAGTTATATATACTTTTCTATTCCTGATATCATTTGTTTGTGCATTGACTACTCTGCTCTGAATCAACCTTGTAAGGCATTTATCAATTTCCTTTCTGTTAAAAATCCAATCACTAGCATTCCTTCTCACCTTTATTTTACCTTTGTTTCCTTCAGAAATCCCTGACTTTTATCTTTATTTTCTTATTTATTTTATTGTATTTATTCTGTTGTTTCCTTCAGATATCTTACGTTGGATGCTTAGCTCTCTAATTTTTCAGCCTCTGTTTTTTTTCCAATTAAAAACCTTACGGCTATAAATTTTCTTCGAAGAGCTATCATAGCCACACACACCTGGGAGTTTTAATGTGTAGGACTTTTTTTTCTTTCTAGTATTGTTTTATTCTTAACACCTTCTTGTTTTCTGTGTGGTTTCTCCTTTGACCCAGTAGTTATTTAGAAGTTTCTAGATACCCAAACACGGATTGCCTAGTTATCGCATTATCAAGTATAATACTGATTGTCATAGAAATTAATATTTCAGTCTTTGTGAGTCTCATATGGTCTCTGTTGCATGTCCTTTTTCTTATTTTTTATAAACCTTTAAAAATATAAAAATCACTTGTAGATGCAAGGCCTTACAAAAATACAGCTGGATTTGTCTATAGGCTGTAATTTGCTCCACAAATGATACATAAAATGTAAAAACAATAGAGAAAAATCACTGAAATAAAAAGTTGATTCTTTGAGATCAATAAAACAGATAAGCATCTAGCCAGAGAGAAGACATAAATTATAGTATCAGCAATGACAGAAGTGATATCACTATAGACCTGCAGATATTAAAATGATAATAAAGAAATATTATGGTCAGTTTTATGCCAGTAAATTTGACAACTTGTATGAAATGGGCAAATTCCTTTAAAGATGGTCTACTAAAGCTCAGTCAAGAAGAAAGAAATAACTTATGTGGATCTATTACAATTTACTAAAGAAACTGAATTTGTAGTTAAAACCTTCAAGTGAATTCTACTAAACATTTAGAGAAAAAATACTATCGATTCTATACAAACTTCTCTAGAAAATTGAAAAGGAATGACTAATTCCCAACTCACTCAGTGAAGCCAGCATCGCTATAGTACTAAAACCAGATAAAAACGTTACCGAAAACTACAGACTAATACAAATTTTAACCACAAATACAAAAATAACAAAATATTAGCAAATGTTCAGAAATTAGAAATAAAACAGTTTAAAAATTTAACTATATATATATTGTTACATATAGTTAGGATAATTTGACCAATTAGAGTTTATCCTAGAAATGCAGTTCTGATTTTACATTTAAAAAAAAATCACACACTGTAGTAACTATATTAACAGACTAAAAAGAAATAAAAGCAAGATTATTTTAATAGACATTAAAAAAGCATTTGACAAATATCTAATATCAACTTCTGATAAAAACCTCTCAACAAACTAGAAAGAGACAGGAACCCCCTCAACCTCATAAAAGCTTCTACGAAAGACCTACAGCTAACACCATACTTAATGGTAAAAGGCTGAAGGCTTTCCTCACCAAAAACAGAAACACTGTGAGGATGTCAACTCCTAACACTTCCGTTCAACACCGTATTGAAGGTTGTAGCCAATGCAAACAATCAAAATAAAGAAGTGAGAAACCCAGATTGGAAAGGAAAAATAAAAACCATATTTATTCAAAGACTACATGATTGTGTACAAAAATCCTACAGAATCTATAGAAAGCTATTAGAAGTAGTGAGTGTAGTCAAGTTGAAAGATACAAGCACAATATACAAAATTAATTCTTTTGATATACTATCAACAAACAGCTGGAGACTGAAATTTTAAAAATACTATTTACTGCATCAGTATAAATATGAAATACTTGAAATAAATGTGAGAAAAGGTAGGAAAGACAAGTACATTGAAACAAAAAAAAAAGAAAAAAAAACTTGTTGAAAGAAAATAAAGATGATTCAAATAAAGAGAGAGGGAGATTGTGTTTATGGATTAGGAGACTCCTTATTGTTCAATGTCAATTCTTTCCAAGCAGATCTATAGATTCATGAAATCCTCATCCAAATCACTGCAGGGCCCATGGACTGGTGGATTTGAGAAACTCACAACGTGAGTCTGAAATTCATATGGCGATACCAATGACCTAGAGTATTTAAAACAAAGTTAGAAAACTCACACCACCTGATTTCAAGAGTAATCAAGCTACAGCAATAAAACAAGTGTGTTATTGGGGTAAAAAGAGACAAACCGTTTAATTAGCTTAGTAGAACCAAAGAGTCTAGGAACAGACATAAACCTGGGTCACTAACTGGTCTTGACAAAGAAGCAGAGGCAGCTCAGTGGAGAACAGACAGGTTTATCGTTTTGCTTTATTTTGCAAGACATCCTGCTGAAGCAACTGGAAATCCATCTGTTAAAAAAAGAACGTTGATTCTGACCTCATACCATATACAAAAATCGACACACAACTGATCATAGTCCTAAATGTAAAAGTTAAAACTATGTAATTTCTGAAGGAAACCAGAATATCTTTATGACTTCGGATTAAGAAAGATTCTCCAGCTATGGTCTCAAAAGCATGACCATAAAATATACACATATAAATTAGTTACATCATTTTTTAAAAAATTTCTGCTTAGTGAATGATACTATTAATATAATGGCAAATTAAAAACATGGGCAAACATTTGCACAGCATGTATCTGATAAATGGTTTGAGTTCAAAATATATGAAGCACACTCGAAACTCAAAAGTGAGAAAGAAAAACATAAAAAGCAGGCAAAAGATTTGATCAGACACTGCATTAAAAAAATATGTGGATAGCAAGTAAGTACATGAGAAGATGATCAATATCATTATCTATTAGGGAAATGCAAGTTAAATTTCACAGTAAGATACCACTAGACACTGATTGAAACGGTTAAAATTAAAAAGTTGACCACGTCAAGCGCTAACAAAAAGGTAGAACAATTGAACTCTTCTATTTTTCTGTGATGTGTTTTTCTATTTTTTCTGTGATGTTACAACCACCTCAGAACTAATTTCACAGTTTCTTTGAATTTTAAACATACGCTTAATCATATGATAAGATCATTTCACAACTAGATAATTATACAAGAGGGGAAAAGTTACTACACAAAGATTTCTGTGTGGATAATCTGCAGCAGCTTTACGTGTATTGGTCAAAACCTGTGAACAACCCAAATGTCCACCAACAGGAGAATGAATGAACCAAGTGTGGCATATTCATGCCCAGGAACACATCTAAGCAATAAAAAGGAAGAAACCAGTAATAGACACTACAACATGGACGCACATTGGAATGACTAAGGTGGATGAAAGAATTCAATCAAAAAGCATATATTGTACAACTCCACAGATATAATATTCTAGAAAATGCAATGTAATCTATACTGCCAGAAAGCAAACCAGTGTTCAGGCATAACTGCAGCATGTGGAGGTAGGAGAACTGAGGAGGGGGATTATGTATAAAGGCGCTGAGGAAATTTGCGTGGTGATGGATATGTTCATTATCTAGAATGTGGCGATGGTTTATTTTATGCAAATTGTACCAAAATAAAGCTGTCAAAAATGACATTTCTTTGGGATTTTTTTCTTCTCCTTCTCCTCCTCATCCTTTCCCTTACCCTAGTCATGATTATTGCAAGGCAGTAAAATCCACCAGAACTAAGTCAAGTAACACCTAAACTATGATAGGACCAAGGGTAATAAATTGCTCATGATTTCTATATTCTTATAATGTTGCATATAAAGTTAATTTTTATTAAACCAACTCTATTTTGCCATTGTCTCCATGGTCTCTGTGGTGGGAGATTGCTTACATTTCATTTTTGTTCTGGCAACATAAAGTGACTACAGCAAACACAAGCCACTGGAACGTTTCGTTGGCTACAACGCCACTGTCAAAGCCAGTCTGACATGGACTGACTCATGGAGCACCTACAACCATGTCTTTCTACATAATAAATTGCGGTGTCGTGACGTCCATGGCTGGCCCAGGGTTTTCTTTCAAATGTAGTTGCTAAAAAAAAAAAAAAAAAAATGTAGTTGCTAAAAATGTAGCAAGAACATTCCAAAGACCTCAGAGTGTCATTAGGATCACATAGGTGACTGGACACTGAGAAAGAATTAGCAAAAGTATCTTTGGTGTGATTTTTCAAATCTAGGGAAAGCTTCACTGATTACTAAATTTGCTAAATTCTTTCCTGCAGGGTAAGAATGAGAAAATTAAGGCATTTTTCCTGCCATCTTTCAGCTGCACTTAACATCAAATGACAAAGCTAGATCCCCAAACTATCCTGAGTCATCCCCACCACCACTGGAGTGCTACTTCTTAGAACACAACCCACTGCGTGGGACAAAAATGAAAGGGAGGTGGCAGCAAGTGACATGGGGAGCTCAGCCATCATGACAGCATGATTCAAAAGTATTTGAGGCTTGGACTTGACAAACAGTGGCATCATTAGTTCTTCCCAAAGCACAACTCCCAGAAACTCTGCAGGGATGGAGCTACCTGGAAGAGCCCAGAAGCCAGGTCAACCTGGCAGGTAGCACTGAGAACCACAGCTACTCTTCTAAAGCAAAGGTGGGCAGTGGACAGAAAGCCAAGGCAGATCGCCGGAAGTCGTCACAGCGAACACGGTGGATCTGATCTTTCGCTTCGATCTGTGACAGAAGGGCCTCTTCTTCAAGCTTTCTTGACCCCTCTATCTTTTGTAGGCTGCAAAAGACCTAATGACCTCTCTTACTCCAAACTGCTAATTTAGGAAAAGTGGTCTACATAGTAAAAAGCCCAGTCGGGTCAGTGTCAGTTTGGTTCCTGGTACCATCTTGATCCATGGAAAACTATGTGTGGAAGGAGAGAGATTTCCAGTTATGGCTATAGGTGGAAAATAACACTGTCAGCATGAAGGACATGGCTAAATAGTGAAAGTGGGATAAAACACAATAGTCATATTACTATAAAAAAACATTTTCATCTCATGAATGCCTAATTGTGTTCCTTTCCTATGCTCTTCTAAAATTAGTACTTGCTTAGTAATAGAAACATCAAGAAAGGACACAGTGGGTATTATAGTTCAGCAATTAAAAGCTGGCCTCCTTATTGTCTAGGTTTGATTTCAGGTCTTGAAAATATATACTTCTTTTCAAATCTAAATGTCACCATAATGGCACAATTTAAACTTTAAGTAGATAAGATAAATAGATGAGAACTGAACACAGCATGCTTAATTTAAAACTAAAATGTTTTCTTTTTTTTTCCTAAGAAAAGAACAAAATTAAACTTGCTCCATAATTTAAAATGCTCTATTTTATTTTTCATATTTTTAGGTCTTTGTTGGGTGAGGAGTTTTTCACATACTATTGTCCATTGCACATATCCTTTAAAGCCTTTACCAAGGGGTAGTTCTAGGCCAACACCACCATATCACCAACCTTGTAGTTTCAAATATTTTTCCAAAATGTTTATTTTTTCACTTGTCTTACTAAAAGCATCCAGCATTATTCTTCCTATTCCTATAGATTCTCAAAAGATTGTCACAATCTGATTCAATCAGTTTGATACTTCGCTATACAAAATGCTTAGAATTATTTGCAGATTTAAAAATTTTGTGTCTCCTTACTTTTGAAAAATGGTAATTAAAACTTTTTTTTTTAAACATTTCTGTCTAGGAGCTTTGAAGTGCTATAAAATTATATTTGTCTGTTCATTACAGAATCTGTTTACTTACTTACCTACTTACTTTATTTATTTAGGTTTCTTAACCTTTAAACCAACACCTGTTCATGATAAAAATACAGTTCATTATTTTGAAATAATTTCAGCATATACTACTAAAGATCATTAAAATTCCTTTTTTTAAAGGATTTTATTTATTTATCTGACAGAGAGAGGGTATAAGCCAGGGGAGTGTCAGGCAGAGGGAGAAGCAGGCTTGCCACTGAGCAGGGAGCCCCATGTGGGGCTCAATTCCTGGACCTTCGGATTATGACTTGAGCCAAAGGCAAGCACTTCACACTGACTGAGCTACCCAAGTGCCCCAAGATCATTAAAATTCTTAGGTAGACGTTACTTTGTTCTTCTCCAAATTCACAGAGTAAACTTATTCTAAAGCAGCCCCTCTCCCTGCATCTCCCTACCTTATACTGTTGGACGTTTTTTTTTCATGAATATTGATGACTTTCAGAAACTGTGTCATTCATGTTTTTGTGTACTTTTGTCTATCTAGATCATCCGTCTTTACTTCCCTACACCATGCACCCATTTGAACACAGACTTAGGGAAAGGTCCATTAAAGAAGATTAGCACCAGGCAAAAATAAATTAATAAATATTGCTAAGTGACTGGCTGAATAAAATACCTAGATTTAGTTGTCAAAGACATTCAGAACATATGGTACAATTACACTATCTGACTAGCTCGCTCTATTACCTTATAGATCTTTCCATGTAAATTCAGACTAGGTGGGATTATTGAGAGCCATAAACTGATCAATTCATTTTAGGGAACCAGAAATTAAGGCTAATAGATGTTTGGTCACCATGTCCAGAAGCTTCGTGATGGGACCAGAATAGAATCCAGTCACTTGACTGGATTGGATGGAGTCCAATAATCTTTTTACTAAAAGAGTTAAGTCGCTAGTGAAATCTTACCATTTTCTCAAAACAGAAAAACAAAACAAAAAAACCATGAGCTCTGTGCCTTTGCTTTTTCTTTGCTATAACTAAGGATACCTTTTACATTTAAAAACCATAGTTTTGAATCATTTCACTTCCTGCCTTTTGAAGTACCTAAAGCAATATCTCCCCAAACATGTCAACACCAATGGACTTATGTGTCCTAAGGAGAAATAGTATCTGGTGGCCAAACAGGATTCAGAAGCACTGAACATCATGTAAAAAATAGCCTATCGGTAGCACGGAAAAGTCCTACAGTAAAGATACATGTTTAAGGGGCACCTGGGTGTCTCAGTGGATTAGGAGTCAGAGTCTTTTAACTCTTGACACAGGCTCAGGTCACACTCTCATGGGTGTTGAGCCAGAGCCCTGCATCAGGCTCCGAGCTCAGTGAGGATTCTTCTTGAGGAAAGGCTCTCCCTCCGCCCCTCACCCAACTCGCATGCGTGCTCTCTCTCAAATAAATAAATAAATCAGAAAAAAGATATATGTTTAAAAAGAGTTTGCTAGACCTATTTCATTTAAAAAAAAAAAAAAGATTTTTATTTATTTATTTGACAGAGATCAGAAGTAGGCAGAGAGGCAGGCAGAGAGAGAGGAGGAAGCAGGCTCCCCACGGAGCAGAGAACCTGATGTGGGGCTTGATCCCAGGACCCCGGGATCATGACATGAGCCTAAGGCAGAGGCTTAACCCACTGAGCCACCCAGGTGCCCCCAGACCTATTTCATTATCATATTCTTTTCTCAGAACCCATCAATGTCCAACAGAACAAATAAACCACAGAACACACTTTAGAAAGCAATGATCTAAGAATCGTTGTAAGTGCTTTAAAAATATATCACAAAGTATTATTCTTCAAAATTTTTCCCAAACAGTCTAATTTCTAGTCTTCCTATGTCATATAATATGTAATAAATTCCCCTATCCTCACTAATTAGCTTCTCATTTATTAAACTATGGCTAACCGTAATGGATAGAGAATGGAACCTGGCATGAGATGGGGAAATAAAGGTTGATTGCCTCTCTTTGCTCCATTACTTAAAAAAAAAAAAAAAAGTGCTCTTTCCAATAGTACAAATTACAGTCAATTTATTTTTTTTTCATTATTTTGATCCATGATGCTCATTTTTTCTTTCCAGTAAGGTGTTCTTAAACACCTGCTATTTTTGTGAACCCCTTACTTATAAAATGCTTCACTTACATGTATACTCTCTAATATTTGCATTTACTCAGAATCCTTTGTAAGTAAGTGGAAATAAATTAGTGGATTTGAAGGAGACAGAATTTTGTTGCAAAGGAATTTCAGCCTTTATGTAGTTGAGTTCAGAAACACAGATGCTATAAAGCATCTTTCCACTCCTTAGAGGCAGATATGTTTCCTTCTTTTCTGAATCCTAAAAATAGCATTTAAAAGAAGTTCTTTCTGCTTTTAACAAGTCTGATATGATAAATATCAACTGAGCCAGACAACTCACAGAGACAGGAAGTCAAAGTAGCACAACAGCCGTGAGGCCATGACGTGGTCCCCGGAAGCTCTTGCCCCATTTCCTTGCTTATGTTCCTGCTTCCTTCCTCTCACCACAGGCTGGGGCTTTAACGCGTGACCTCTGCTTCAAGTTACTGAGGTTACTGGGCCTGTAATTCTGGTTTTTCCTGGGTGTGGGATGTGTTGACAGAAAAACAGAAAAGGAAAAGGAAACTGGCCTCTGGAAGACAATGCAGATAAATGGTGGTTTCTCAAATGAAATTTTTTGATAGCTTTGAGATTTTGTGAAAATTTGAATGGAAAAAACAAAAACAAAAAACGAAATCCTGGGGCTCCAGGGTGGCTCAGTGGGTTAAAGCCTCTGCCTTCAGCTCAGGTCATGATCTCGGGGCCCTGGGATTGAGCCCCGCATCGGGCTCTCTGCTCAGTGGGGAGCCTGCTTCCTCCTCTCTCTCTTTGCCTGCTTCACTGCCTACTTGTGATCTCTGCCTGTCAAATAAACAAATAAAATCGTTTAAAAAAAAAAAAAAAAAGAAAACGAAGTCCTAGCATTTAAAAGCATCTTTCATCTTATGTGAAACTCAGGCATCTTATCCAGGGTCTTTGATGCTGGCTGTTACACCAGATGATCTGAATTACTAGCCAGGGGAAAAATGGCCTCCACTGGGAGGGAAAATATGACTTGTAAACATCAGTCAAGTTGATAGGATTAAATTTTCACTTTACAAGTGCGCTTTGTATTTAGAAAAACGTTCGGTATGAGAGAGAGACCAAGAGTGCACAAGCACACGATGGACTGAAACATGTCCCCCCCCAAATTCATTAAGTTGGAGCCCAGAGCCCCGGTGTGCATGGGCCTTTGAGAACTAATCTGTGTTAAAGGCCTGAGGGTGGGACCCTCATGATGGGAATAATGGGGGGACCAGAAGGGGAAGAAAGGGAATGTTCTCTCTCTGCCAGGTAAGCATTTTGCAAGCCAGGAAGAGGCCTCCCACCAAGAACTGTGTCTTCCAGACACCTTGATCTTGGACTTCCAACATCTACGTGTGAGAAATACACTGTGGTTTGAGCTGACAAGCCTGCTACATGTTGTTACACACAGCCTAAGGGGAGTAACACAGACAAGACAAAAAGACTGAGAAAAATGTTCTTGCCTGTCCTTTTAATGGCCTGTTCCTTATTTGTAAAAAGCCATAAAATTCTGCAGGAGTGATGCAAGCATGGCGTGCATGGATTTGATATTCTGCTCCAATTAGGTTTAAGTTTTTCCACTACAGGGAAATTTATAGTACAATAGGTCAAGGGTCTATTGGCTCCCTTACTCACAATCCCAGTGAGCAACTGCAACCTAGTATCAAACTGAACCTCAAGGCCATTAAATATCATATTCTGGGGGAAACCACTAAAGACCCTAACAAATAAGGGCCAGATACCCAGAGGTGGAGACTACAATTCCACCTGATAACGTGGAATTATATTTTTATGAATTATGAAAAAGGACTCTGTTAACTCTCAAGTTTTCAACTGTGAATCACTCACATTCTATACTGTGTGTGATAAATGTTTAAAAGTGAAAAATCCAAAAACATTTTGCCAAATAAATCTTGCAGTGTCCCAAAGCAAAGCATCAAAGGATATTCATTTATAAAATTATAGTTCAGTAGATAAATTATGAAGCTTTAAAGAACCTGCTGTTTCTTCTATTCGTCAATTTATAAGTTGATTCAACAGGTCTAAGCTTAATTTATGAAAAATCAAGTTACCTGAGGAATTTTTTTTTCTTTTCTCTTCTACCACATAAAATTTATGATGTGAAAGTAGCATGCTATAAATTTTGGGTCTTAGCTATATGGAATGCATAACTCAAAATACCATAATGCTTAGTTACCTATCTTTAAGAAAGTAATAGCAAAGCATTGAGACATTTGGGGGAAGGAGTTTAACTATCAGAAATAAGTGTCTTTTAACATAACTGCAATACAATCCTATTTGAGATAAAATTGAATAAAAATAAAAATCAATAATACCCAAACCTTTCTGTTTAGTCTTTCTTCCTTTCATGAGAGAAGAAAATTCTGTCACTAAATTAGATAAATTTTGAGGATATTTTAAGAATTGGGAAAAAATGGTAGAAAGCCACAGGTCCACGTTCAAACAAGTATTCGTGGTAGTCAGGTGCATGGCTAACCCAATGAAAACATTATTCTGTGAAAATTGTCCTTGCTCACAATCCAAGGGATTTTTCTACAGAAGTGGTTTCCAGGGACTTGATGGAGCTCTGATCAACCAGCACCCCTGGTGGTAGTCCATCCCTACGGGGCCCACACACATGCCCGTGTCAGTGCCCTGCAGAGACAAAGTACATTATGAAAAAACAACCAACGAAAGTCCTTTTTGTTGAGAGCAAGAATGCATGCGCGTGTGGTGGGGGAGGGGCAAAGGGAGAGCGAGAGTGAGAATCCTAACCACGCTCCATCCCAGTGCAGAGCCTCATGTGGGGCTCAGTCTCACAACCCTGAGATCATGGACATCATGACCTGAGCCAAAATCAAGAGTCAGATGTTTAACTGACTGGCCACCCAGGTGCCCCTGAAAATCTTTGTATGCTGTTTTAATCTAATCTGGTTTCTTTGCTGAAGCTGAAATTCTGAGTTACCACTAACCTTATTTTTTCCACAGAAATCCATATAACTCCATGGCAGTCTGTATTTTAATAAACCTCCATTTAGTAGCTAATGAATACACCTACCTGGAAATTCTGTTTATTCTTCCATACTTAGTCACAGTAAACTTGACTGCACAAAAAAAATGGCCGTGGGACAGCAGCTTCTTTGATCTCCGCGCCATGCTCTATGCTATGTTGTTGCTACTGTTGTTGTTTTTAGAAATAAGGATGGACACCACTGTGGGCAGTTATCCCATGAGTTTAAAAAGAACTTCTTAAAAGACTTTTTAAAATGCATGTGTAATATGCACATATATATTAACATAATATGCTATTAGATATCATGATATAAAATTATGTTTTTGTTCTGAAAGGGCCCTCTGGTCCTCTTGATGGACATGCCAAGACAGCAAGGTCCCTGCCTACTTTCTACGCAGGGCACGCGTCAGCTCGCATAGGCAACTGGTAACCTTAAGAGATAAGGTGATGTCCCCCTCAAACCAAAAGGAGGCTCGCTCACTACTCACTGTGGAAGCAAGCAGTGAATGCCTCAGCTCAGAGCCCTTAGCTACAGTGCAAATCCCCTTCACCAGCAGTCACGTCCCTGCCAGGGGACCCTGAGGACGAGACCTTGACACAAACTTATGATGCTCACTCCGACTCTGTGCTGCAAGTTAATACAGGGCGTCGCCCTTGGCCCAAAAAGCTCAAGTCTTCTGCCGACTTACTGGTTTGCAAGTAGTGTAAAATCCAATCCCAATCCAACAATACTATATATGCAAACATTCACAGCTCTGACTCAAGAACATAAATAACCAATGTTGTGCGGCTCCAAGGACAATCGTGATGAACACTTTGCTGAAGCATTGCTCCGTGAAAAAATATCAGAACAATGACTTCTGTTGTCTTCATCCCTGGACTGTTTAACTGTTTTTTAATCGAATTTCTGCGAGTTGCCATCAGTTTCATGATATGGAAACATGCCTTTTCAAATCCCACTGTAACGTTCAAACAAAAGAAATCCCAAATCTCTTTTTTCCCCTTGTGATGATAATTAACCAGGAAAAAAATATTCCCAACTACTTTGGCAAGTAGGAAACCAGAAGAAAAGGGTTTTCAAACATCAAAGGAGGCTCTCAAAATACTCTTTTGTAAGAAGAAAGCCCCACTCTCAGTACCTTATCTTGAAAGCCACATTGGTTAGAGAGGCCCTTTAAAGGATTACCTTAACATGCAAGGAATCGGCCCCTCTGTGATGTGTTCTGAAATTTATACTAAAACATAGCTCCAAGACTGATGTGGTTGGGGGATACAAAGTGGGTCAGAAAGCAGGAGGAAGGGCTTAAGTTCCAAAAATGAGCCAGAGTTCAGATAAGCCATTTGTGGAAAAACACAAAAAACAAAACAACAAAAAATCCCAAGCAAACAGGGATATATGACAGTTAGTTGTCAACCTGTAAGACGCCACCCAATGCTTTTACTCCATAAGGTAGTCACGCAAGGCATAATGAGAAAACTACAAGTCTCGAGGCATTTTTAAAATATAAATCTCTTTTCTTTGCCAATATGCGGAAAAGGATATTCTTCAGCTAAAAACTGCCCCAATTTCCCAGTTTTCTAAATATACTTTCCTAAACAGTGTATTTTTATAGGTATGGTTGTTTTTATTTTTATTTTTCTAATAATAAAATGAGTGCACAATCATACACCAAACACCATGCCATCACCTTCACCCACTGCTACCAACATAGAATTTGGTGTGTATTTTCCAACTCTTTCTCTGCATGAATTTTGGTATTTTTTTTAAATGACACATTGCATTCACTGTCCTGAAACAGGCTTCCTTTTTCACTTACTAACAAAGGACTGGATGTCGGTAAACACAGTTTTCCCATTTTCAAACATCTAGGTAGTATTTTACGGTGTGACTTTTAGAATTGATTTAACCCTTCCCCTACTGACAAACGTTGACATTTTCCCCCCTAATTTTCACTGTTTCAAAAATAAAATGATACATTTAAATTTCAAATTCTTTATCACAGCCTCTGGGTTCCATGCAATCTGGAGTCTGCCTTCCCTGGAACCCCTTATACCAACCCGTCCCACTGGCCTGCCTTCCCCTCTTGCCGGATGCCAATGTCATGCCTCTGCGTGGAGGACCTGTCCTGAGACCTTGGTGTGTTGGCTCTTCCTGCTTCCTTAGCTCTCAGCTCAAGGCCAGTCCTTCCGGGAAGTCTTCCTACGACTCCCGACCTGAGCAGTCTCATCTCTCCTTAGGCAGTAGCTATCACCCCTTCTTGGTGTCCTTCCTTCACAAGACTCATCAGTCCCTGACATCATCTGGTTCACATATTTGTTTACAGGTTTCTTGGCTCGCCTTGCTAAAAACTCTTTCCTCTGTTGTTCTCCAACATGTCCTTTATGAGAAAAGTGCCTGGCACCTAGGGGGCTCTCAGGAAATGTCTGCAGAAAAAATGGATGGTGGGCGTATCCTTCACTGTGTCCGTGACCTAGAAGTAAAACGGTTGCCCAACCACGCGTACACCGGAAACACTCATGGGCACGTTCCAAGTGCAGTCCCCAAAACAGCTGCGGTGGCCACTTGCACTCCCTCCAGTGTTTCCCTCCAGTATTAGAGAGGAAGCTTTTCTCCTAAATGCAGTCAGTTTCTAATGCCAATCTCACAAATTAAGAAGAAGAAGAAGAAGAAGAAGAATTTTTGTAAATATTATCCTGACTTTGAGAATCTTTTTACATGTTTACTGCATTTGTGTTTCATGTACAAATACATCATTGCTGAAAATATTTCTATTCCTTCCCCACCCTTTGGTCATTAAGAAAATAACACTTTTATTTTCTTCTTTTCCTTTTTTTTTTTTTTAAGATTTTATTTATTTATTTGACAGAGAGAGAGACAGAGAGAGCGCGAGCACAAGCAGGGGGAGCGGCAGGCAGAGGGAGAAGCAAGCTCCCCACTGAGCAGGGAGCACAATGTGGGGCTCTATTCCAGGACCTGAAGGCAGATGTTCAACGGACTGAGCCACCAGGCATCCCTGTTTTCTTCTTTCATTGTACAAGATCGGTGGGGCGGCGGCGGGGGGAAGGGTTGTTGCTCCCATTATTGCTGTTGTTTGTTTGTTTGGTTGGTTGGTTGGT
Organism: Enhydra lutris kenyoni; assembly: GCF_002288905.1. Classification (NCBI taxonomy): domain Eukaryota; kingdom Metazoa; phylum Chordata; class Mammalia; order Carnivora; family Mustelidae; genus Enhydra; species Enhydra lutris. The sequence goes on along the minus strand of NW_019154146.1, from coordinate 6,360,258 downwards.
TAGTTGGTTAGTACAGATCTTAAATCTATGTGGAGTTATTTTTGTATATGGTAAGATAAAGACTACTCGAAAAATGTACAGGTCTTTTTATTCTTATTAGAAAGTGGTCTGGGTAGGCATTTCAGAAATTTTCAAAAAAAGCATGCAAAGAACATAAAAAAATCACCCAGACAGAATCATTACATATGTGATTTCTTTCAAATGTTTTTTCCTGTAACCATTTTTCCATAGAAACATTTATTCATTCATATAGTCTATGTACCTTGGTATGCTGTTTCCTTTTTTTTTTAAATCATGCTATAAACCTTGTCTTTGTCAATATTTTTTTAAAATGATTTTAATGATGGCATAATATTTTAATGTATAGGTATATTGTAACTGTTTGTGTTTTAATAGTTCCTATTGTTCAATAGTTAATTCCCACTTCTAATATTAAAGAAAATAATAATAACCCATCAATGACAATCCTTACTCACAAAATCTCCAGGACTATCTCTGATTACATTCCCAGAATAGATTCCTAAATGTGGACTTGCTGATAAAAGGAGCATGAATTATTTTATGGTTCTTTTCAGAGCTTTAAAGACAGGCTGTACTATGTTATCCATTTATCCCATGAGATACCAGGCAGGATATTTTCAGGAGAAAAAAAAAGCCATACTAAATATTACTGTGAGAGTGTACTACATAGGGGCGCCTGGATGGCTCAGTCAGTGAAGCATCTGCCTTCGGCTCAGGTCATGGACCCAGGGTCTTGGGATCGAGCCCCACATTGGGACCCCTGCTTAGCGGGGAGCCTGCTTCTGCCTCTCCCTCTGCCATTCCTCCTACTTGTGCTCACTTGCTCACTCTGTCAAATAAATAAATAAAATCTTAAAAAAAAATAAAAAGAGTGGACTACATTTAAAAAGTTGGTCATAAAAGCATTGGAAGGAAAGCCAAGAAAAAGAGTAGGGTGAGATTTGATTAACCCGTAACTATAGGAAACAGCTACGGCCCTCAGGATTAGGGAAACTCAAGGGAAGCAATCGTTTTGTCAGCATTTTTTAATGCACTGAGAACACGCTGCCACGCTGGTTTTCTCACCCAGACCGGTGAGAAAACACCAACGATCTGCCATCCAGCCGTGGAGGAGCAGAGAGGAAAAGGACCACAGACACTTCCAGAAGCAGGAGAGAGTTGCAAGAGAGACACAAGGTGAGATGAGGAGAGAGAAAATTCGTTTCAATCGGCTATAAGAAGTGAACAGGATCTAGCTGCAAGGGAATCTGGGAGCGGTGGTTTGCCACCACCCACTGTGAGAGTGACAGAGCACAAAGGGGACAAGTGTGGACGGGGCCACAGCTAGGGCATCTGGGCATGCCCGAGAGCAGACAGAGCATATCTGGGTATACTCAGGTAAATGTATGAGGGGCAAACTGGACTTCACAGGTTCTAAATAACTTCTCCAGAGCAGTTGGGAGAGTTGAGGATGTCACCCTGCCTCCATGACACACTGCTTTTGACAGCTGTAGAACTTGTCGTGGCTGTTGCAAGCCACATGCATATTGAGTGTGATCAAGACTAACAACTACAGTTATTCCCTAAAACACAAATACTTTCGGAAACATTAAAGGTCAAAGAGTTACTTTATTTCACATTTTTTTCCTCTGGAGGACTGTCATAACAGTAGAACGAAATCTCACATTTCCGCGCAGTGGCAGGAAAGCGTAAACAAATGTAAGCTGACTTCTACCCAAAATTATACAACATCTTAAAAACAGAAAGTCAAAAGAGAAGCAAAATGATTTCCTCTTAGCATAACCAGCAGCTGGAAGCTTAGCGCCCACCCTTCACTTTTCAACACTCGTCTAATACTTTCTCCAATTGAAAAATACAGCGTGTTTTGCCAACAACCAAGCGATTTTTCTCAGTGATACTGAGAGCCAATCCTGTTCCTCATTCAGGCTACTTATAACGTGAGCGTAGATCCAACAGATTTCTGCACAATTACTTTACCACTAAAAAAGAAAACGTCAGTGTGGGTTTCTCCTTTAGCAGCTGGGACAGTGCGGCATGGACACCAGGAATGGGCACAACTTCTTATCCACCCCCCACCCCCCCAACACACATATTTTACAAGATTTATTCCATTTCTTTGATTTTCACAGAAGCTTTAACCTTCACTGGAGTAAGCTTTCTGATTGCAAAGGTAACTCATAATCAGCCAAATCAACCTGTAACAGGTTTATATTCTAGTGTAGCTTCAAAAACTAATTTTTGGACATAGACAAAATAGAAACAGATCACTTTTTAGATTAAGTTTTTGTGTCGGTATCTTTATATTTAATGGGCAAATCCCATTTAAATATGTGGTCAAGAAAACACACTAGAAACACGGTTTTAGAATGTGAAAAACTGTAGGTGTTCCCTCTAGCATAGGAGATTCTAAAAGACATAGGAAATATGTTCTGCTTGAGCAAATTTTCTGGATGGTTAAAAGCTGTAAGTACCATAATTTTAGTTTAAACATCAGGTGTGACTCTTACACTACCCAGTACCTTCTTAAAATATTTGGATCATTAGCCAACTGATGTGGGCAATATAATTATGCACATTCTACAAAAATATTAACCATTTGTATAGTTTAGTGTCTAATAAAATCAATGAAGGTTCTTATTTATTCACAGAGAAAAATAGTAAATATATGTGTTTCCAATTAAAATGGGCAGCCTAGTGAGTATGTAATTTCAATGTATTTCAAGTGTTTCCCACCTCCAGTGCTCCAGGATGGAGATCACCTACAGACATCAACATTCAGGAACTGAGAAACCTGCAACAGAAAAGTTGATGATATTTAAGCAAACTTCCCTTCTCTTCCATAGCAACTGGGAAGTAATCTTTCTGCTCCTGGAATGCCTGTCTGTATTTTGAAAAGAAAGCTCAGAGGGCGGGAAGACCTTGAGACACTGAGTTAACTGACCTCAGAGATGCCCTATTCCAGGTCCCATCATCATGTGGGAAAACACATGCATACCATTATTTAGGTCAGTTGGTGTGGGGACTTCAAAGTGAAACTTCCTAATCACATAGCCTCCTTCTTTTTTTTTTTTTTCCAAATTATGAATTTTTTTTTAATTTTATTTTTTATAAACATATATTTTTATCCCCAGGGGTACAGGTCTGTGAATCGCCAGGTTTACACACTTCACAGCACTCACCATAGCACATACCCTCCCCAATGTCCATAACCCCACCCCCCCCAACCCCCCTCCCCCCATCAACCCTCAGTTTGTTTTGTGAGATTAAGAGTCACTTATGGTTTGTCTCCCTCCCAATCCCATCTTGTTTCATTTACTCTTCTCCTACCCCCTTAACCCCCCATGTTGCATCTCCTCTCCCTCATATCAGGGAGATCATATGATAGTTGTCTTCCTCCGATTGACTTATTTCGCTAAGCATGATACCCTCTAGTTCCATCCACGTCATCGCAAATGGCAAGATTTCATTTCTTTTGATGGCTGCATAGTATTCCATTGTGTATATATACCACATCTTCTTTATCCATTCATCTGTTGATGGACATCTAGGTTCTTTCCATAGTTTGGCTCACATAGCCTCCTTCTTGACATTCATAATGATTCAACACAGCCAAGGCCTCACTCTTTCTCATCAAATGACCACCTACTCTTTTGGGATTGTAATACTTAAAATAGATACAAATATTGCATCTATCAAGAAGGCTTCCCTCTCCCTATAAAAGTTTAACAGCAAATTTCAGTAACACTGGAATATTTTGTCTCTTTCCTTTCTGATGTGATCTTCAGCTCTTGACTGAATCTCTTGTTCTCATGCTTGTTTTTTGTTTGTTTGTTTTTTGCTTTTTTTGTTTGTTTGTGTTTCTGCTGTTCGGAATGATCTTTCGTGACAAGGTAAGTTCAAATGACATGATGTCTAGGTGCTGCCTCTCCTAGCACAGCAGCTTGTTGGCCTTTTCAGATTCAGGTTCTTGTCATTTTAATAGAGGAAAATCGAAAACTGGGATAGTTTTTTGTTTTGTTTTATTTTGTTTTTAAGATTTTATTTATTTATTTGACAGAGAGACAGATCACAAGTAGGCAGAGAGGCAGGCAGAGAGAGAGGGGGAAGCAGGCTCCCCGCTGAGCAGAGAGCCAGATGCAGGGCTCGGTGCCAGCACCCTGGGACCATGACCTGAGCCAAAAGCAGAGGCTTAACCCTCTGGGCCACCCAGGCGCCCCGAAAACTGGGATAGTTTTTAAACATAAATATAAACTAAAAGTGAATGGTAAGGACCTGGGATTAAGAAATCAGACATTTTAAAAAGCCATTCATTATTATGTTGGCTTGGGGTCTAGGAGATGATTTCAGTTTTGTAAACCACATTTCACTACAAGACAGAAAGTGCTGAAAGGGGCTACTTCGTACTTACCCATGAGAATAACATAAGGGTCACCGTAAAATTTTTTGAGGGTGGGGAAAAGCAAGTGAATTAGATTTCTTGCAGAAATAAGAATATAAAAGGGAGAGCTAGTGTCAAAGCCAAAGTAGAATGTGCTTTTACTCATTCTATACAACATTTCTCTCTCCAACCCACTAAAAGCAGTATAAATGAATATAATTAGAGCAACTAGTTGAGTTATCAGCACCTCCAGAATAGATGTCACATGTGTCGGCTTAGTAATGGCAGATGTTTGGAATATTAGTAGTTCACAAGGAGACCTACAGGACTGCTTGTCTCTGGAAAACCATTTAGTGAAGGATACTGAAACCAACAGCCTGGCTCCTGGGGGTCATTGAGCAAATGCTTCTGAGCATGGAACACGGCCACTCTGAACTTACGAGCCTAACGTGCGCTCTCCGTACACGCGCTTCTCCTCCAGATCGCTCCTGCCCTTGGGCCCACAGCCATGACCAGTTATCAGACATCCTGACCCAGGTCATTACCAGACCAGCGCAGATGGCCACCCAAGGAAGGGGAGTCATTTCATGCTCAGGGCGAGATAATCACTTGGTGCGCTTTCAACCCATTTGTTCAACATTTGCTCCTCGGAGAGACGGAGCGCTTCCTGGGGACAGCTGAGAGAAGAAGGGACACTGCGAAGTGCTCCTGCGTGATTTCCTGCAGTTCAGCTCTGGGCCTGAACCCAAGTGCTTACTCAACAAACCCATACCCCGCAGGTAACGGGCACCAGCCTCATTAGGAAGCGGTGCGGTGACCAGGTGCTGTTAATCACGCGTGTCCCTCGGAGACGCCGAGCCCATTTCGGACAGCTTTGTGAATTCTGACGGCCAGCACATCCGGACTCCCCATGAAAGAGCCGCTGTAGCTCAGAGCTGGCCTCGGAATGGAGGGATCTGGACACTGGCTCTCTCCCCGACGCATAAGGCGACCCTTGATACAAGTTACTTAGCCTCTCTGACCTCACTGTCCTCATTCATGAAAATGAGAACGCACGATTTCTTATGTCACAGGCTGCTGTGCAGACCAGGTCAAAGCACCCGGCCCAAGGGTCCCCTGGGACGCAGTAAGCACTCAGCTGAACTCAGCTACTCCTCCTGGGAGTGCCCCTTCAGCCCCTGTACTGGGCACACCGTCTGCTGTGGCCTCCCCTCTTTGGTGCTCTGCCTGTCACTCCGTTTCCAGTGCTGCCACCAGGGGGGGGGGGTGACTGAGCCTTAGTGTGCCCTTAGAACTGGTTCACTTTCCCTTCTTAAAAGCCCTCCCTCCCTTCCTCCCACACTGCAGCTCCCCGGGCTCTTGACACCCCCCATGTCTAAAGAAGGGAGCTTGAGGGTGTGCAGACATGAGTAGGGCGTGATGGATGCTGCGGAGTGTTTTGTTTCAGCACGTTCCTGATAGGGGCCTTACTGCCGTGCCCATAAAGCCCTCCAAGGATGCCTGTGCTGTCAGATACCCCCCCCAAGCCCCCCACTGCCTGGGGAAATGCCGGGACAGACTGCAGTCTTTGGACTGCCCTCATGAAGGACAAGCTGGCTTCCTTCATTTGTTTTCCTCCGTTCTGTCCTTCAGTTTACTGACCTAGCACAGCTATGAGAAGAAACTAGGATGACAGATTTCACATCTTTTGCAGCCAGTGAAGATCTTTGGCTAAAGATTTGGCTACAGCGAGTGCCAAGTGGTTGTGACTCTGTGAGTGGTTCATTATTTCTTAATTTCCTATTTGCATGCAAGCCTCTAGGCCAGAGACATCCGTAAACATGGAGCAATTTGTCCCTGTAGACTCTGGGACACTCATTTTTTGAGTGTCTACTGTGTTCCATTCATTGGGCTGAGTTCACGCACATATGTTACACATTTAATCCTCACCACTCAGTAAAATATCATTATCCTTGTTTATAAGACGAAAAATCACGTTTGAAAACGATTTTGGAAGGAGAATTTGAAATCTGGTCCAGCTGACACTAAAGCTCATGGTTTTTCTTTCATCACACTGTTTGAAAGAATAAATTAGAAAGAAGCAAGAAATCTGAGCGGCACAAATACTCTGTTAAACCAAAGATTCCCTCAGTATGCTAATTTTGTTTATCTGGCTGCTAACTATTCCAAGAGTAGGGAATTATCCTTTTGTAAATCATATACTTTTATCAGAAGTTTGGGGGCTTTTTGCTTTTGTTTTTTTTCCTACCCCAGGTCAATTTCCTTATCTATCAGGAGACATAATTTATAGATCCTGAGAGACTAATATAGTCAGGAAAAAGTATGTTTACCCAGTGGCAGCTAATGAGACTTTAATAACAGTATATTCTGAAATAACACTGCAACATTTTTGAAATGACAGTATATTCTGAAGAAAATAATGGTTCTAACAGTTAAACCACGTATAAGCAGTGACAGAATAGCTACTATCATTGAACTTCCTTTATAATTTCACTGCAAGATTAGTTTTCTTTAGCGAAAACCCTGGCTGGGTAACCAAAAGTGAATGAAGCCACTGGAAAAGTTTACAGCTTATTGGCTAATGAGCAGCCAGCATTTCTGTGTGTTGGCTGATAAACAAACTGTGGTTCTCAGACAATGCATTTCCTAGTTGTGTGTCAATAAATAGTGCTTTTTGGACCTTTCTTATTTGATATCACTGACCCCCTCTTAAACACTGACCAGAATCTCCATTACTTTTTTCCCCCCTAATATTGGCAACTGGTTTTCTTTTCTTTTTTCTTTTTTTTTTTTTTTAACTTGAGAATTTAGAAGCCAAAATGTGTAATAGTTTTACTTCAGTGAATTAGGAATCCTTGTTGGGATTTGAAAAAAGGAGGAGGAGATTAGGAGAAATTGAAACCAGACTCTCCAGGCAAAGCTCCCTTTGTAGGAAGTACTTAAGAGAGTTTTGACACTTTTTTATACATCCTTTGTTCCTGGTGACATAGGAGAAAGACTGTCTAGAGAAAATTACGACATAGCTGCGGTCACAGACCTTCAAGGTCAAGCAGAAGTAGGAACCGGAAACTGAAGGATGGTAGTTGCTAAAGCAACAGGTAGTTCGAAAAAGCCATTTGGGCTAGTTTTCTACATATGGAAGGGCTGGAATGGGGGTGTACAGAGGTAAGAAGGCCACATATCAACTTCTGACTGGCTCTGCCCATTTCTCTGTGTAACGAGCGCGCACAAAAAAGCCTTGGCACAGTTTAACATGCATGTTCCATATACTACACAGAATTATTTGTTTTATGCTCTAGGGTGTATTTGTATCAGTGTAAAGAATACAAGTTCCCTGGCCCAGCAATGTCCCAGAATGACCTGTTGCAAATGATTTATCCTCTGGTGTCGGCACACACATTTCTCCTAAAGGAGTTAAAATGCAAGAAATGGAGCATTGAATACTTACAAAATGGTTTTGAAAAATATTTAGCCTAAGAATTGAAAATCCGGTATGTTATAGGCCTTCTACACACACACACACACACACACACACACACACACACACACACACTACATATACAGAGATACAGCATATACACATGTAACTAAAATTTTGTTAATGATTTTCGGTGGACATGGACTTGAATTTCATATGTGGTCTCTAACTCCAAGGTGGGAGTCCCCACTCTGTTCCCTGTGTGTCTGGAAATGTGTGCCTCCTCTTCAGAGCTCTTACGAACGAGCATCCTCCCTGCAAAGGGTCACTGCTGCCCCAGCCCCAACCCCCAAGTAGCCACAGCCTCCTCCTCTAGTCTCCATTTTATTACTTAGCACATCCACAATGTTTTGGTACTTGGTTGGCTAGATTCTGTTTCACTTACTTTTCCATTCTTGATGCACAGCAGTTCGAAGTGTATGGAAGGTGCTCCTGAATGAGGCAATGACCATAAAAACTTGCCCATTTGAAAAAAAAATAGATAAAATTCTTGGGTTAACAAAGGATTTTTTTTCCCTAATTACTCTGCCTACCCTAAAATATGCTGAACTTAACCATAAAAGAAGTTGGAACTGTTAAACACAACCTACTTACGAGGAAGAAAGGAAGAAAACCGGAGCAACAAGTTGCCTGACGTCACCCATTTTACATACGCGGACACGGATCTGGACATTCCGGGAGACCCAGACTGATTGCCGTCCTCCCTGCCACATGCACGCCCCCGTGCTCTCCAAAAAGCAGCACAGTGTCTTCCTGCCCTACATTTTGATCACTCTTCTTATGGAGGACTCCACTCTCCTTGTCACATGGCTTAGACTAATTCACCCCCTGAGTCAAAGGGAGCCTGGGACTAAGGACCCCGCCCACTAAAGGCACTTGGCAGAGGAAGAGTTACTACACCAAAGAATCTGAGCTTCACTTTAACAGTGTGAATGTGAAATACTTGAACACCTAAGACAAGCGATGTAGTGCAGAAACAGAGACATGGACAGAGAGAGAGCAAGAGAGATGAAGACCACGCACATGCACACAACAGGGGAAGACCATGAGGTCAGAGAGGAAGAAAGGAGGCAGTAGGGGGAAGGTGAAGTCCAGGCATGGAAGGAGGGACGGTGAAACCCAAGTCATGAGCTTGATGAAGAACCCGCTTCTGGAGGGAGCCACGAAAGCCCAGATGGTCCTAAATAGTGAACAATGACGTTCCAGCCATACACAGATCCTAGCACGGAAGTGAGCAGGGGGAGCATGGTTCCCTGGGCCTCCTCATCTCTCTGAGCATCTGTACTCTGAACCACCTCCCCTCCACGGCAAGGAAGTGCAATTCTGCTCCTTGTAATTCAGCTTAACTGACACTCAAATCCAAGTCTGTATCATAGTAGGCTACTTGGGCTTTTCCTGAGTTTGTGATAAACACAGAAGATACGTCCAAGTTCTGGATAATTAGGGATGATTGGGTGGTCACTACAGGTCCCAGGCCAGAGCAAAACCATGACAAGCTGTGGTTTCTAGCCCAGGAAGTGGATATTCTTTGCTCCCACTTGAGGGTCCCGATGGGGGCCACACCACTGCCTGTGTCTACTTCTTCAGCCTCTCTAGGTGCAGGCTGAAATTCTCTCTGCCTCCTGCTGAAACTCTCAAGACAGAGGAGCCATTTGGTTCAGTCAGTCACGCTGGCCAAAGCTCTTGCACTGGCACACATTATAGGCTCCCTGATCGTGTGTTTGGAGACAAGGAAAGTGACATAGCAAATTTCTTATCACAACTCATCAGAGAGGGAGCCACCAGCATGAGGACAGTCATGCTCAGACACCTCAAAGGCATGTAAGTCCTATTAGAATATTAATACGAGTAAACTAGACAGTGGTGTTGGGGGTTGAGGAGATGAAGAGTTTACCAACCAGAAGTTCCCTACTTCCCAGTGTGTACTGGCGCTGGCCTTTGTATTTTCACATTTATTGGTTATTTACATGCCAATCTATAAATGCTTGTGAGAATGTGGAATGTGGACAGCGAGATGGTTTGGAGCAAGAAGGGGGAAAGAGGTTCGCCAGAAGTGAAGCATCACGTATTTGGGGGTAAAATAACAAAGAGAAGAAAGCCCCTAGTCTCCTCCGAGGCAGAGTATAGTTATCACCAATTCCCCTTTGGGTAAAACTCATTCCCTTCTTCAGCCGCACACACACGGCACTTTCAAATGGAACAATCTCAGCATCACGAAATCAAGCTGTACTCATAAATGCACGCGGAGAGGAAGTCATGGATGGTCTACCCAGGGTGTTTGGGTTTTGCTTTTCCTACCTGTGGACTGAAAGGCCAGAAAAGAGATGGAAATTAGAAGGGAAATAAGAAAGGGCTGAAATGAATCCACAGTCCCTTTTTGAGTGAAAATGTCACTTGTTTCGTCAAGACAGCTTTCTCTGTCTCTCAGTCTTCCTGAGCCCAAATAGCGGTCTCGGCCGAGATTATCAGGGGAAGCAACAGAACAACCACCCGAGAGGAGACGGTGTCAACCCCGTGGCAACTAGTGAACAGTGACCGAGCAGCTGGGTGTACCGCTCTGAGGGCCTGACCACCTCCAGGCCACGGGAGCGTATCTGCAGCAAGAGCAAACACCACCAGTAGGGGATGTCCCAGTCCTATTAACCTAGTTCATTTTCAGACGGGACTGTTCCAGCTTTCACCTGCTGTAACTAGTCTCATATTTTCAGGATAATAAGATCGGTACGTGAGGCTGGTTACCCACTGCCCACCCATAAGGGTGTCTGCGTGGTCTTCCTTCTACCTGGCAGGCGCAAACCCTGTTAAAGGAGCTTTGGCTTGATCCCAAGAAAAAACAGAACATGCTTTGGGAAGGGTCTGCTTGTAAAACTGTAGGTACTTAACCATGTGAGGCTTCCCAGAGCCTAAACTTGGAGGAGCCTCTTGAGGTCACTCTCAGACAGTTCCTTGAAGCGCACCCAGGAAAGAGTTGGAAGGAACCGCTTGGCTGTCTCTACGAGGCCACGCACAGCCAGACCCAGAGGAGACCCTATTGCTTCCGTGGAGGCAGAGTAGGAAGGAGACATGCGGGGCCCATGCGAGGACCCACGTTCCAAGTCCCCAGGAAAAAGCTGACAGGACATTTATTTAGGTAATCCAAATAAATCATAGCTCTTTGTTTTCTGTCCCCTCTCTGCTTCTTACAAATTTCTAACCAGGTAGATGTTGTCCCTACATTTCTCTCAGAAGTCTAAATGTGGGGGTCTCTGGGTAGATTTGGCCTAGTTTTGCTCAACTTTGTAGTATTTAAAAAATTATAAACTCAAAAGACATGAGATCAGCAAGCTCTGAAGACAGCTGGTGGTACCACTTCCAAAGTTTCTTATGACTGCAGGATTCCTAAGATTCTGTTCCCCATCTGGTTCCTCTGACCATGAGCAGGAGTCCCCAATGCATCTGCTTCTGAGGGGCCCTGAGCTGGGAATCAGAAGCTCACCTGTACTCAGCAATCCCATCCTACTTTCTGTGTGCTTTAAGGAGATTATCAGGGGTAGGAAAGGTATTTGGTGTGACTTCTCTTTCTCTACCCCTCCAAGCTAAATAAATACTAATTCAACTACCTTACTTCCTTGGAGTCTCTAAATAAATCTTCCGCTCAGGGTCAGGCTAATCCATTTAACTCTCCTCTCCAGGACCATTCTGATCCCCGTCCTCCTCCTCCTCCCCTCCCCAGCCAAGAAGGTCTTTCCTGCAGGCCACCCCCATCCAGCCTGCACAGCCAACAGTTCCCCTAATGGGCATCCCCCTTTCTGGGCTCTCGGTAGGTCACTCTCTGGCTCCCAGCAGAGTCCCACATTACCTTCCATTACGACCGCTGCAGTGCCGGACAAGTGGGTAATGAATCTTCAGGCACTTGAAGAAACATGCTTACGTAAAGAAAAGGAAGCATCTGGATTCCTCACAGTCTCCCCGTACAATATCTGCTTTCATCTCGGAAAGACTTCTTCTGAGGTGGCCAGACCTTCAGATTACCGAGCTTGAGCAGAGGACCTTAATTCTGAAGAGAACTTGTTGGTCCAGTCTGAGGGAGACAATGTCTGGGAGCTTTAATTTAAACAGAAACCCTGCAGGACTCACTTGTGCATACAGCTGTCAAAACAATTCAATATCCAGAGATAAATAGAGTATAAGATATCCACCAGTACACTGTACTGGAACACAACGTCTTCTAAAATTATGTTGCCACGTTCTGCACTTTATCGGGCACACTCGATTTTAATATTTCATCTAACAGAATGTGTAATTTGGCATTTTGTGTAGTAAATAGCGAAATAAATGTTTATGTGATTTATTAGGGCAAGTGAATTCAAAGTAAGGGATAATGATAACATTATCATATGACATGGCATCAGTTATCAGAGAGAAAAGGAGATATTCATTATTCACTTAAGAAAAGCAAGGGATACCCTTGTAGTAAGTTTCAAACACAGGTAAGCAAAATCAAGGTCCAGGGTCGAAAACACTTTGCTCCCTGTCTACCTGCAGGTGGGCCTCCCACCTGCCCCGCCACCAGCACACACTTGTACTGAGACACACCCTCAGACACCCCATCCACTCCTCCCCACCCTCACGTTCCGGCTCACATCTCATTTCCCCACCTTCTCGACTTCTCCACACCTTCCTCTCCTTCTATCCACGACACCAGAGCTGGTGAGTCTCAGTCCGAAACATCTGCTGGGCCTGCCCCTTTCTCCAGGGGCGCTAGGTATCTCCATGCTCCTCCGCACCTCTCCTGGGGATCACAATCACCTCCCAACGTGTCTCCCTCCCTCCATTCTTGCCTTCAAGCTGATCCATCTACTCCGTGGCTGGAAGCACGGAGGCATTGTTATCAACAAAGCCAGGATCTCTCACCGTGACCTACCCCAGGCTTCCTGCTTTCTATTTTCCAGGGTACTTTTTGCTTGAATCACTAAAGTTACTTCCAAATAATCAATTCATTTTGCACAGAACCCCAGAAGAGGTAGTGCAGGGCAGCCGTAAGGAAAGTGACCTTGGAGTTAAACACACTGGCTGAAATCCTGGCTCGATCATTTGCCAGATGCTGACCTTAAGAAATAAACTTCTCGGGGCGCCTGGGTGGCTCAGTGGGTTAAAGCCTCTGCCTTCGGCTTGGGTCATGATCCCAGGGTCCTGGCATCAAGCCCCGCATCGGGCTCTCTGCTCGGCGGGGAGTCTGCTTCCTCCTCTCTCTCTCTGCCTGCCTCTCTGCCTACTCGTGATCTGTCCGTCAAATGAATAAATAAAAATCTTTAAAAAAAAAAATCCTTATATATAAAAAAAGAAATAAACTTCTCTGAGCCCCAGCCTGTCTCTACTATAAAATAAGGATGATAAAATCTCCCTTGCAGCATCATTTTCAGTTGTCAGTAATAGAGCACCATTACCCTCAGTGCACAGGGAGGTATTAGGAACAAGACCTTTGTCACATGGGGAAGTAAGGGAAGTGCTTGCGAGTCTGTGGCACCACGCCCGTGGGCAGTCTTCCTGGTCCACCCACAGAAGCCTCCTTTCTTAGAGGAACTGCACTCGCCAAGCGTGAGTGTTCCCAATCACCTGTGAGAGCACAGGTACATGGTTCTCCCCACCTCCTGCCAGGTAGGAAGAAGCCCACTGGGTCTCTCTTTCCTGTGCTGACTGCATCTTTGAGTCCCTGCCTCCAGGTCCTCCTCACCCTTCCCTAGCCTGGCTCTCTCCACTTCCTTTGACGGACAAGTCTTTGGGCATCGCCTCCCTTGGGAATTACTTCCTCCTGTTTCCCGAAGTTTGTCTTACTCCCCATGCCCCCACCCATGCTCACAACAGCAGCAGTAAGTGGCAATCACCCTCCTGTTCAATTATATTTCTGTAACTGTTGTTGCCCTCCTCCCTCTCAACAATGTAGACAGTTTTTCACAATTTCTTCTATGTCCTAATTTTTCTCACTTAATTCCCATTTTTTAGATTAACTGGCAGCTGCCTATTAACTTATACTCTCCCTGAGTGATACTTTTAGTAAGCCATTCACTGCTACCTCCAAAGCGAACTTGCCTGTAATACAATTACATCCACTTATACACCCACTATAATTACACTATAATTACAACTTAAAATCCCATCTGTGGAACAAAAGAAGTGTTTCTACTCATCATGTTCCTATTGTATATAAGGGATCCTTAAGTATCATGAACCACAATCCTCTCACAAGAAGAGACCATGGTAGAGGCTCCCACCCCTATTGCCCTATATATCTTAGCTAAAAAGGATACGTTTTCTACCATGAAGCACTCCTCTTTGATCCTTTTGAGCTTTTAGTCAGAAGAACTACAATGCTAACAAACAGCCAGACGGAAGGAAGTATGGACCCAGCAGTCCTCTGCTTTTCTACACCGAGAATTCCTCCACAGTGCAATGTTCAGCAAGACATTAGGAGACTTCAGATAGAGAACCAGAATACCGCTCACCACATTCATCAACAGAGGTTTTCACTCGTACCTCACAACACGGCAGAAACACAAGATCTGTAAGGAGACCTGCATAGGGACCTCCCCGAGCTCTGTGTCATTCTTCGGGTCCTACTGGTCAAACAGCCCGGAATATCTATCTTCTGAAAAAGTGGCAATGTTTTAAAGATTTTAATTTACTATAACTTTGAGAATTAAAAATGCCTTTTTATTTTAGCCTACGATTAATAACACTTTCCCACGTTGGAGTTATAAATAAGGTCAGGTGATACCCAAGCAGCCACCGATGTTAACAAATGACCACCAACATCAGCCAGAACACGTGAACCTTTAGAATCAGGTGAACCAACATTATCTTACGGAAGGACAACTATTAACAAGGAAAGGAAATCCAATCATATACAATTCCTGAAGAAATAATTAATTATGGAAACACAGGTCAGATATAATAATACCAGGAAAGACATATGACATGCTGCATTTCTTAAAACTACCCTGTGTGGTAGGTATAATTTTTTCTTCCCATTTCACAGATGGGAAGAATGAGGCTCAGAGAACAAATCTGTTTAGATAAGTAGAGGAGGTACTGGAGACAGGATGACAGCAGTGAATAGCTGTGAAGTAGCTCTTTTCCACTAAAACACTCTACCTTCCCCTCTTTTCCACTACTTTGGTCCCAGTATCACCAAGGCATCCATGTATCTATCGTAGAGAGGTTATAAATGCATCTGGACATGCTATCCCCACACCCCCATCCCCACCCCGGCCTGTAGTTCCTTCAGCCTAGCCTGTCTCCATGACGAGAAAGCATAGTCCATGCTAATTATCTGGGAAATGACTGAAATGCCCCGAGAGATGCTCATGGAATTCACCTGAAAGTGAAATATGGATCAGCTCTTCCTTCCCCTCCAGAACTGAACAATAAACTAAAGTTCTAACCTTCGATGCCACTCTTCTGAGATCATAGAAACCCACCAGTTACTTGCAACCTGAATCTCCCCTCCATGTCATTAAGCAAAAAGATAACCATTTAACAACTTTTATATTAGCAAGAAATTCCAGTAATAAAAGGACAGTCATACATAAACAGAAGCACAAAAAAAACCCCTCTCTATTGCTTATGAATAACCATCAAGCCTGATAATATCACTAATGGCTCATCGAGCTAATTGCAGTAACTTTTTACTGCTCTCTTTGATAAGCTCTGTTATCCCGAGGAGGAGAACATCTGTGAGATTTAACTCAACCCAAACATCAAATGTGATACCACAGTGTGTAAGTAACTCTACTGCACGCTTTTCCAACAGGTTCTCCCACCACTCCCCCCTTCTCATCTTCACAAGACTGACGAAGGCACCAGCCGTCCTGTGCTCATTACCAAGCTTCATGAAGACATGATGGGGAGGGAGGGAGAACTTATTACTTGCTTTCTTCCTGGAGCCCCATCCCTGCCTTTCTGTCTTTCATAGAATTCTTTGGGAAAATGGTGTCTTGTTTTCTGAACAGAAGGAAATTATTTTTCTAATCTTTTAAAAACAAACCTGAGGTGTGCCTGGGTGGCTCAGCTGGTTAAATGTTTGACTTCAGTTTGGGTCATGATCCCAGGGTCTTGGGATCAAGTCCCACAGCAGATTCTCTGCTCAGCAGGGAGGCTGCTTCTCCCTCTCCCTCTCTGCCTCACCCCCCAGCTCCTGTGGCTTGCTCTGCTCTATCAAATAAATAAATAAATCTTTAAAATTTTTTAGAAAAAGAAATACAAACTTGAATTTTACACAATTTTTCTTACTAAAAAATAAGTTCAGGATTCAAAACTTTCTCAAAAAGTATCTTAAAATTTTATATAAAGATAAATAAAAAAGAAATAGTTCCCTGTGTTATTGAGAATAACAAGTTCCATACAACAGTGGGGAAAACAATGTCTATAAATTACTACTTTGTTTTTTTCTGAAGATTTTACTTATGTATTTTACAGAGAGAAGGAGCAAGGGGAGCAGCAGAGGGAGAGGGGAAAGCAGACGGAGATGGAGAAGCAGGTTCCCCACTAAGCAGAGAGCCTGATGTAGGACTAGATCCCAGGAACTTAGGATCATGACCTAAGCCAAAGGCAGATGCCTAACCAACTGAGCCACCCAAGAGCCCCTGTAAAACACCTTTAATCTCCTGAATAAATCTTGATTTTAAAATGTGTCCCACAAAGATGCAGTACACATATAAATATTTGATAACTATTTCCTGACAACTGACAAGCATTATTTGCCTGAATTAAATAAATTAAACTCTAGGAAAGGAATAGAAACAAGACAAAAACAAAAACAAAACAAAAGAAAACAAAAAACCTCTACAGTTTTTTTTAATCTGCAAGTAAATATTACATGAATTAAATATTTTCAGCTATTATATTGTAGCCTGTGTTCTTGCCATGAAACGAAAATACCAGAAACTCCACTAGTGCTTTTGAGAAGTGGGTTCTCAGCCTTAGTCCATTCCTTTGGCAATTCCCTTTCACACCTTAGGCTGCACTAAGTGACCTCGGTGCTTCTAAAATACTCTGTACCTACTGTTATCCTGGCACCCACGAGACTGTCCTAACTGCCATGCCTGCCCTGTGCTCCTCCCCAGTCTGTCTGGATGCTGTGTGTGTGAGAGAGAGAGAAAGAGAGACTAAGATACGCACACAGGAGTGCTTGGTTGGGTCAGTCTGTTACGTGTCCGACTCTTGATTTCAGTTTAGATCATGATCTCAGGGTCATGGGGTCCAGCTCCATGTTGGGCTCTGTGTTCAGAGTCTGCCTGTCCCTCTCCATGTTCTCTCCCCTCACACCCCCCCAAATAAATAAATAAAATCTTTAAAAAAGAAAAAGAAGACAGATACAGATTATACTGAGATTCCAGTCAAAGTCTAAGGTATGAAACCAAACTAAACCTTTTTTGTGGGATGATGTTTGCTATTTAGCAGAAACATACTGGATAAAATTACCCTCGAATAAATAAAGAATATGAAAGTATGATAATATTATATTAAATTATTTCTCCAAGGCAAAAGGCATGTCTTTTCTAAGTGATATAAGTGTCTTTTACCCTATGTTTGTGATCAGGAATGTTATTAAAATGCCCATTTGAAGACAGCCTCTTCAACAAATAGTTTTGGATAAACTGGACAGCTACATGCAAAAGAATCAAACTGGACCACTTTCCCACGTCACACACCAAAATAAACTCAAATGGGTTAAATTCCTAAATGTGAGACCTTTAACCATAAAAGAGAGTCGGCCATAGCAACATATTTCTAGATATGTCTCCAAAGGCTAGGGAAACAAAAGCAAAAACTACTATTGGGATTTCATCAAAATAAAAAGCATCAGTTCAGCAAAGGAAACAGCCAACAATCCAAAATGCAACCTACAAAATGGGAGAAGATATTTGCAAATGATCTATCTGATGAAAGATTAGTATTCAAAATACACAAAGAACTTATAAAACTCAACACACAAAAACTAAATAATCCAATTTAAAAATGGGCAGAAGACATGAAAAGACCTTTTTCCAAAGAAGACAAACAGATGGCCAACAGACACATGAAAAGATACTCAACATCACTCATCATCAGGGAAATGCAAATTAAAACCACAAAGAGATGTCACTTCACACCTGTCAAATGGCTAAAATGAACAACAAAGAAATAACAGGTGTTGGTGAGGATGTAGAGAAAGGGGAACTCCATGGCACTGTTGGCGGGAATGCGAACTGGTGCAGCCACTGTGGAAAATAGTATGGAGGCTCCTCAAAAAGTTAAAAATAGAACTACTTTATGATCCAGAAATTATATTACTATGTATTTACCCAAGAATTAAAAAAAAAAAAAAAAAAAAACTAATTCAAAGAAATACATGCACCCCTATGTTTACAGCAGCATTATCTGCAACAGCCAAATTATGGAAACAGCCCATGTGTCCATCAATTAACAAATGGAAAAGTAGGATGTATACATATAAAATGGACTATTATTCAGCAGTAAAAAAAGAATGAAATCTTGCCATTTACAAGAACATGGATGGAGCTAAAGAGTATTATGCTAACTGAAATAAATCAGTCAGAGAAAGACAAATACCATGATTTCACTCCCATTGAGGAATTTAAGAAATGAAGTAAATGAGAAAGGGGTCAGGGGAAGAGAGAGAAAGAGAGAAAAGCAAACCAAGAAATAAGCTCTTAACTATAGAGAACAAACTGAGGGTTACCAGAGGGGAGGCAGGAGGGGGAATGGGAGAAATAGGTGATGGGGATGAAGGACAGCACTTGCTGTGATGAGCACTGGGTATTGTATGGAAGTGTTGAATCACTACATTGTACACCTGAAAGTAATACTACACTGCATGTTAACTACTCTGGAATTTAAATATAAACTTTAGGGGTTCCTGGCTGTCTCAGTCAGAAGAGCATATGACTCTTAATCTCAGAATCATGAGTTCAAGCCCCACACTGGGTATAGAAATTACTTAAAGATAAATAAACTTAAATGAGAAGTTTTTTTTTAAATGTCCTTTTGAGTCTGTCCAACAAGATGATCTAAAAATTTTAAATATCTATGCCCCTAACATGGGAGCCGCCAATTATATAAACCAATTAATAACAAAATCAAAAACACACACCGACAATAATACAATAATAGTAGGGGATTTTAACACCCCACTGAAATGGACAGATCATACAAGCAAAAGATCAACAGGGAAATAAAGGCTTTAAATGACACACTGGACCAGATGGACATGACAGACATATTTAGAATATTCCATCCCAAAGCAACAGAATACACACTCCTCACTAGTGTACATAGATCATTCTCCAGAACAGATCACATCCTGGGTCACAAATCAGGTCTCAACCAGTATAAAAAGAATGGGATCATTCCCTACATATTTTCAGATCACAATGCTCTGAAGCTAGAACTCAATCACAAGAGAAAAGTTGGAAAGAACTCAAATACATGGAGACTAAAGAGCACCCTACTAAAGAATGAATGGGTCAACCAGAAAATTACAGAAAACTTGAAAAAATTAATGGAAACAAATGAAAATGAAAACACAACTGTTCAAAATCTGTGAATTCAGTCCTGAGAGAAAAGTATACAGTGATACAGGCCTTTCTCAAGAAACAAGAAAGGTCTCAAGTATACAATCTAACCCTACACCTAAAGTAGCCGGAGAAAGGACAGCAAAGAAAGCCTAAACCCAGCAGGAGAAGAGAAATAACAAAGATCAGAGCAGAAATCAATAAAATAGAAACCAAAAGAACAGCAGAACAAATCAATAAAATTAGGAGCTGGTTCACTGAAAGAATTAGTAAGATTGATAAACCGCTGGCCAGATGTATCAAAAAGAAAAGAGAAAGGATCCAAATAAATAAAATCATGAATGAAAAAGGAGAGATCACAACCAACACCAAAAGGAGAGATCACAACCAACACCAAAGAACATATTGTGAGAAACTATACACTAGCAAATTTGACAATGTGGAAGAAATGGATGCATTCCTAGAGACATATAAACTCCCAAAACTGAACCAAGAAGAAATAGAAAACCTGAACAGACCCATAACCAGTAAGGAGATTGAAGCAGTCATCAAAAATCTCCCAACAAACAAGAGTCCGGGGCCAGACAGCTTCCCAGGGGAATTCTACCAATTTCTTAAAGAAGAATTAATACCTATTCTCCTGAAACTGTTCCAAAAAATAGAAATGGAAGGAAAACTTCCAAACTCATTTTATGAGGCCAGCATTATGTTGATCCCAAAACCAGACAAAGACCCCATCAAAAAGGAGAATTACAGACCAATATCCTTGATGAACATGGATGTGAAAATTCTCACCAAAATACTAGCCAATAGGATCCAACAGTACATGAAAAGGATTATTCACCACGACAAGTGGGATTTATTCCAGGGCTTCAAGGTTGGTTCAACATCCACAAATCAATCAATGTCATACAATACATTAATAAAAGAAAGAACAAGAACCATATGACATTCTCACTAGATGCTGAAAAAGCATTTGACAAAGTACAGCATCCTTTCATGATCAAAACTCTTCAAAATGTAGGTATAGAGGGTACATACCACAATACTGTCAAAGCCATCTATGAAAAACCCACAGTAAATATCATTCTCAATGGGGGAAAACTGAGAGCTTTTCCCCTAAGGTCAGGAACACTGCAGGGATGTCCACTTTCACCACTGCTATTTAACGTTGTACTAAAAGTTCTAGCCTCAGCAATCAGACAACAAAAAGAAATTAAAGGCATCCGAATCAGCAAAGAAGTCAAACTCTCACTCTTTGCAGATGATTTGATACTTTATGTGGAAAACCCATAAGACTCCACTCCAATACTGCTAGAACTTGTACAGGAATTCAGTGAAGTGTCAGGATATAAAATCAATGCACAGAAATCAGTTGCATTACTATACACCAACAACAAGACGGAAGAAAGAGAAATTAAGGAGCTGGTCCCATTTACAATTGTACCCAAAACCATCAGATACCTAGGAATAAACCTAACCAAAGAGGCAAAGAATCTATACTGAGAAAACTATAAAGTACTCAGGAAAGAAATTGAGGAAGACACAAAGAAATGGAAAAACGTTTCATGCTCATGGATTGGAAGAATAAATATTGTGAAAATATCTATGCTACCTAAAGCAATCTACATCTTTAGTGCAATCCCTATCAAAATCCCATCCATTTTTTTCAAAGAAATGGAACAAATAATCCTAAAATTTATATGGAACCAGAAAAGACCCCGAATAGTCAGAGGAATATTGAAAAAGAAAGCCAAAGTTGGTGGCATCACAATTCCAGACTGCAAGCTCTATTACAAAGTTGTCATCATCAAGACAGTATGGTACTGGCACAAAAACAGACACATAGATCAATGGACAAGAAGAGAGAGCCCAGAAATAGACCCAACTCTATGGTCTTCGACAAAGCAGGAAAGAATGTCCAATAAAAAAAGACAGTCTCTTCGACAAATGGTGTTGGGAAAATTGGACAGCCACATGCATAAGAATGAAACTGGGCCATTTTCTTACATCCCACACAAAAATAGACTCCAAATGGATAGACCTTAATGTGAGAAAGGAATCCATCAGAATCCTTGAGGAGAACACAGGCAGCAACCTCTTGGACCTCAGCCACAGCAACTTCTTCCTAGAAACATCACCAAAGGCAAGGGAAGCAAGGGCAAAAATGAACTATTGGGACTTCATCAAGATCAAAAGCTTTTGCACAGCAAAGGAAACAGTCAACAAAACCAAAAGAAAACTTACAGAATGGAAGAAGATATTCACAAATGACATATCAGAGAAAGGGCTAGTATCCAAAATCTAGAAAGAACTTATCCAACTCAACACCCAAAAAACAAATAATCCAATCAAGAAATGAACAGACATTTCTGCAAGGAGACATCCAGGTGGTCAACAGACACATGAAAAAGTGCTCCACATCACTCAGCATCAGGAAATACAAATCAAAACCACAATGAGATACCACCTCACACAAGTCAGAATAGCTATAATTAACAAGTCAGGAAACAACAGATGTTGGCGAGGATATGGAGAAACAGGGATCTTCCTACACTGTTGGTGGGAATGCAAGCTGGTGCAACCACTCTGGTAAACAGCATGGAGGTTCCTCCAAAAGTTGAAAAGAGAGCTACCCTATGACCCAGAAATCACACTGCTGGGTATTTACCCTAAAGATACAAATGTAGTGATCTGAAGGGGCACATGTACCCAAATGTTTATGGCAGCAATGTCCACAATAGCCAAACTATGGGAAGAGCCTATATGTCCATCAACAGATGAACGGATAAAGAAGATATGATATATTGGGGCACCTGGGTGGCTCAGTGGGTTAAAGCCTCTGCCTTCAGCTCAGGTCATGATCCCAGGGTCCTGGGATTGAGCCCCGCATCAGGCTCTCTGCTCAGCAGGGAGCCTGCTTCCCTTCCTCTCTCTCTGCCTGCCTCTCTGCCTACTTGTGATCTCTTTCTGTCAAATAAATAAATAAAAATCTTTAAAAAAAAAAAAAGAAGATGTGGTATATATACACAATGGAATACTATGCAGCCATCAAAATAAATGAAATCTTGCCATTTGCAACGATGTGGATGGAACTAGAGGGTATTATGCTGAGTGAAATAAGTCAATCAGAGAAAGACAATTATCATACGGTCTCTCTGATATGAGGAATTTGAGAGGCAGGGCAGGGTTTTGGGGGGTAGGGAAGGAAAAATGAAACAAGATGGGATCAGGAGGGAGAGAAACGGTAAGACTCTTAGTCTCACAAACTGAGGGTTGCTGATGGGAGGGTGGGTAGGGAGAGGGGGCTGGGTTATGGACATTAGGGAAGGTATGTGATATGGTGAGTGCTGTGAAATGTGTGCCTGATGATTCACACATGGGGCAAATAATACATAATATGTTAATAAAAATAATCAATTAAAAAATGTCCTTTTGAGCAAGCATCCCATTCGGGTTGTTTATTTATCAGTAAGTTATACACAGGTATATTGCAATACTGGCATACACATTATAAAATATGCACAAAAAAAGAAAAGTTTCAAAAGGATGGTATGAATGAAATAAAAGAAACATTTTTTTAAGTACATACAAAACAATAAGAATCGAAAATCCAGGAATTCGGAACTACAAAAAATAAAAACTTTATTATGTGTTTATTTTCCCAATTCACTATTTATTAGAAGTTTGTGATAATTTTTTTTATGCTAAAGGTTATTGTTCTGAAAGTTGTTTTTTTTTTTCCTTAGTGATATTTCTGGAACTCAGTTTATAAACACATATCCTCTTACCTTTACTGTGAGAAAGCCAGGAAAAATGTTACTGTGGTTCACAAAGAGGAATTGATAGAGGTAAGAAGGAAATAAAATGAATGATCTAATGTTCCTATAACCTCCCACCATCTCTCTCTCTCTCTCTCATACACACACATACACACACACTCAAAGATTTTGTGTCTTCAAATAGTCCCTAAGCTTATGAGCCAAAGTGTCTACCACAAAGCCCAAGGCATGAACTGAGGACTTTAAAGTGAAGTCAATAGTGTGTTTCATCATTAAAGCTCTACAAGCACGGCATCAGAAATGTGTTCTACGTATCTTCAGAATGCTACGTCTTAATTTGATTGCCAGGAATAGCACAGAAGGAGTCAGGTGTAAACCCACATGGGAGGAGAAGTCAATCAAGACTGGTCCCTGGCTTAGTAGGCATTCATTCATTCCTCCAAAAGCTCTCAGTCCACATCAATTCCTCCAAGACTTTCTCTGAGTGCTGAGCACAGCAGCAGGTGTGACAAATGGGTCCCTCTAAAGCGTTGAGTCTGGTGGGGGAGACGGGAGTCAGGACACAAGAATCTTCTTTTCATAGGATATTCTCTGTAAAGCAGAGAATTTAGGGAGACCCATGTAGTCAACAGTGACTGGGGTGCTGTTTTAGAGAGCACTCGAGTTAATTTAATTCTCGAATGAACATGTTCTTTGAGCTGGCCCAGGGGAATACATTGGTGACAAGCTAGGTTTCAGTGTGGTGGGAGCAAAGGAGAGGTTAGTGCTGGGAGCACAGGGCTAGGCTTGGGCACCTGGACAAGGCACCCCAAATCTGCCAGATATCCTACTTTCCAGCCCCTGTGTCCTGGTTCTCAAGACACACCATACAAGGAAAGTTCCAGGGGCCATTTTCAATTTTTATTGCAAGTGGCAATTAGGGATCCCCAGGAACGACTCTGTGCTGATGAAAAAGGCCAGAGGGAGATGCCCCACTCCAACCCCCAGTGAGAAAAGGATGGTAAATGCAGGACTTCCCCCACCTGGTACTCAGAAAGGTTAGGGGCAGCTTTTCTGAGTCTGACCCTTGAAGCTTTGACTCTAGGTCCAAAAGTAACTCCAAAGCAAAGGCTCCCTCCAGACTGCATAAACTAGGTATTATTACAATTTATGTATGAGGAAACAGAACCTCAGAGAAGGTAAGTCACTTACCCAACATTATGCTGCTATCAAGTGGTAACACCAGCATTCACACAAAGGCCTATGTAATTCCAAAGCTTTTCCTGCTACTCAGTACAAAACCAAAAAAACTTCATTTTCTGAACTTCCTACATAGCTCTTCATGCTAGGATGTCCCATGGGCAGCGCTATTACAGTGCTTCTCTGAACTGGAACTGGACCTTTGTTTTGTCTTCTGATCCTCTAGTCTCATGAGATCGCCTCTCACTTACAGAGAAAGCCACATCAGCTGGCACGTCCTGCTTATAACAACTGAAAGAGGCACCGTGTCACCAGGGACGGTGGGCAGAGAGCTACGGTCATGTCTTTTATTGACTGATGTTGCCAAAGTTCTGTTGAGAGAATCAAATGGAACCACATCCCATGGACCCAAACTGTTAGGGTGATGATGCTCTTCCACGGGAGGCTCCCACCCATAGAGGTCCCATCGTGGGCCAGTTTCAGGAAGGAAAGGTTCCTAGGTCCTCGAGTTGAAACGAAGATACCAACAGGATACTACCTGAGTCCCCACAGTGGACAGAAGCCAGGAGCTCACTGAATGGAACCCTTGCTGGATGAAAGAAAACCAAAGGCTTCAAAGAAACACTATTGTGCTGACTTATTTACTCTGAAAATAAAATGGCAGTGTTTTGTAGTCACGAGATCAAGGTAACCATTTCTCCTTTCTGTTTATTTTTGTAGGACCATTTTGTTATATGGCATTCTTGTTCAGAGAATCTTTTTTTTTTTTTAAGATTTTATTTATTTATTTGACAGAGAGAGAGAGAGAGAGAGAGAGATCACAAGTAGGCAGAGAAGCAGGCAGAGGGGGGGGGAGAAGCAGGCTCCCTGCCGAGCAGAGAGCCCGATGTGGGGCTCGATCCCAGGACACTGAGATCATGACCTGAGCCCAAGGCAGAGGCTTAACCCACTGAGCCACCCAGGTACCCCTATAGCATTCTTGCTCAATGCAGAATCAAGATAAGACTATACTCACCGCTTTCTGAGCTCTGTGTTTGAGCTCTACAAATGCTTTGGAAGAGCAATCTGTCATCACCCTAGTAATGTTTGGCTAACTCAAGGGCTGGATAATAGAAAGGAGGTCCAATCTCACAAATGTACATTTCCCATAAGTGCTGGAAACTTCTTTAATCTCATGAGATCTTAGATAACATGTTGGAAAGAATCTTGTTCTGACTCCAAAATCTTAATGATTACTCTCTTTGCTTTTAAAATTGCATTAAAAAAACCCCAAATCTATCATTTCAAATAGTGAAATGCAGCAAAAATCTGCCTAAATTTCTTAAAAATCTCATTTATATATGTTCTTCCAAATGTTCTGAATTTTTTTTTAATGATGGAGATGCCACATGCACGATTAAACTGCTAGGGTATATTAACCATTGGACTAGTATTATTTATTTATGAAAAGAAATCCTTAAGAGTAAATTTTAATGCTGTTTCTATGGTAGAGATAGTACAAAATTTACAGTAGAGGGTATACGATTCTAGGCAAACAGAAGTTAAATAAGAAACACACTTTTGAGGAAGAATAAATAAAAAACAGATTATTTTCAATACAAATCCAATATTTAATACACATCATAGGCATCCCCTTCTAATTCTAAATATTGGATTTATTAGTTTCCTTTTTAAAATGTTAGAAGTCCATGGATATTCCCATAAAACCTCCCTGTTGATGCATGTAAAAATTGTTTTAGTGGGCTTAGATGCAGAACTAAAAACATTTAAACAGTTATTTTGGGTGGACTGTGAAATCTGCAGTATGAGCTTATTATAGAAGATCATTTTCTTACTGTGTGTAACTGACAGCCAGGCCACAACACGGCGCCATGTCCAGGCTCCCTTCACGTAGCCTTCCTGACATCCTGCCTGGAAGTATGGAATGCAGCAAGGTTCACATTATTATTTTTTTTTTTTGAGACTTTTTTTTTTTTGAGACTGCCTCCCGAGCAGGGAGCCCAAAGCAGGACTTGATCCCAGGATCCCAGGATCCATGACCTGAGCCAAAGGCAGACACTTAGCCAACTGAGCCACCCAGGGACCCCGAGATTCACATTTTTTCCCATATTTGTAAAAAATCTTAGGTTAGTGCTAACCTAGGATTAGTGCACTGTTTCTAAAAAGCCAATACATTTTATTTTTTCCTGTGAATAAATATTGATAATTCTAGAATTTAAATAGCACAGTTGGCTAGGATTATGGATTTTAGGTATTCTGTGTATCTTCACAATAGCATTCTATGTGTGTAACATCTTTCACTTTTCTTAATGCTGTCATTTTATGATTTTTTTTTTATTTTGAATGCTATTGATTAGTACACAAATTTCTTTGTTGTATGATCTTTTCATTGTTGAGCCAGCAGAAGAAAAGTAATATGCCTAACTTCTTTCATAAAATATGCTTTCATGTGCTCGCTGTTTGCATTTTTATATGCTACAGCCCTCTGCAGCTGGTTATCGTGGAGTTCCCAGATAATGACGTCAGGCTCGTGCACTCCACAGTCCAGTCCTCACCGAGACCACACATAGCCTTTCTGGTAGCTCAGAGGAGCTCCTTTTGCCTTCAGCAGTCTGGGGTTCTTCATCTCATGCCATTTTGGTTCTTCTCTGGTGACCACCTATCACTGGATCATGACTCCGTTACAGCTGACTGCATGTCCTTAATTAATCTTTCTCTCACTCAAGTGCAGTCTAGGAGATGGACGGTCTTGTTCAAGCAAGAGCACGTACTGCTGCTCACGGTGCGACAATGTACCCTGCACTGACGGGGAGCAAGGCAAACCACTGAGGCAGTGAAGCCCGTGGATTGTCAAGTCCAACGTCCACCACCATGGGATAGCGTGGATACAGCCACTGTTTCTAAGTCTTTG
Organism: Enhydra lutris kenyoni; assembly: GCF_002288905.1. NCBI lineage: Eukaryota > Metazoa > Chordata > Mammalia > Carnivora > Mustelidae > Enhydra > Enhydra lutris. The sequence goes on along the minus strand of NW_019154146.1, from coordinate 6,332,957 downwards.
GCTGGGCCTGATGCCTAATGCTACACTGAGGTCACAGAGTTCCTTGGAATACTTCTCTATGGAATACTTCTCTATGTAGACTCGAGCAGAATTCTGGGGGGGACGTTTGCTCTATATCTCTATTACCTGTAAAGACATTTGTATTTACGAACACACTTTGGAGGACAGTTACACATACCACGTGGATGTTTGGCTTCGATGGTTAGGATCCTATCGGACCCAGACTCACTGCTGAGAGTTCTCTGCACGTGATCCAGAATCTAGAGCACATCAAGGGTAAAGGCTTCCACACGCAGCAACTGCATGGAGAGTGTATCAGGCTCTGCCTGTGTTTCACACTTCTTGTCGGGCCGGATCCTGCACCCAGGAGACTCCCGGAGCCGGATTCCGCACCACCATTTAAGGGGAACTAGACAGCCAGCTGCTACTGGGCAGCGCCAGGAAATTCTCAGAAAACAAGAAAGACATTCTAGGCTTCACACTAAATCTGGGAATGTGAATCCATCAACAGAACAACAAAAACAAACCTTTATGTATACGATCTTATTTACTCCTACATGATACTATCAACTCCCACTAAACTGGAAATGTCATAATGTAGAATCTAGACCATCTTCATGAAATTCCTGAAGTAGCGAAAGGCATTCAGCACGGCATTGTGGTGAGAGTAAACACCAGGATGTCTATCTAGTCCATTTATTTGGGGACATACATATATACTTTACTGAAAACAGTATTATAGCCCCCGGAACATCATAAAAACCATAATATTTTTCCTAAAAAACAGCTATTAATCAGCCTTACTACTACTACTTAGAAAAACATCCTTTAAAAAATACTTCTAAAAGTATCCTACTAGAAAAATTGAACATACTGGTAACTCAGATGAAAGAATGGTAGTTGTTCACGAAACTATTTATCCATCATATATGATGATTATATAGTCATTTTGATACCAATTCATATCCAAGTATGTGATACATAAACAAAGTTTACTTGGAAGCCGTTTAAAGTTTTTCCATAGTCAATACAATGTCGAAAGGCATGTCTTTTAGAATTACTTGTTAGCAAAATCACTATATATATTCTTTTTTTCTTGAAGTTTTGAATAAGTGCTCTGCTTTTATTTTGATTTTTTTTGCAAGTTACAAATTATATTTTTTAATTTTATTTTGTTTTTTCAGTGTTCCAGAATTCATTGTTTATGCACCATACTCGGTGCTCCATGCACTACGTGCCCTCCTTGATACCCACAACCAGGCTCACCATCCCCCACCACCCCCCCCTCCAAAACCCTCAGTTTGTTTCTCAGAGTCCACAGTCTCTCATGCTTCATCTCCCCTTCCAATTTCCCCCAATTCACTTTTCCTTTCCTTCTCTTAATGTCCATCATATGGTTTCACTTACTTGTGGAGCATAAGGAAAATCACTACGTATTTTCAAAAGTTTCCAACGTATTTTGTTTTCCCTTGTAACTTGAATGCTTAAATTTCCTATTCTTACATATCATTAACAAATTTTTATGTGTTTGAGAACTATTCCTAGGGGCACCTGGGTGGCTCATTCGGTTAAGGGTCTGCCTTCAGCTCAGGTCATGATCCCAAAATCCCAGGACAGTGACCCGCATTGGGCTCCCCGCTCACCGGGGAGTCTGCTTCTCCCTCTGACCCTCCCCAGTCTCATGCTCTATCTCTCGCACTCTCAAATAAATAAAATCTTAAATAAAATAAATAAAGACTATTCCTTGAATCATAATGATGAGAATATACTTGCTCATGAATCTTTTTTATTTTTAATCCCAGGGCTATAAGCATTAGTAGTTTGCATGAGGAGATACAATTCATAAAGCCCCATGCTACTGTAGCGAGTTACTTCACAGTGAGATAGAGATTTACTTCCCCTTAAAAAGGTCTTAGCCCAAAATAAATATTTATTTTTATGAGCTTAGAGTGTGATACAGACATATACATTCCTCTAAATTATCCTTATCATGGAGCAACCACCAACTGAGCCATTTTTAAGGTTACCTGAGTACACAGTGGAACTGTAACGGACGGGTCACGACTCCGAGACAGGCCCTGTAAGCGCAGTCTATGCGGCATGAGATTTTTTTTTTTTCTCAGTGGACATAACATTTGGACACTCACAATAAGCCATCATCATGCCATTATAGATAAAAGGCTTCCCTAAAAAAAGATGGCATTTGTGATATACCCCAAAACCTTATCTCATGAAGTCCCAGGGAAATATATTCATTTTCCTTTCACAAAAGAAACATATTTTACTTTCACAAAAGTAGCTTCTTGAGAACTGTCCAATGTAGTGTAAATTCTACACACAAGAAATAAAGTGAATCACTTAAGGGAACAGAAAAGCAGACTACAGATATTACTGAGATTATGATAAAACACTTTTAAGTGGGTTATATGTCTAAAGTTTAATAAAAAGCACTTGCATCCCATTTTCCCGGGTAATCGATTGGACGCTGTATGCTGCATATGGCCCTCTGATATATGAATGAACATCAGCGGTCGCCTTCTTTATTGGCCCTCATGTCCGTTTGCAGCAAAAGGTTAACAAAGAAGCATCTGAATTTAAGAATGTAGAAGCTTCGTTTAAAAGATGCATGACCTCAATCAACTCATCTACGTAATCTCATTATTGCAGAAAGAGATGTCCTGCCAGGAGGCAGCCAGGCTGGTCACTAACCTTCAAGACGGGCCTCAGTGAAGCACACCTTCATGGCATGTTCACACCCTCGTAAAATCCTTTCTCATATGGAATATGGTGGGCCCCTGGTTGATCCTTATGATATGGTGGCAGTGGCAATGGGGGCACTTCTGACGCGACATCATAAAGAGCCATAGAGCTTCCCTCTTGGCCTCTTGGAGAGCTCATTCTAGGGGAAGCCAGCCATCCTGTTTGAGGGTGGCTAGGGGAAGCCACCCTCAAACAATCCTGGGGAGAGTCCCAGACAGAGAAGAACCGAGGCCCGGTGCCAGCAACCAGAACCAGCTCGCCAGCCACATGACTAAAGCACATTAGAAGCCAGTCTCCCAGCCTCAGTCAAGCCTTTAGATGACCCAGCTTACTATCACTGGTCACGAGATATCCAAATCAAGAACTGTCCTGCAATCCTTCCAAAATCACAGAAATCACGGGGGATGACACATAACTATTGTGTCAAGCTACACATTTTGAGTAATTCATTATCCAGCCATAGTAACTGATACAAACCTCAAAGTTGCCATGAAATCCCCCCGTCTCGGTCACCTGTGTACATAGGGCAATGGTGGAGATTCATACAGCAGATGCTCACTAACTCCTGGGGTTACTGTGAGGTTCAGCAGCTCAGATTTCAAGGTACCTATGCTTAGGGACTCACTCCAGAATTAAGGGATGTGAGGACATCCCATCTGCCTAGCCAAGCACACGTATTAGATCTGAGGTATTAAGTTTTCTTGGCCTCATCAGGTTTAATGTCTGTCTTCCTCACTGGACTATATATTCTATTACTCAGGCACAGTGCTGCATCGACTACAATAAGAACCATGCCTTGCATACAGTAAGTGCTCAGTAAATGTTAAGCAAAGAATGGTTTATATCTTAATACTTAAAGAAAAAGCTAACCAAATCATTACCTGAAGCCATATGAGTTCGGGCAGAGGACTTGATTTAAACCCAAATCAAGTGCTGCAAAGTTTTCTTTCTACTTTAAGGCAGTTTTCAAACCTTAGTTGGGCTGTTTTGTTTGTATGTGTGCTGAGCTGGTTGGTGGTGGAGATGCTCACGACCAGTTCCTCTCTAGATATATCATGGGCTGGATGACAAGACACAGGTGGCTTTAGAGTATTAGGATATTCTTATGGTCTGTGGAGCAGGCGAGCGGCCATCACTAGCGCTGCCTTGCTCTCTCCCAAAGGCACACAGAATTCTGAACTTGCTAGTCCATTCACTGGGGGGGGCACCATACACTCCTAGTTCTGGCCAAAGAGATCTGAGCACAAAAGCGGGTGCCACTTCCAGGGTCGACCATGAGATGCCAAGACAAGGACCTCTCAGGTTCCCACTTCCCTCCCGGGGGATGGCGCAGGCATGTCGTGGTGGAACCTCAGTGAGCCTGGACCCCTGAGTGACTACAACAAGCAGACCCATGTTGCACTCCCAGCTTGTAGAAGAAACAAACTTTTTTTATTGTGTTACGTCCCTGAGGATATTAGAATATCCTCGGCATTATTAGAAAATACAGAATATATATTAGAATATATTAGAATATACAGCATTATTACTGTCTATCCTGACTTAACACAAAAATGGCAAAGTGAGGTCTAGATAATTATAATGAGAAAAGGGGCACCTGGGTGGCTCAGTTAGTAAAGCACTCTGCCTTTGGCTCAGTTATGATCTCAGCGTCCTGGGATTGAGCCCCATGTTGGGCTCCATGGTCATCGGAGAGTCTGCTTCTCCCTCTGTCCCTCCCCACCTCGTGTACCCTCTCTCTCACTCTCAAGTAAATAAAATCTTTGAAAAACTAATAAGAATAATAAACTCCTCCTCCTTCCCAAATACACATAATATACACATATACACAGGTGTACGCACACACACACAGATACACACATATGTATAAAAGAGGCAATCATACTTAGTATCCTTTTATCTTCCCAGAATTCTTTCTTTAGTAAGAGCCACCAAACAGGCTTCTAAGAAACCACAATTCTACTACATTTAAGCCATATGGCTCAAGTGGGGGGAAAGCATTCTTATACACATATGCATGGGTACACAAACACATACATACACACTTTGATACTTTGGGTGTAGGCTTTGACTAGGGCTGGCCACCCACACTACATCCCAGTGGTCAGTGTGGGAGGTATAAGAATTGGTGTGCAACCAAAGAGAGTCTGACAAGTGTTAATTCCTAAGACCTTTGAGTCGTTATTAAGTAAGAGGTACTCTTTCCATTAGGTTTGTTAAGCTGGTAGAACGTAAGCCTGACGCAGTCTCCTCCATGAAGTGAACTCAGGAAGAACTGCTTAACGACTGTTGAATAATTCAGTGAGTTCTTTCACTTAACAACTGCTCAACAAGTTAGGAAAAAGAAGCAAACTCAGAAAGGCCAAGGGACAGATTCGGTATGTCTGAATCTAGTTTAAGCACCTGGATTAGGTTATGTCTGAGGCCAAAGTTAATGTCAATAATTCACAAATATTTGATCCAAGAAATTCCCTTTTGCTTAAGCCAGTTTGTGTTAGCTTTCTGCTTCTTGCAATTTAAAGACCTCTGGTTAATACACTTTGCGTGTGCACACGGCTGTATTTGGTATTTTGAGGTAGATGGAAGTGCACAAGCAAAAGACGAGCAAATATAATATGGTTCTTGCCTCTGGAAATTTAAAATTTGATGGAAGAGATAAGCTACAACACAGAAAAATCCAAAGGTTACGATCCATGATAGCTTCCCATTACTGTTAAGCAGGCCTAGGAAAGCTACTGACTCCATGTTAATGTTTGGACGTGATCACGACACTCAGTACCAGTGAAAGCCTACCCCACCTCCAACTTTTACTGAGGCAGGAGAGTAAATCCTGCAGTTCACAAATAATTTTTTTCCTCAAATCTGAGAAAAACAAATAAAACAGAGAATAATTCAACATGCAATCAATTTACTATAAAAATTATATGTAATACTTACTGTATAAATAATTTAAAAATAGAGATCCCAGGATGCTTTGTCACACAAATATAAAAAGCATATGAAGGGTTTCTAAGACAATTCTTTTCTAATACAATTTTCTAACATCTGATTTACTGAACGTTTTTCCCTCATGTGATTAAAGCTTCATGACACTGACTCCATTTTTCAAAACTTATTCTCAGATGTTAAGTAGTTACAATGTTTTGAAAAAAAAAAAAATCTGCATATATGTTCTGGTTTTACCTGGGCTATCTCCTAATAGGCAATCTTTAAAATAAGTGAAAACTAGGGACGCCTGGGTAACTCAGTTAGTTAACTGTCTGTCTTCTGCTCAGGTCATGGTCCCTGGGTCCTGGGAACCAGTCCTATGGGTTCCCTGCTCAGCGGGGAGCCTGCTTCTCCCTCTACTTGTGCCCTCTCTCTCTCTCTGACAAATAAATAAAATCTTCTAAATAAATAAATAAATGAAGTAAGTGAAAACTAAAAAGAAATTTCACTAAAAAGTTAAAACTAAAAAAAAATTTTTTTTTTTTTAATTTAGACAAAATATATTCTTCACATGGCAACATAAACACAACTACCAGGAAGGAGCACGGAAAGTGAATGGAACAACAAAAATTCTCTGAGGGAACTTCTGTGAACAAGAAGGTGCAAAGGCAGCATTCTCCCTCTCCCAAAAAACCATCCTAGAACCACCAAGGAGAGAGGGAAAATGACACTCAAACTATTTCTGCTCATTTTGTTGGTGACACTCAGGGACAATTAAAAAAAAAAATAAAAAAAATTTCCAAAATACACGCGAAGGCCGCGAAGTGGCAGGAATCAGGAAGCAGCCCCAGAGGGGCAGAGTTTTACTGCAGAGGGAGACCCTTCAGAAAAGAGGGAAAACATCGGCCTCACAACCAGGAAGGGGCTGCGACAAGGGTGGCAGCCTGCCTGGACCTGGTTTGGTTTAGACAAACAGAGGAGGTAGGTGAAAACTCGTAATCACACAGAGAGGCCATCATTAAAAGAAGATAAAAGAGTTTAATTGTTTTAGTAAGAAAAAAGATAAAAGGAGTGTTGGAGGGGATGTGGAGAAAGGGGAACCCTCTTACACTGTTGGTGGGAATGCAAGTTGGTGCAGCCTCTTTGGAGAACAGTGTGGAGATTCCTCAAGAAATTAAAAATAGAACTTCCCCATGACCCTGCAATTGCACTACTGGATATTTATCCCAAAGATACAGATGTAGTGAACAGAAGGGCCATCTGTACCCCAATGTTTATAGCAGCAATGGCCACGGTCGCCAAACTGTGGAAAGAACCAAGATGCCCTTCAACGGACGAATGGATAAGGAAGATGTGGTCCATATACACTATGGAGTATTATGCCTCCATCAGAAAGGATGAATACCCAACTTTTGTAGCAACATGGACGGGACTGGAAGAGATTATGCTGAGTGAAATAAGTCAAGCAGAGAGAGTCAATTATCATATGGTTTCACTTATTTGTGGAGCATAACAAATAGCATGGAGGACATGGGGAGTTAGGAGAAGGGAGTTGAGGGAAATTGGAAGGGGAGGTGAACAATGAGAGACTATGGACTCTGAAAAACAATCTGAAGGGTTTGAAGAGGTGGAGGGGTGGGAGGTTGGGGGAACCAGGTGGTGGGTATTAGAGAGGGCACGGATTGCATGGAGCACTGGGTGTGGTACAAAAACAATGAATACTGTTATGCTGAAAATAAATTTAAAAAAATGATTTAAAAAAAAAAGATAAAAGGAAACTTGAATCTGCATATTGAAAGGACCCGGTGTAACCAAGGAAAACGGGCTAGCATCTCTGACACCAAGATAAGCCAAATAACACCAGTGAGGTGTGGGGCTCCAGGAGCCTCTCTGGGGCAGCCAAGCAGAAAGACAGGGTCACTTATATGGGAAAATAAATAGGACATACTTCCCATTTCTCCACACAGACCTGCAATGTTGAAATATAGGAGAAGGACACCAATGAAAACTTGAAGGAAAGAGTAGCCCAGGAAGTTTTACCAAAACTGGCCTTCTGTTGTGAGGTAACATGTTGTGCAAATATGACACGTTCCCGAAGAAAACGGTAGAGAAACAATCTCTACCTAAGAGAGTATCAGGTAAAAACAGCAAAAGCAGACTGAGGGGAGGAACTGAAGATACTGGATGATAGACAGTAAAGCAAGCATGCGTGTGAGGGTAACAGGAGAGTGCACCCTGTTTTGTGGTGACAATACAAAAGTCTTATTTCTTTACATGGGGGGTGGCGAGAGGGGGAAGACAGGTAGCAGCAGGGGAAATTCTAAAACAAAGGAACTACCTCTTCTCCCAAGTACTTAAGGACTAGTCATTTGCAAGAGACTACACTGTAGGTCATGATAAAACATCAATTAATTTCAAAGATGAAAATACTACAAATAAATTCTCTAATCATAAGGCAATGCACCTAGAAATGCAATGAACAAAAATAAACTACCAGCTATTGCTTTTAAATTATTATTTTAAGTGACTCTTGCATCTCATAGGAAATCCAGGATGACATCACAAAATATGTTAAGAGCATTGATAATGAAAACAGTACGTATCATAGCCCATGGGACACAGGTAAAGCAGTGCTCAGAAAAAAATCATAGCCTCAAAAACAAGTATTAATAAAAAAAAAAAGGAATAAAAGTGTCACACCACAGTATTATAAAAGAACAAAGAACTATGATTAAAGATATGTAAAAAAAAAAAGAAAACTTTATTTAAAAAGCAGAAGGAATTTTAAGATAAAGTAAAAAATTACTGAGGTAAAAAATGAATAAAAACAGCAAAAATAACAAATTAAAATTTCAGCTCATTCTTTAGTAGGGAACAACTTATAATAAATAAGCTAATATTATCAAGAAAATGGAAGAAAAATGCAAATATAAAATTAAATAAGGCCCAGTAACACATGCAAAGGACCTAGGAACATCAAAAGCAATGGTTTTACACAATTCTTTGTATCTAAATTTAGTAACTTGAATTAAACGGACAATTTCTTAAGAAAATAAAATTCACCCAAACTGAATCAAGTTACAAAATCTAAATAGACCAAATTCCCTAACAGCAAATGCCCATTTTTTTATATACTTTGTAACTAGTTTTAAGTAAACTTTAAAGATCATTCCAGAGTATTTCAAACAAGAGTACACAAGGGGTACACAATGTTCTCCAACTACATACAGGTACAGATCATTAAGGAAATTAATATCCACGTGTACTCTTTTGCAAACCAGATCCTCCTGAGCACAAGCCCCCTCCTCTCCTTTCCCCCATGTCTTATCCCTTCCCCCTCTTGGTAAAAAGCAGGTAGACCTCCCACTTGTAAGGACTCCTGACTTTAATTCACTACCTCAGGGTAAGAGACTCTGTAAGGTGACCAAAAACAGTGAAATAAAGAAAGAAAAAAAGAAAGAAAGAAAGAGAGAGACAGGGACAGGAAGGAAGGAAGGAAGGAAGGAAGGAAGGAAGGAAGGAAAATATGGATATCCACTCAGCCTCTGTGAATCAAAGCATGATAAATCCATGGTAGAGTTTCATGTCTTTCCCTGTTGTGTACACATCCCTGTTAGCAGGGTGGACACAAAGGGTTCTTGGCCAGTGTGGACATGTTCTGACTTCAGATACCCGTGGTGGTCTCATCCATTCTCAAGGCTTGAAATACCATCTCCACTGCAACTCTCAGATTTCTCTTTTCCCTGCTTGCTCTTCTGTGTGGCCTGGAGCGGTCAGATTTCTCCTTCTCAACATTGAGTTACATCACGTCAGCAGAAGTGAAAACCCTTTCAGTTCCTCCCAAGGCCCAACACCATCTGGCCTCTGCATCTCCCAGAGCTCCTTTCCACCCTCCTCCACCTGGTTCTACTCCCCGAACCTCTGTCCTCCTGTCCCCTTCGCCGGACCTCTCTTCTGCCTTCCAGCCTGCACACCACTCCCTCACCTGCTTCTCAATGAGGTCTGCCCACACGGCCTGACTCAAAATGACCGCTTCACTTCCTACCCCAGCATGTTTTGTTTGTATCTATATAGCCTTGCCACCATCTGAAACACGGCACGTCCTTTCAGGATTCATCAGGTGCATCCGGTCCTCCTCTTTTAAAGGTATGTTCCAGGAGGCCGGGGATGATTGTGGTCTGTTGTGCTTAGAGCTGAATGTCCTGGGCCTGGAACACGGCTGACACCAACAGGGCTCACGAATGCGTGCGCAGTGCATATGGCCCCACAGACGTATTTGCGGATCACCGTGGCATTACTGGATTCAGGTTTATGAAGAGAAAAGGACAGACTGTGGCATCAGAGGGCAAAACTAGATCAAGACACAAGACAGCCATGGAGTTCGGCAGGGATGCAGGGGTTGTCTGGGTAGAAAAAGCAGAAAAACGTCACAGGGCTGGGAAGTCATTGCAGGTTTTGTTGTTTTGTTTTTGTTTGGAGGATGGGAAAACGTCCACGTGACATCTGAAGGCATGAGTTCCAGATTGTTTCTTAAGGACTCATAGAGCTAACAGTGGGTCCATGAAAGCAGTGGACCCGGGAAAAATTAGGAAAAGATCACAAAGTGTTCTTCCAAGAAGAGTAAGCCTGGTGCTAATGTGGGGACAAGCTGTCCCTCTGCTCTTCACTCACCATCTTTAAAAATGTTTGAGGGGCGCCTGGGTGGCTCAGTGGGTTAAAGCCTCTGCCTTCGGGCTCAGGTCATGATCTCAGAGTCCTGGGATCGAGCCCCACATCGGGCTCTCTGCTCAGCAGGGAGCCTGCTTCCTCCTCTCTCTCTGCCTGCCTCTCTGGCCTACTTGTGATCTCTGTCTGTCAAATAAATAAATAAAATCTTTTAAAAAAATAAAAATAAAAATAAAAATGTTTGACATCTCTTTCTGCTTCTCTATCCACAAATTCTCAGTTGCCAGGGCTTATCTATATTTTTTTCTGATGGCATTTAAAAAAAAAGCCTGCTCCATGATTCTGCCCAGCATTCCAGTAGGCTTCTCCTGTCTTAATGGATAGAGATTGTTGGCAATTTGCTGCTTCATTTGTCAATGTAGAAATAATCCGCCTTTCCTTTTCCTCATTAGCAAAGAGCTCAGTGCTTCCTCCCAAGGATATTGTATCTGGAAATTTGCCAAATAACTTGGAGCATGTCCTTTAAAAGTCAATATAATACACTCACATTTCAAAATCTGGCAAAGGTTTGAAACCAATACTTATGATTAAAAGATAAAAATACAACCGCACACAAAGTATCTTTAGAAGAAGAGTCTAGTGCTTGCTCCTTTTCATACATCTCTATACAAATAAATGGGAAATAAAGTCGGGGAGCAGAGCTGCACTAACGCAAAAACGTGCTGTTTGTTTGGGACTGGATGAGTAAATGTGTTATAAAGAAAGAATAATGTTAACGCGTCAGAAGACGTCCAAGCACAAAGGTCAGCCACTCCCTGTGTTTTGGGAAGTCGCTGAAGCCTTTAAGAGTCAATTTAGTAAAGGGGACAAGCTTGTCTGACATTTGTACCTATTCCAAAGGAGACATTCACTATCAGTTTTTAAATATCCTAAACCTGTAGTTATAACAGGGAATGCACTATTTCTGTAATGGTCAACTCACAAAACAGAAATGATTTTCCAAAAACTATGCCCTCACTCAGTTAGAGCTTTTCTACGGAGACCAGGCAACAGGATCAGCTGTGGGGATTTTCAAAAGTAGTTTCCATGCATCCCCCTGATTTTTTGTGCGTTCAGATCTATAATAAATACTCATTCAAGAGTCCCTTAATGACAAGGTTCTGGTGAGTAAATGTAAAAGAAGAAGAATATACAATATACGTGCTCACAGAACTCACCATCCAGACCGTGACACGCACTCGTGGGAAAAGCAGGTGCCCGGTGTTAAGGTGGACCCCACCCCAAATCGATATGTTAAAGCCCAACACCCAGGATCTCAGAATGTGACTATATTTGGAGATAGGGCTTTAGAGAGGTGATCAGTTTAAATGAGGCCTTTGTGTGGGCCCTAATCCAAGATGTCAGGTGTCCTTACAAGAAAAGGAAGAGACACCAGGGATGCCCAAGCATGGAGGAAAGCCCATGTGAGGACACAGAGAGAAAGCAGCCATCTACAAGCCAGGGAAGAGAAACCAAACTTGCCAACACCTTGATCTTGGACTCTGAGCCTTCGGAACTGTGAGGAAATTATATGGCATCTTATCCTAGCAGCCCATGGCAACTCATACACAAGGTATGTAAACCTATGGCTACAAAGCCACAGAGGACAATGTAAGGGATGTGAGAACAACAGGCAAGCAAAGTGACTTTCCTGGTGGTCACAGACTCAAGATGGTGGTTTGAAATCAATGGCCATGGATAACATCATTGTTCCCTAGGTAAGAATTGTACCTAGTTCCCCTCGATTGATAATAGCTGATGTTTAGTGAGGCCTTTCTATGAGTCGGGCACTGAACTAAACATTTTACATGTCTTCACTTACTTAAGCTTCATTTCAACACTATAGGATCATTTGCCGTAATTATCCCAAATTTGCAGAGGCAGACACAAAGCAGAGGTTCCATGTCTTTGTGGAAGTCCTAAAGCTAGGAGAGGTGGGACTGGAGCCTGAGCACAGGCAGACGGGCGGGATCCCTACGCAGAACCACTGTGCATCCTGCATTAATGGTGTTCTGGAGTTTTCTAGTGAAAGGTTCTCTGTGAATCATTATTCCAGAAAAGCATACCGCTCTACTAGAAATCCTCAACAAACATGAAGAGTGGTCTCCTGCCAAGAGTTAAGAGATACAGACTAGCCATACAGAGTTTTCTAGCTACATGGGCCCGTGGCAAATATTCCACAAAACATAATTTCTTCATTATTGGACTAATTGTGCCTTTGTAAGCATGAGACTATACCATATGGTATTGGACTAACTTGCTGAATATAAGACTAAAGTTAACAGCTTAACCCCAACTCATACATGAGCAACTGTCTATTTGAGAGACTGGGTAAAAACATATTGTTCGCTATCAGGGCTCAAGAGAAAAATCTCAGGAGCCAGAATCAGTAACTTTATCACCCCTTCCTACCTCCCCTCGCCCCTCCAGATGGCTGCCACCAGAGCTCAAGGCCTTGTTGCCAGCAGAGACCTTTTGAAATTACAGATCCCACCCTACTGTCTGTTTCTCCCTCCCTTTCCCCCATATTTTTATTTAGTACATCTAGGGTGGGTCCACCATTCTATTCTTTAAAGGTTCACAGTGATTCCTATTCTCTGCCCAATTTGGACATCATGAGAATGTTGATCACAAAAGTTGGAGACTTTTCAGAACCCTCCATGCTTTCATTACTTGGTGCTGATAGTTACGAGATCCCATGATCTAAATCTGGGTTGGAAATGCACCCATTTATACTTCCATCCAGACCTATCCTTACCCAGTCCCAAAGCAACCCACGTAAAATCCCTTTATCTAAAGCAGAGGGTCTAGACGCTTATCTGATTAAAGTTGAGCTGCCAAGAGGTGACTGAGCCTCAGCTAAATACTGCCAGGGGTTTATTTGAATTTCAAAAACTCCCAAATTAATCTCCAAATGGGAACACTGTCCAGGGACATTTTTCAGCTTTAGGCTTTCTGCTATTCCTGATGTATACCAAGTTATTTTAAGTCTTTTACAAAGTCTTACAAAGAAGCTCAATTCATGCAACAGCAAGTGTGGCCTCTCAAATTGTGGAAACAAATGTAATAATGTACGTTAAATAAGCTGATACTGTTATTATTGCAAATGTCAAGTTCATTACAGCAGATGTTTCAACTGAAGATCACTACTCATTAAAATCAGACAACCAGTGTGCCCTGAATTCACCATTTCATTTAATGTGTCAGCTTCAATGCTCAAGGGAGTCAATCAGAATTGTCTTCTGTGTAATTGTCATAGGATTATTATGTAACAAAGAATCGGGTTTCAGTTCTTATCACCTGCTAATCATGATAATTAAAATGTGAATGAAGAGTTAATCAGTAATACAGGGGCTACAAGATGTACTATAAAATACTTTACAGTTTTATGCATATTGCTGGAGGAATTATTTTAATTCCAAAAATAGATGACATTACTATAAAGAAAAAAATACTCAAAACTGAAAATAAGGGGGGGAAAAAACACTTAAGTGATTTGTTGATATCATGGTAAAGCCTGCACCCACTAAGTATCTTCTGACTCTCCAGAGAAACAGGACTTGGTTACACTTACTATGTTTTCTATTCCTTAGGGCACAGACATTTCACAACTCTCACAATTAGAGTTCTTACGCTTAGGATTTGCATGTTTGTCGCGTTGAAAGGATAGCCCAAAGGTTAGTTGGATTACTACTCAGCATGGTTTATTACACGCATGGTTTCTATTGCATCCCCAATATCACAGTACACATTTTTGATCTTTGACTATAAAATTTGTATTTTCATGAGTGCTTTTTAACTAGTTTTATCATCCTCCTTCTTCCCTCACTCATTAGTTATAGAATTGATCTTATACAAATGTATTTAGCATTCCATTAGGAATATATAGCTCTAATACTAGTCACGGAATTGGGTAAAAAACTAAGAAGACCAAGTTTCAACCATTATCAGAAAAGGAGAACATGCAAACTTCCCTGAAAGTATCTATGTTGAGAAAACAAAATGTAAGTGACTACGTAGTTGAAAATAAAACTGTTGAATGTCTGGCAAAAGTTCTACCAGTAAATGCCTTAAAAAGATGGATTCTTTCAAAGAGGTATCTGTGAAATGCCCTCACTAGGATAAGAGGACGTAGTAGGAATGATATGTATTCCTGAAAGCCACACTTAGAACGCATCTTTAGAGCAGAATAGGCAATTGCAAAGTGTAGGTCATTAAAGGCCTTCGGGTCGCCGTTCTAGCCAGAACTGGCAAATCACCACTGCCCTGAACTGAAGGGGTAAGGCGGAACAAGGTCTAATGGAAGCTGTTGACCAACAGAGTCCACCAAAACGTCTGGCATAGGTCAGCAAACGTACTTCGGAGTGGACAGTTTAACTCCCATGCGAAGATCCCGGAGCTCGCTATCTGTACCTGAGCCTGATCTACGTAGTCCAGAAGGATGCGAAGCTCCTGTCTCCCCGAACCGGGCACATGGTCATCTGTTCCTGCTTTAGCATCTTTCCCTTTCACTCTACCCGGTTCTCACTTCACTGAGGAATCACTACGATTAAACTCTCATCCTCTCTCCTTCCCCCACCCCAATGCTATAGGTTCTGATGTGGGAAACAAAAGCAGAAGGAAATGTAGACAAAATTAAATGTCCTTATAACCTGCATCCCATTGACAAATATTTGAGATAGGCAGAGTATAACATTCCCCTGGAAACTTCCAACTATCCGAACGTTAATGCTTTTCTGGAGGGAAGAAACACCTTACCTTGACAATACCAAGGCCACCAGTGTCTGTCCTGAGAGTCTTCTTTAGCATATGAAAGTCCTTCTGGAGGCCCACCTTCCCCAGCACCCAAGTGTATACTCAGCCAGTCCTCACAACCCTAGTACAGCGGCTTTCTGCCCAAGGGTCCTGTCCTATGGTTTAATAAAATCATCTTTTTTGCACCAAAGAGATCTCAAGAATTCTTTCTTGGCTGTCAGCTTCAGACTCCAACAACAGATTCCAAAATCTGCATCAGGCTCTCTTTTGCCAAGTGAGTTCCCTTTAACTCTTTCACAAATACAGGTGATAATTTGCTCTGATGGACTTGGGTGCACCCTACATAACTTCTGAGGTAGGGAAACAAAGGCAGAAGAAAAACTAAATGCCCTTACTATCTATAGTCCACTGGTAAGTACTTGAAACAGGACAGTGACATTCCTCTAGGAACTCAGGTACCTCAATGTCAATACTTTGCTAACGGCCAAAGCAATCTTAGCTTGACTCCAGGATCCTGTAAGTCTACTCAACATAAAAATCCCTCTGGAAACTTCATCTCTACCCCAAGATATATGTTCGCAATCATCCCCCAAGCATATGACCCACTGATATGTAACTGAAGGGCCTCATGACTAAGATTTTATTATAAAGTACCAAATGACCGTTTCCAAACAATAGCTAGCCCCTTCAAGGTCCTAGAAACCTTGCTTCCAAAATTCCTTAGAGACTGAAGTTATCCCTAACCACCTTCCAACTTGAAAATACATAATCCATCACTACTCACGACCCCAGTGCTGCTCTTTCTGCCCCCGGGTCCTGTCCCTGTCCTTTAATAAAACCATCTTTTTTCAACAAAAGAGATCTCAAGAAATCTTTCTTGGCCATGGCTCTGAATCCCAACATCGTTCCTACATCAACTTCTGTGGTCTACCCTCCATTCCTCCCTTCTTCTGGGAAAAATAAACTCTTCCCTTTACACTGACGCACCCGCATCACACCCCATGTGGTTTTGTGTGACTAGCAACATTAAACCATCTGAAACTGTTAGTTCTGTAGGTCCCAACATGGTAGAATAGTAGCACACTCGTAAGGTTCAACGTATATTATTCTTTTAATAACACCGACTTAATCCAATCTTTTATCAAGTGTGTCACTTAAAGTTTTATTACTACTTATGAATTTAATATTTACTTCTCCCAAATCAGAGCATAAAATATTTTGCTTGCTTAAACGGCATATATAGGGCAAAATTAACAGGCCAACTGGGATTCTCATCATACTGACTGGAAACAGCTTTTAGAGAAGATACCTCAAACAAGAATTCAAAATCAATCCCACCGCAAGCAAAATCAACTCCTTTCCCAAGGGTTCCATCACATGGGAGCAAAAGAAGAGGTGGCATTTTCATTTTACAGGCTATGTGCAATCATGCTGCTTTAAAGGGGAGAAATAAGATAAGCTGATTTTATTTTCACCAGTGAAGAAAGTTTTCAATAGAGCAGCTTTCATCGGCTCAGCATGGCTAACAAAGTAACATTACCAATGAAAATGAAATAATAGATTAGCCGCACAACCTAGGCATTTTGTTTTCCGAAAGACTTCTCTAACACTCTGCCTTTAGAGAGCCATGAATGCATGCTTCTTGAGAAAGAAAACCTCCCTGCTGGTTTTTCTGCTCCCGCAGAGATGACTTGCAAAGAATAAAGTCTTTTTCTTTCTCTCGCTTTCTTTTTTTTTTTTTTTCCTTTCCTTTTTTTTTTCCCCTTCCAGCTGGAGATCAATTGGTGTGGGGACTGCCCTGGCCACCAGGAAGTTTTCTTTCGCCCATCATCTGGGTCCCACGCCCTGACCAGAGTTTATCTCAACTGGATAGCTTTCAAAGCCGAATTGAGAAATAAACTGAAAAATACGTCCCCCAAAAAGCTGTAACTAAACTATAAGTAACTATTCAAATGGAAAGACCATCCCCTGCATCTAGCTGTTTCTCACATTCAGGGAGGGAATGAATGTCCTTTCCAATTTCGTTCCTGATTGAAAAGGAGGGTTGTGGCTGTCCCCCTTGCTAAAAACCCTTCTTTTGTTTTTCTTTTTTACTGTCAGAAAGCCTGCCTCAGAGGAGTGCACTGTGCATATCAATGAAGAAACAGGAGAGCAAGGGTGATTGAAACTGAAGATTATTTTTTTCCCCCTGTCATTTAAAGGGTTCTCAGTGAATCATGCCCTCTTTGTGATTCCATTTCAAAACACATTCTTTGCCAGTTCCAAGCCAAGAATCCTTTCCTTAGTGATCTGTTCAGCTATCCTGGAGTCTGGCTCTGTCCTCCCCTGCAGGCGTTGAGACATGTAAAGATTCAAGGAACCCAGTTCTCTGCCCAAATCAGCAGAATTTAAGGCTCTGGAGCAGGGTAATGGGGAGAAAAAGAGGGAATGAGAGGAAATGATACTTTGGTGTGGCTCATAGTTGAACCAAACACAGTTGAAAACAATTCTGAGGGGGTTATCATTACAGAGTCATCAAAAAATGTAAAGGAGAGAAATGAATATATTTATATAGCCCTTTGAGATATTTCTTATAATAACCTACCTAAAACCACACACATGGTTTTCAATTCTAAACCTATCTCCTTTAAGAGAAATACTGTGAAATTTGTTTTTATGAAGCTAATCTTTCAGGGATATTTTAGAAGGTAAAAATTATAAGACAATTGAAAAAAATCTGTTAGGTATTTAAAAATGTGTTTCAAATAAAGATCTTACTTTAAACATATGATCACGTTGGGGCGACTGGGTGACTCAGTCGGTTAAGCAGCTGTCTCAGCCTCAGGTCATGATCCCAGGGTCCTGGGACAGAGCCCCATGTCTTTGGGCTCTCTGATTAGTGGGGAGTCTCCTTCTCCCTCTCCCTCTGCCTGCCACTCCCCCTGCTTGTGCTCTCTCTCTCTCTCTCTCTGCCAAATAAATAAATAAAACCTTAAAAAAAAAAAAAGATATGACTAGGTTAACCAGGAAGACGGACTATCTTAAAATAGAAAACCTTAAAATGCATGTGTGTTTTTATACCAGAATGACTGTTAATTAATCATTAACCAATGTATTTTTATACAAAAGACTGTTTAAATAGAACATTATAAGAAACAAGATATATATGAATTTTTTAATGAAGCTTAACATCATGTAACAGATGTTAGGGTTCTTTCTTTTCTCCACCCCAAAGAGGACTGTAATACTGTTTGAGATGACAGCTGTCAACTGTGGAATGTGGATAATAAATGAAAGAAGCTAAAACATAGCATTATTTAATAATCCTTTTTTTTAATATTCCTATCATTTAAATACCACCTGCAAGGAAATATATATATATATACATATATATATATATATATGGTAATAAAATATATACAATCAAGAAAAAATACATAATCAAGGCTTAGAATTTTTTACTTAAATATAATTGAAAAAAATCCCCTATCAATTTCATTAACTACATTATTGGGAGAGTAGGGCCAATACAATTAATGATGCAAAGTGAATTTATTTTAAGGATATTCATCCCACAACTTCTTTACTCCCACTTTCCCAGCCCATCCTACCTATGTTCGAATTCCCTTAAAAACACAAAAACTGTTTCCTATTTGGTAGTCTGAATCTGTTAATCCTTCCATTCATTTAGACCATGGAATTTACTTTGCTTTAAATTAAACTGAATGTTTGACTACTGAGAAAGAAATTTCCTGTGAAGAAAATTATATTCTTCTTTTGTTCACAGCTGAGATGCATATTTTCTGATTTAAAAGGCAACAATCATAGAAAGGAAGCTGCTTATGTGATGAGATCTTAATTTTGTTAAAAACAGAGGAGGAAGCACCACCATACTACTGGCTACAAATGATTAACGGTTATTAAAATCAATGTCAGAATACGCAACAATAAATTACATGCTAAAAGGCTAAAAGTAAATTTCTAGAGCTGAACTCCCCTGAAGCAAATTGCTGAAACAGTACAATGTCCTGCTGGAGGAGTGTGTCTAGAGCAAGACTTGATCCAGAGTGGATCTTGTGCTGAGGATTCTGGGAAATAATGAATAATAAACAGAACAGGGGGGTGTGGCACTCACTCTGGAGTAACATATACCACCGCCTTCCTTTGGAATGAAAAGAGGTACCCTTTCATGGCAGGTGCCTATTTGAACAAGAATCAAAAAGAACAAAGTGGGGTAGAAACTATGTAACTGACCTTTACTACCGGACTTCCCACAGAATTCTAGCAATAACGAGATGACATCCCATGCCCTTGGTCTTGAATACCTTAAATTAAGACAATTTAAAAAACCCTTTCTCACTACTACAAACATTCACAATGATATGTTAAGTACAGCTGTGCTTTCCAGAGGCCAATACTTGATAGATAACCTCTTTCCAAAGCTGAATTTCAAATTACATTTTATTGCCTTTATTTTATTTATGTCCAACAAGAAAAAACAGAGAACTGTAAGCTTACAAGCAAGTAACTAATACAGATATCAAATATAGATATCCATATTTGGATTTTTTTTTAAAGGTTTTTAGTTATTTATTTGACAGACAGAGATCACAAGTAGGCAGAGAGGCAGGCAGAGAGAGAGGGGAGGAAGCAGTCTCCCCGCTGAGCAGAAAGCCCGATGCGGGGCCCGATCCCAGGACCTTGGGATCATGACCCGAGCCAAAAGCAGAGGCCTTAACCCACTGAGGCACCCAGGTGTCCCCCATATTTGGATTTTATTTGCACTAATGGAATACACACATTTTCAGACATGGAATTAATAAAGAGAATCAACTTTTTTGGATTAGAACATTTAAAAAAATCTATGAGAGGATAAGGGACTGGTGGACACTTAATCAGAGTTTAATAAGGGCATTGCTGCCAATATATTTTGATGTTTTCATGTAGAAAATTTGATACCAGGCGAACATGGACAGAATGGCTAGAGTGTTTCATAAGCACAATTTTCATAAATAGGCATATTTGGGGATTCTTGCCTATGAAAACTAGGAAAAACTGGTCTGTATATAGCTCAAGTCAAAATAATATTTCTACATCTCACGGCTATGAAATTGGCTAAAAAAACTGAAAAACTTCTGTGCAGCTTATTTCTTTGTCATTTTTTCCCCAGTCCTCGATATCTGGGAGTCAGAACAAATCTGGAATCCCCATCAGCTTCAGGGAGGGTGACACACAGCTTGCGAGAATGTCATTTACGGAGCCACAGACAGGAGCTAGGACAGCCCGCTCATTTGAGCTAGCTTTGGGACTGGCGGGGCGGGGGGTGGGTACACAAATGAGAGTCTTGAAAATTTTGCAAAATACAGGGAGGAAGAAAACAGATCAAAGCTCACAAGCTGTTTCACTGACGAAATGAAATGAGAAAGGGCAGGCAACAAAAGATGGCTTATGGGAAACTTCGTATTTTGGCTTTTTGATCCTCCCCAGTTTCTTTCTCGGTTTCATTCAAAAGAGCACTGCCTATGTACCCTCTCACTCCCTCATAACATGCCATGGCTCTTTTCCCTGGCTTTTGTTCAACATAGGGATTAAATTCAAATTTTAGTATTTCCATTCAAGCCACTCTTTCATGGTTTTTTGGCTAGAGGAATAGATCTTCAACATCACCTACTGTTAACAGTTTCAATTTATCCAGAGTTGGCCCCACAGGGGTCCAGGCCAGGGTGGGGAGAGGCAGAGGCACAGACAGGATGCTATGCTGAATCCCACAGGTTCAGAAACCTGCGGAAGGTCGGTTTCAGATACAGAAAATGGGCGGAGCTTGTTGCTCCATAATACAAACTTGAGACTTAAAATCATCTTACATTAAGATGGTTTCTGTAATAGGTAAGGGCGAGCAGGTATGAACTGCTGTTAGGACAGAAGTATTATGATTAGGGGTGCCTGGGTGGCTCAGTGGGTTAAAGCCTCTGCCTTCGGCTCAGGTCATGATCTCAGGATCCTGGGATTGAGTCCCGCATCGGGCTCTCTGCTTAGCAGGGAGCCTGCTTCTCCTTCTCTCTGCCTGCCTCTCTGCCTACTTGTGATCTCTGTCTGTCAAATAAATCAAATCTTAAAAAAAAAAAAAAAAGTATTATGATTATCCTATTATCCTAAACATGACATTCTCCGGTGAACACCTGATGTTTTAAAATAATACTATCTTATAAAATAAGACAGAGTGAAGTAATACGGATAGAAGTATAAAGATTATACTCTATAGATGCAGAGAGAGTGAACGTTCTTAAAACTGTTACTGACGCCCATCTGTGAATTAGGCTGTTTTCAAAAGCAACAGATTTTCCATCGGTGGTGATGCTGTATATGACTATTATTTGTTCCTAAACTTTTGGTTTTACAGAGCAATAAAAACTATATTGTTGTACTTCAGAAGATGAGGGAGAGCGGATTCGAAGAAATAGTTTAAAATATTCATTTATTTTACTTTCTTCTCTTCTTAATGTTTCTGAAATTGAGGATGCGGCCGCAAATCAAAGGGAGGAAAACCTTGCCAGCCATTCTGCAGAGGAAGAGGCTCGATGCGGCTGCCATTACCTGGTTTGACAGAGAAACAGCAAAATGGAAAGTCGGTTGCATCTGTAACACTACAAATATTTAAATTTTAACATAAGTGTAATCTCATTTTCTTCTTGCTTAAATGTATTCAAACAAATGACACAGAAATGCGGCAGGGATGGGAAGCGATTGTGTGCAGGCAATCAAGTTTCACAGCGGGGATGGGGCATGAAATAAACGCGTTCAGAGTTGCCAAATTTTCAAGGTAGCAACAGTTGGCGTGAGGGCTACCCTGAAAGACACTCAGGAATGACTGTCACTCTCAAATCTGAGATCTTTAGGTCAAAAGCTTCCTACTACTGAGCTACACTCAGTGATGTGTAGCTTAATTAAGAGGTTAGGAAAAAAAATCCCTCAAATTTAACTTAAAGAGGAAAGGTATTTTTAGCATATATCATTTAGAACATTTTGAGTAATGAAAGGTCTTCATAAATTACATTCAAGAATGGAGATAATGGGCATCTTTCCACTTGAGAGACGGCAACACACTGACTTCTGCTGTTTGGTGAGACCGAATTCTAAACATTTAAAAAAAAAAAAAAAGAATGCCTTTAAATGGGCCACGCGTTCTCTAGTTCCCCAAAGGCTTCACCACTTTCCAGGATTTTATCTCCAAAGTCATACACTTTAAAACACCTTCCTGGCAACTGAGGACCTGTGTGCTAACGATCCTTGGTCTGCATTGACACAGAGGTAACAACCACAACAGAATCGTCAACGGTCAGTATCTGCACATTCTGTTCTATTTTTCTAAATAATATTTCAAATTTTTTAAAAAATCCTGATTTAAGTACTCTACATTTTCCACACCGTATGATTCCCTCAGCCCCTACTCCCAGCTGGTGACATCGAGGATTATCCTAGCGGAACCAGCCAGCTCTGAAGGAGACTGTCCTGCGCTAAGAAGTACTAAGGGTGGTGAATTACCTGATCAAGTCCCCTCAGCCTGTGCCAAGAAGAAAATTATATTTCTGGCTGCAGTTGGAAGCAATTATTTGTTTCATTCTCCTTTTCACAGTTATACATCTTAAAAACAGCAGAAAAAGTATATTTTATTTGGAAGTATTTTGATAACTTAAATTAGTCCTGCTCTCAGACAGGAAAATTTTGTGTGTAGTTTGTGGGCAGTGTATCAACCAATTTTTCCAAAGTTTGGATTTCCAGACTTTTCCTGTAGGTAGATGAAAAGTTTATTTACTATATTTTCAAAACCACTTTGGGTTCTTTTTTTTTTTTTTTCTGGTCTTATTCCTAATAATTTGAGTACTTATTCAGACCAGATTGAGGAAAGTATTTTACATTTCTACAGAGCTTCTCAGGCACACTCTTTACTTTTCAAAACGGCAATTCGAGTAAAAATGAGCCATTCTCTGTATGTAGATTGTGGACACAGAAGACTGAAAAGCTCTACAGACACTTAAATGAATCAACTTAAGAATCAGAAAAATAAATTATTTTTAAAAAGGATGGAAGTCTCTGAAAATATATGTCCAGTTTTCAGAGCTAAACACAAAACAGCCCTCCAAGTTAAGCAGCTGTTTTAAATATGTAGATCTTCTGCTCCCGTATCTTAACAGCTGGAAGAAATTACAGTCCAGAGAGACATGTGCATAATTTGAATTAAGCAGATGCAGGCTGTGAAGAAAATCAAACATCTCAGGGTAATAGATGCAAACAATGTTACTGAAACTCTAAGGAACTGTTATTTGTTTTTTCATAATGATGGCAAGGGTACCATTCTTATGTTACAAACTACCTACACTAGCTAAAATAGTGATCATTTTCTTTTCTTTTTCCCTTCAAAAGTCCAAAAAAAAACATGCCAACTTCTCAACCAAAGCCACAGCGTGGTCATCTCTGGGCTCCTCATGTTACAACAGTCTTTCGAATCAACATGCTGAGCTGCTGTTGGTCTCGCCTGCCTTTACACCTGCTGGAAGCCACGCGTTCTGGGACCAGATCCACACCGTGCGAAGCGTGACGGACCAACCAGGCTGTCACATGCCGGGACGGGGAATATGACCGAGAAGGAATGAGGAATGACAAAGAGGTTAAGAGAAATAGATGTTCTCTAGAAAAAGAGTACTTGAAATGTCTCGCAGTTCAAAATGTGTCCGACCCACGTTAATGACCAAGGGCTTGCATTTAAGGCACAAGTTGCTAAACACCTGGGGCCAGACGGTGCCCTCTGGAATGAGAGCACCCTCGAAGGAACATACCAGGGAACCACAGTGTGCCCTGACACTAGCAGCATTCCACCAGATAATGCCCTTGACTTTTATGGCTTTTCGTTTCCAGCTCCGTTTATGAAAGCGGGCACAGATCTTCGATTTAGAGACGAAGAGTGAGCATTCACACACCAGGTAGTCCAAACCCGAAGTATGAAAGTGACAATTATATTTTATACATCATCCCTTTAATAGTCTCTCAGTGCTCTTTTAACCTCTTGATTACTGAGATGAAACAAAATAAATATAAATACCAACAGGCATTTAGAAAATAATCAGGCAGTTCCTCGTGCAGTCAAATGTATGTTACCCTATGTCCCCACATGACCCGGTAATTCTGCTGCTGGTATATCCCAAAGCCATGTAAAAGCTAGTATACATATACCATAGCAGCATTATTTATAATAACCAAAATAAATTAAAAATTAAATTAATAACAGCTAAAATCGAGCACTTACTACGTAGTAGGAACTGAAGCATTTTATACGTGTTTGCTCAGTCCTTACAAAAATACAATGAGGTTGCGTAGATAAACAATGAGGTTGCATAGATAAACAAATGTATAACACTACCACAGTTATTATTCTCATTTTGCAGATGAGGGAACGGAGGGACAGGAAGATCAAGCAAATTCCCCAGCTGCAGAGCCTACACGTGGCAGGGACAGGCCGTTGGGGCCCCCAAGCCTGGCTCTCAACCTTGGAACTCCACGCCTACAGGACCCCCCCCCCCCCGCAGCATCCCAGCGTGTGACCCTCCACCTTTGGGAGGCGAGGTGACAGATGATTTTCATTTTCATTTTCATGCTTTTGTCTTTCTCAAACTTCTCATGTAAACAACTAGGGCCTCTATGAGACACAGAGACTGAGAGGGAGAGAGAAAAATGACTATTTTGCACAATTAGAGATAACTGCTTATTGCCCTCTTAATTTTGGAATTTTTTAGGAAATTAGAGTATGAAACATTACAGTTAAAACACCACAGTGGGAGCTCAAAATTTTAGGCATAAATTTAAATCACACTGAATCCCTTATGTTTTATTAGTCAAAAGTTGTGCTGCTGAGAGACCACCCCTAAGGATGGCTGTGAGAAGGAAAATCTAGATCCCAGGGTCCCAAACTGAGCAGGCACCTGTGGCCCGCAAAGTCACCTGAGTGGCTGGTTAGGGGACCTTCACGTACCTGCCAGAGATTCAGGTGGCTTTTGGAGGACCACCGTTCCCTTCAAGACTTAAAAAACTGCATTTACAACAACCTTCCCCACCTCCATTCCAGGAGAGTCTGATCAAGGGAGTCTAAGGCAAATATTTTGGGGAAAAAATCAGTATCCTTATTATTTTTTAAAGAAAACATCTGAAGATACTACATCAAAATTTAGGGACCATTAAACAGAACAGACCTCGGTAGTTTTGAGTCATGAAAAGTGTAAGCAAAATGAACACCCGCTAAGAGATAAGTAGGATAAGAAAAGGAGGATACTTCAGTAGTTTTACCTGTTGAGCACTTTTCTAGAGCCAGACAGAATCTAGATGGCTGGAATTCTGGTGCTAATCAGATTTAAACCTCTATCTATATACTCGTCTTTCCTTTTATTAAACTTGAAAAACAAGAACTGCAAACTGAAGCCAAACCATGTAACTGAACTCAAGTTCAAAGTAGGAACACATCCCCCACTTCATCGTAATAGAAACCGGCACCTCCCACCCTCTCCCTGGGAGGACTCGCTCACAAGCAAGAGCCGCCCCCCCCCCACCCCCCACGCCTTCTTATAACCCAAACTGATGGCCAGAGAGAATCTGCTTCCTGTGCCTGCAGGCGGTTGTGAGTAACTGAGGAAGGATCCTCACTTGGCAAATTTTTTATACACAATGTGTGATTATTGACAAACTATATATTAGGAAGGAAGAGGTGTTTGAGCGCCTTTGCTGTGTCAGGCACTGTGTGTGTGAGGTGCTTTGCAAACCTTATTTTATTTAACCCCCACAACAACTGCAAGGTCATTACTATCATCCCTGTTTTCTCAAGTAGAGAAACTTTAAGCTGTAGGGACACGAACTAACTGGCTTACCATCCACGCGAAACAAATGATAGATCTAAGAGCCAGCGCCAGATAGGACATCTTTCTCCTCTTCCACCAGATTGTCTTGCTGCTGGTGGAAAAGGCTGCTCGTGAATGTAGAGAACCAGTAAGAGACCCAGCTCCATGGTATTAGTTGCGAAATAATAAAATATGGAAACGCTGACCAAGTAAATTAAATGATACAAGGTCAGACATAAGAAAATCATCAAATGCCTTTGATTTACTATATACAAAGGACCCTCAAAGACCCCAGTGAATATACTTCATATCTAAAAGTTCTTGACCTTCATTAGAGCATCTAGTATGCCCTGATAACAAGTGAACTTGGACCCAAAATTTCATTACCTTTCAAACATATTCCCTAAAGAGGAATAACGAAAATCAAATTGGTATCTGGCAAGCATTAAAACATAAAACATTTTGCTAATTAATTTTAGAACAGAACTTTTTATATTTTACCCGATTAACCTTCAGTCTCAATAATACTGATGAAGGAAACAAATTCAGTCACAAGTTAGCAAAGTGTTACATATTCTAAATCAGACAACAAAGAACCAAAGAACCTTTTTTGGAGAACATATACAATATCATAAATAATTAGATCTTATTCATATTTGAAACAAAAATCATTGTTTCAGTTGCTGGTCCTTTTTTTTCATATGTTTGTTTATACAGTTGCTAATTCTCAATAATACAGATTAATCTCAAAATATGGCTAAAAAAAAAAAAAGCTGGGTTGCATAAGAGAGTTGTAATATTGGGCACCTGGGTGGCTTAGTTCTAAGGTTAAGCGACTGCCTTCGGCTCAGGTCATGAGCCCAGAGTCCTGGGATCGAGTCCCACATGGGGCTCCCAGCTCCATGGGCAGTCTGCTTCTCCCTCTGACCTTCTCCCCTTCTCATGCTCTCTCTCACTCTCTCTCATATAAATAAATAAAATCTTTTTTAAAAGAGAGAGTTGTAATATCAATTACTTAAAGCTTAAAAACATGCAAATTACTAGCATTCCATATAACTAATGGAATGCTAAGTGCATACATAAAAAGGGTATTAAAAATATGGATGGCAATAGCAAATTCAAAAATTCAGGATAAAACTTACCTCTCTGGGGAAGTAAGGAGGAGAACAGAACCAGAGAGAAGTATATTCAGGGTTTCAATGTTATTGTCATTTTTTTTTTTTAGCTGAATCGTGGGTATATTGGTATTTGTTATATTATCCCCATACTCTTTTGCATTCCTGAAGTACTTTACAATAACAATTACAAATACATAACCCCTGCAAATTTGATACAATGGTTTACATATAAACCATTCATTCATCTTTGACTTGTAATGGAAATTTGACTTGTAAAGGAAATCAATATTTCTAATGTCAGGCACTGCAAGAGAACAAGCATGCTAATCAAATTTGAAGCCGCGAATACAATTTCCATGTATTTCTATTACAGTTCCCTAGATTCTACACCTAACTTCATCTTGACTGGGAGTCTATGTGTGTATTCTCAAATAAACTTTAATTGAAGAATGTGTCTTACTATATATTATTTTCTGACACTGAGTGTCGAACACTGAGTCTCAAATTTATATTTCTGTTCTATTCTGTCCCCTCAAAAGACTCATAAATTAAATTCTCTCTAGATATCTCTACTTAAAATGTATTTGAGGGACGCCTGGGTGGCTCAGTTGGTTAAGCAGCTGCCTTCGGCTCAGGTCATGATCCCAGCGTCCTGGGATCAAGTCCCGCATCGGGCTCCTTGTTCTGTGGGGAGCCTGCTTCTCCCTCTACCTCTGCCTGCCACTCTGTCTGCCTGTGCTCGCGCTCTCTCTCTCTCTCTCTGACAAATAAATAAATAAAAATCTTTAAAAAAAAAATGTATTTGAAACCCTCACCCTCCCCCAATGGCACCCCTCTTTTTCCTCCACTCTGTCCTGCTCCCAGTGGCATCGACATCGAACCTGTATTCAAGCCAAGTATCTGTGTGCCCTACTCAAATCTTCCCTTTCTTTCATATAAGTTCAGCCGCACGTCCTACTGAAACAACCTCTAAAACAACACAAATCTGTACACGGAGGCCCATTTCACCTGCAAGCCCTCTAGATGAGTCCCACTAGCTCCGAAAAAACTACTACAATAGCTTCTAACTAATCTCCTTGCCTCCACTGTGCTCCAGCCGCAGTTACCTCCTTTGTGGCCCAGAATATGCTTCACAAACCACCCCCCAGGTGGAGACGTGAGCGGCTCCCTCCCTCTGGGATGCCTCCCTGCAGATAGTCCCAGGGCAAGCTGCTTCAGGTCCCAGCTCAAGTATCACCATCACTGAATTTCTTAAATTTAAGGTAGACTCACCCGTCTTGGGCTCATCTTCTGTTCTTCTAAGTACTGACAATGATCTGAAAGGGGCTGCTACCACTTGTTGAACATTTAGGAGTAAGTCTGGTTGCATGTAGAAAAACACTGCCTACAGAAACATAACCCAATTGGGATTTCTTTTCCACGGGTAGAAGGAAGTCTAGACAAAAGCTGTCTAGGGCTGGTCCTGGGCTCCATGAAGCCATCAGGCAGCAGGTCCCTCACATCTTTCTGCTCTGTCCCTTTTAACATGTGCCTTTCACCTTTCACCTTTCACTGCTCATTGGACGTCCGCTCCATGACAACAGAGACCTTGCCTGTCTCCTCTACCACTGGACGAATCGCAAGTCACGTGCTAACAGCTCAATCCATATTCACTTAATTATTAGAAACCAATGAACCAGGAATTCAGAAGTCCTACATTTAGGGGGTCATCCATCATCCCAGTAGTCACACACAACAGCCATCCCTACCCCATTCACTGACCCTACAGATTCTACACTGGGCCTCTCGTCAGAGCCCTTCCTTCATGCCCTTCTCTGTCGTCACTGCCTGAGCTCAGACGTCAGCATTCATAGCCTGCAATGCTCTCCTAGTGCCTGGGCACCCACTTCTTATTCCTCCCCCCAATAGATCACACCCTCTGCACAAACTGATGGGATAATTCCCTAAACAGACCACTCCCTGAGGGGCTCCTGGGTGGCTCAGTCGGTTAGACATCTGACTCTTGCTTTCGGCTCTGGCCATGATCTCAGGGTCCTGGGATCAAGCCCCAGGTCTTCAGAGAAAATAGTGTGAGGGCTGGTACCTTAGTGGGAGAAGACAAATATGGAAACAAATACTATGAAGACAACAAGTGGCTTTGGCCGTCACCAATGGGTTATATATACTACTGAAATGAACGGCAGAAACACATTTTGGGGATGTGGACGGAAGCACAATGCCCCCCGAACAGCCTCACCGGCTTCAGTCTCTGAGATGATCCTCCAACAACAAAACCACCTATTGCTGGTAAACTCTTCTGGACAAGCCGCAGGGTCAATTCAGAACAGTATGTACCTTGTTCTACCTCTGGAAAGAGGACTCACGAGTGGGTCCCACCTTCAACACCTGACAACTGCAGACAACAGAGAACAACAGGAACATGTGAAGTATGGGCTCTTCACGCAATTGTACTTGTACTGCTTATTATTAACTTGATCAAAATTGTTTGATTAAAAAAATAATGATGGACTGGCGTGCTTGAGCTCCCAGTGGGCAGTCGGCTTCAGATTCTCTCTCCCTCCCCGTTGGTCCCTCCCCCTTCTCATATGTGCTCTCTCTTAAAATGAATCAATAAGTCTTTATTAAAAAAAAAAAAGAAGAAGAAGAAGAAGAAAGAAAGAAAGAAAGAACACTCCCCGAGAGCAGCGGCCCCCCTGTCCCGTTTCCCACGTTCTCCCATGACTGCGCACAAGGAGCACACGCTGTAGGCACCCAGGGAACGTTCGTTGCAAGGATCCGAGGTACCTAGACTTCTGAGTCCTGTGTTCCAAGCACCTTAGCACTTGACCCCGGTCTACCCTCGTCATGATACTGACTTTCTTGTTCCTCCTCTTCCACGGTGATTTGTCACAGCACATAACTGCCGTTCTAAATTGTTTCAGACCTTACTGTCTTCTCATATTTTACCATCTCTGCATAAGATGACTTTCCCCCTTTTTTACTACAGGACACTTGCACAGCTATCTCTTTAGTCTCAGCTTCTGATGCCCCGCGCTGAGCCGCCTTCCTGCCGGCTCCAGGCAGAGCACACTGTTCTGTCCGTCCAAGGGCACTTCACCGGCAGCGACGACGA
Organism: Enhydra lutris kenyoni; assembly: GCF_002288905.1. NCBI lineage: Eukaryota > Metazoa > Chordata > Mammalia > Carnivora > Mustelidae > Enhydra > Enhydra lutris. Next base: position 6,302,721 of record NW_019154146.1, on the reverse strand, counting down.
CGACGATGACAGGCTCGAGTGCCTGCAAAGCGTCGGCGCTTTCTAAGTCCTCTCCATGAACAAACTCATTTAATATACATAAGGACCCTCCAAGGTACACAACGTCTTTTTCTCATTTTAGGGGAAGAAACTGAGCCACAGAACTTTGCTCTAAAGTTGGCAAAACTAACAAATGACTGCCTGCATTCAAAGCCACGCGGTCCGCCTCCACAACCCATGTGCTGTGAGCGACTCCGATATTTGTCACCAGGTTGTCAGGCTCTTGGGAGCAGGGTCCATGTCTTACTGGTGCCACGTATGGGTTCTCATTGAAAGAAGGTTACATGAAAGGAATTAAAAAAAAAAAAAAAAGAAAGAAAGTGTACAAATGCAGAGTGAGAAAACTGGCTCAAAGACAGACTAGTGCAGAAGAGTAGTATTGACTGGGTGACCGCAGAAGCCACATCACCGATCCTGAGATGAAGAATAGGCCACGGTACTAGCAAACCGCACTGGGGGACGTGCACCAGCTTCTTCCAGCATGGGTCAGGGCAGTCCCGGAGTCCAGCGCCCACTCCGCTGTTCAAAAATCACCAAGTGGAACTTGTCCAAGATGTAGGTAAAGTAAAAGAAAAGTGAAGACAGAGGAGAACGACTTTCTAGGCATAACAACTACCCGCAAGCACTTGCAAAGATTTTGTAAACAGGGGTTTCTTGGGATTAAAAAGGGCGACAATAAGCCCAAAGGTGGGAGAACAAAGAGACAAGACAAGGGAGTCCAGTGTTGCGCCAGACCAGCCCATGCCCACACTTAAGAACGGATTCAGAGCATCTTTCCCAATTCTGTATCCAGCATTACCATGTGAGCGCTGTGAAAAAGATCAGGGTGGGAGGGTTCACACTGCCGAAATGCAGAGCTACCACCAGACCTTTTTGTTCTGGAAAGCCAAGTGGCCAACACACCACGGCACTTAACCTATTAGTGCTGCTGAAGAAATCCAGGACTTTGGTTTGTACTGGGCAGGTAGTGACTAAGATGCTGGAGAGGGCGAGACATGGAAATTGTAAGCAGAATATAAATCATCAGTACACAAATACATCTAATGAGGGGACAGAACGCAAAGTAGAAACAGTTGCCAGTCTTTTGTGCTTGCTTTTCTATTTTTCTAGTATCCCTAAAAACTATTTATAGATTAAACTAAAACATTTGAAGAAGTAGTTTGATACTTAACATTGCTCCCATCGGTCTGTGTCAAAAATAATAAATAAAACCAAAACAATGCAAAAACTAGAGATAACCCAGTACTTTTGAATAGGGAATAGTCCATTGCAACATTCTCCCACCTGAGGCAAAAGTTGAAAATACCAAGTCAGATAGCAAACCCTCAAGGACTTATCAACAAACTTCCTGTATTTTTCAAACTCATAATATAAAATCTAGAGGAGTGTTTTCCAGTCAAGCTAAGCCTTAGAAGTAATTAGTGAATTCACTGCTATTTTCTTTTTTTTTTTTTTAAGATTTCATTTATTTATTTGACAGACAGAGATCACAAGTAGGCAGAGAGGCAGGCAGAGAGAGAAAGGAGGAAGCAGGCTCCCTGATGAGCAGAGAGCCCAATGCGGGGCTCGATCCCAGGACCCCGAGATCATGACCTGAGCCGAAGGCAGAGGCTTTAACCCACTGAGCCACCCAGGCACCCCTCACTGCTATTTTCAAACAGTACTATTCCTCGATATTTGTTTTCTATATATTCAAACATTTTTTAAACGTTTGATGACACGTTTTTAATAAATTGAAATCAATCATTAGAAGAATTTCCCACTTTGTCATTAACTAATTTAATCTTTCAATAGCTCAAATACTCTCTTACAGTCGATGGAACAGATTATTTTAAAAATTCCAAACTAGCAATGAACAGGACTGAATGATCGATACACAATTTTATACACATATTTTTAAGACCATGGTAAAGGCAAAGGACTGAGATGAAATCAACAATCATATACAACATTGTATGATATAAGCAATATATGAAGATTGACGGGTAAGAAATCAACATTTTCCTTTTAAAGCACTCAAAAAAGATACCAACACAAAAAGATACTAATTTAATCAGCAAGAACAAAACGACTACCTTTAAATGGACTTCAAAATAATAGATTATGTAAATTTGGCATTTCCATTCTGCTTTTAAATTACAGAGGTGACAAACGAGTCACAGAAGTAGGCCATATAATGTGTTTCTCTTTAGAGTGCCGCCTAACCCTCTTGTCCTCTATTTTAAATTTGAGTGACTCACGAACTCTTAGAAGCAATCTTGAATAAACGGATTTTGAATAGTAAGTACTCTTGTAAAATCATTCCCAGAATAAATGGTGTGTCCAGATATACTCAGCACACTAAAGAAAAAGGTAAACTTCATTAGAATAAGATAAAAATTTATCATAAGACTTAAATCAAAGGAGCTCCCATGAGTAAGACGCACTGAGGTCTGACACTCTGAGGTTATCCCGAGTATGAACTAGGAAATCTGGAATGGGGTAAACTTGTTCTCTTTTGGAGAGATTTCAAAGAAAATAAATTTCAGGATGAATCGATTGCACAAGGGAAATAAAAGGTTTTCCTTTGCTTCTGTGAATTATTCATCAAGTGAAGTAATTTAATAATAATTTAATTTAATTTAATAAATATTTTGCTTCTGCAGCAGTCCTTTGTAGGTATAGTTTCATTTAAAACTCAAAACAACCCTAAAAAACTACAGGTACTACTACTATTTCCATTTGATAGATGAGAAAACTAGACACAGAAACATTTAAAAGACTTGCCCATCCCAGAAAGGCTGATTTTAGAGTGATTCACATCCACTTCATATCCACTCTTCATAGAACTGTGTACTAGAAAGTCAAGTAGAATTCTAAATAAATGACTTCAGCCAGCCTATGACATTCCTGAAGTTTTAACTCCTTTGTTATATATGGCAATAAGCATGTGTTGGAGATAATACCATAAAACTTCCATACACACACACACACACACACACACACACACACACACACACACACATATATATCAGTCTAAATGACTGAGATATCTACATAGATCTCAGTCCTTTAGACTTCTACAGACCAGCAAGCAACTCAATTCTGCTCAAAAGGAGAATGAATCGAGAGGCAAAACAGGTAAACCAAGGCAGTGAGTTGCACGTTCTGAAGTTCTCAGTGTCTAAGTGTTTTAAATAACAATAGAGATATCTTACTAAGTTTTTGTTTTTATTTTCTCTCTTTTCAGAACAATGTTTTGATGAATTATGCATAAATGGAATGCAAACACACAGATCTATTTCCCTTTGAACTACTTAAGGGTGTAAAAAGGAACAGAAAATATTCTTGGCAAAACCTGTACTGAGCTTTCAAAAGCCCACACAGTTGAACTAAAGTTTGTGATGTACTCCAAAACATAGACATCAGTTGGTTCTCACATTCCTCCCTTCTCTCTCTAATGTCAGAATGCTTTAACAATTTAAAAAGCACAGCTCTGTGCCATTAATTAGGCTATATATTAAATGACATAAGAGTGGCACATCTGAATGCGTACTGACCAGATCCAACAGCAGGGAAGGAAATAGTCCACGGTAAAATAAAATCCAGTGACAGAATAAAATCCTCAAATACAATTAACAGATGCACCCACAAAACTTACAGTTTCCTTTCTAAGAACTTCATTCCCCAAATGAATGTGTGCTTGTCCGCCTAAAGACACATATGCACAAAACTGTCTTTTAAAAGCCCACAAATCATTGAGACTAAAGTACTACGGACACTAAGTTTATAACTAAGACTTTGCACCACGAATCAGGAACATCTGAAGTATTGCTTCCATTCCCACGGGCTTGTGTAGCCTTTGGCTCATGGCCAAAGGATGCTGTCTTAGCACATCCTTCAGGGCTTCAGAAAGGCTAGCATGGCCACTCCCACTTACCAAACAGTAATTTCACTTAATTCCACATCTACTGTCAAGTGGTTCATGAGAATTGTGTTCCTATCAATATTAAACCTAATAATTAGAGGAAAAAATTAATATAACGTATTAGAACAGGAAGGTAAAATTTTCCTGGTCCCATTCAATGTTGTTTCCTCTGTCTCATGGGCATCACTGAAAGTATAGTGAAAATAAATTATTTTATTACACATTTAACTTTTTCTCCCATTTAATTCACAGCTAAAGAAAATGAAAGGGAGCAGAGTCAATGTTTACCAATGTTAAACTATAAATTAATTGAAGCTGTGGCTCCAGTGTACCCACAAAAAGAAAACGAGGCATACATAGTATTTATATATATTTACAGTATTTATCGGTCATAAGTGAGTTTGGTATGTAAGGTTTAAAGAGCTTTTTCATACAAAATTTTTCATTGTTCTCTGACAATAATCCCAGGCTTATTACAATTATATGGCAAGAAGGAAGAAGGAAAAGGTAGAATCTGAGTGAGCAAACTTTTGGGTTAAAAGCTTTAAGGCCAGGAGTGCCTCGCTGGCTCAGTGTGTTGAGCACTGGACTCTTGATTTCAACGCAGGTCATGATCTCAGGGAGCTGGGATGGAGTCCTGGGTCAGGCTCTGTGCTCAGTGGGGAGTATGTTTGAGATCCTCCCTCTCCCTCTGCTCCTCCCCTTGCTCAAACAGGCGCTCTCTCTCTCTCTCAATCTCTCTAAAATAAATAAATCTTACAAAAAAAAGAAAAAAGAAGAAGAAGCTTTAAGGTGAATAGTATAGGCACAAATTCTTGATTCTTCCTTCGCCAAAGGATAACGACTGTATCAAAATCTTAAAACACAATTGGGTCAAATGCATGATGGAATCTGAGTCCAATAACAGAGGCCACAGAATAGACGATTTGAAATGAGGACTTCAGTGAATAAAATTTCACATCGCCTACTCATTCTTTCACTTGTCAAGTTTCCTATGAGGCAGGCTTTTCCCTTATATACTCTAATAAAATGCATCCTATGTTAAGATTTAGGGGATTGGTTTGCTGCAGACTTTTATTCCCTCACTTATCGCCTACCTTGGAAAATGAGCACAATAAGGACAATGGAAACATCTTGGAGAGGCATGAGCCTATTAAATAAACCTACAGGCTCTATCTTCAGCCTCTTATAAGCTAAAAGAGTCTCAACTTTTATTTTTTTCTTTCAAGTCTGCATTTATTCATGGCAATCCTCAAAGACATTTTATAAGTCCACAGGGGCAAACAAATGTCAAGACTTCCTTTCAAAGAAAGATAACATTTCTGAGGGTACTGAATTATGTAAAAAATAAGTAATTCAGAGATTTTTTTCTAAGTGACACATATAAACAGCAGACAGAAGCAGATTAAATAAGGGACTTCTGGGCGTGAGTCCTTGCTCTGTACAGATTACCATCCTTTGACTGTAGACTCTAACAGTTTGCAGGACTTAAGAGCTACCATAAGAATACACCAGTACTTTGAAGGAACTCAAGAAGGGATCTACATTTACCTAAATGCAGGAGGCCAGCAGTATGTTCCATTAGCAAGACAACACTTTGGAAAAAAAAATGTTTGCATTATTCCTGAAGTGTTTGCAGGTCTCAATTACACAACTGTAATTTTACATACAAAGAAATCACTGCTTTTTGAGTATAATGGTATGTAACCTGGCTTCCTTTTGTTTTACAATCAGAGGGAAAAAAATGAATTTTAAATAAAACGTCTTGGCCATTTATATTGTCCTTTGCAGAATTCTTCTTCTGTGAGGTGCCACTTTCTTCCACCCTTCATGGTTTCTGATGAGAAATCCACTGCCATTCAAATTGCTTTGCCATTTTGCATAAGATGTTCAGGAATACCTCATTTTATTGTGTTTCTCTTTATCGCACTTCACAGATAGTGCATTTTTTAAAATTTGAAGGTTCAAGACTTCAATGGAGGAAGTAGGTTCAAGACTTCAATGGAGGAAGTAGATGAAGTTGTGGTGGAAACGGCAAGAGAACTGGACTTAGACCTGGGGCCTGAAGATGGGACTGAATGGCTGCAATCTCACAGCACATCCTTGTGGATGAGGAGCTGCTCCCTACAGCTGAGTGAGAAGTGGTTTCTTGGGATAGAATTTCCCTGGTGAAGATGTGTGTAGATTGTTGAAATGACAACAAAGGACTGACAATATAACAGTAAGGTTAGTTGATGGAGCGTGGCACAGTTTGACAGCACTGCCTCCAACGTTGAAAGTTTTTCCGTGGATAAAATGCTCACAAACCAGCATCGCAAGCTAAAGAAACATCGTGAAAGGAAGACTTCATTGGTGTCTAATTTTGAGAAATTGCCACAGCCAACCCAAGCTTCAGGAACCACCCCTCTGATCAGTCAGCAGCCATCAATAGTGAGGCAAGACCTCACTATTGACCTCACCAGCAAAAAGATTTTGACTTACTGAAAGCTCCTGTAACCATATTTTTATCAATAAAGTATTTTTTAATCAAGGTATGTATATTGGGTATTTATAGACATAATGTTATTGTGCACTTAATAGACTACAGTATAGTGAAAACATAACTTTATATGCAATGGGAAACCAAAAAATCCACTTGATTTTATTGTTATATCTGCTTTATCATGCGGTCTGGAGAAGGATGTCCAACATCTCTGGGGTATGCCTGTACATTTTCTTGAGCTGCATTCAAGATTTTTTTCCTTGTCTTTATAGTTTCTGGAAGTATAGTTAGGATGTGAGTATTGCTTTGACTACGTCAAAATTGTGGATTCCCTCAGCTTCCTGAATTTGCAGTTTTATGTTGCTTGTAAAATTTGGGAAATTTTCAGCCATTAACTCCTTGAGCACTTTTAGTTCCTCTTTCTTTCTTTCTTTTCTTTTTTTTTTTTTTTTTATTCATTTGACAGAGAGAGAGAGAGATCACAAGTAGGCAGAGAGGCAGGCAGAGAGAGAGGGAAGCAGGCTCACCACTGAGCAGAGAGCCCGATGCGGGGCTCGATCCCAGGACCCTGAGATCATGACCTGAGCCGAAGGCAGAGGCTCAACCCACTGAGCCACCCAGGTGCCCCTTAGTTCCTCTTTCTTTCCTCCTCTCCTTCTAGGACTCTGATGACACAATTTTGAAATGTTCTTTTATAGACCCACATATTTCTGTGGCTTGCTCTTTTCTTTCTTTCTTCCTTTCTCCTTTCCCTCCTTCCCTTCCTTTCTTCTTTCCTTTCTTTCTTCTTTCCTTCCTTCTTTTGTCTATTTTCTCTGTTCAAATTGTGTAATTTCTACTGTCTTCCAGTTCACTGACTTCTTCCTCTAGCCACTTCAATCTTTTGTTGAGCCATCCAGTGAGATTTTTATTATTGTATTTTTTAATTCTATAATATCCATTTGTTCTTCTTTATATCTTTTATTTTTTTTACCATACTTATTTTTTTTCATTTATTTCAAACATGTTTGTAATTGTTTATTGAAGCTTTTATCATGGCTATTTAAAATATCAGATAAATGCTAACATCTCTGTCATTTCAATAGTAGCATCTACTGATCGTGTTTTCACACAATTTGTGATTTTCCTGATTCTTGCTCTTTTTCCTTTGAAACCTGAGCATTTTCTCATTATGAGACTCTGAATTTTATTTAAACCTTCTGCTTTACCTGGCTTTTTCTGACACTATTCCTGCAGGAAAAGGGATCACCACCTCCTTATGGCCAGTAGAAATAGAAATCCAGGTCTCCACTTATTATGTATTGAAATGGGGAGTCCTCATCATTGCTGGGTGGAATGATGTTCCAGCACCACGTGTGATCTCCACTGGCACTGTGGTACTGGTGGCTCTGTTACCACTTAGGAACAGTGAAAATCCCAACTCACCTCTAGGGCCCTTGTGTTCCCATGACAGCAGAGGGAGAGGTGTAGCTTATTATACTGTCATGGGAGCAGATGTGTATGGCACTCATGAAAGCTTCACAAGGGAGGTAATCTCGACTCTCCATCGGCCTTTGTTACTGTTGGTGGGGATGGGGGTGGGGCTGTAATTTGTCTGTGCTATTTGGCTGGAAAAGTATGGTTATTGCCTTAAAGTTTTCTAGGCTACTCTGTTCCTGGTTCTTTAGATAGAAAGCAGGCTTTTTAGGTTTTTGGTTTTTGGGGTTTTTGATCTTTACATGTTGGCATTTCTAGGTTGCCAATTTCATTATCTCCAAGTCTAGGATGTATTTGGTAAAAAGAAAACTGTAATATTTGGGGGGTCTTGAGGTTCCTAACTAGTCTACATTCTTCTTGTCACCTTTTAAATCTTCCTATGTTTGTATATGTTATATGTAACATCCTGAGTTTTAGTGTAATTAGCAGGAGAAATAAAAGTCTGTCTCTTCCAGCTTCCCAGAAACAAAGACTATGCCAGATCACCCATTTATTGACAGCCATATTTTATCCATTTTTCTTTAATTCTTAAAGTTCTTAAAGTCTTGCTAATAACAAGGAAGAACATATTAATATATAAAGAAAATGATTATACTCAACAGAGTTTCCCAAACATATCTGTAAACATAATCTCTAGGAATGAAGAATCCTATAAAATTCTTTAAAATTTTGATAATAGTTAGCTTATCATCTTTAAAATGTTTTTACCAGTTAAAAAGATGAAACCACCTTCTTTTTACTTTAAAAATGTTCATAATAAAGGGTGCCTGGGCGGCTCAGTTGGTTAAGCATCCAACTCTTGATTTCTGCTTGGGTTATGATCTCAGAGTTACAAGATCAAGCCTTGTGTCGGACTCCATGCTTAGTGTGGAGTCTGTTTAAGATTCTCTCTCTTCCTCTCTCTCTGTCTCTCTGCCACCGCCCCCCAAAAAGAAAAGAAAATTTTAAAAATGTTCATAATAAGATTGTGTTCTTAAGCTATTGTTTCTATAAGTGCTTGGGGGAAGGCACCAAAAAATTCTTCCTAAAAGAAGTTGAGACTCCTCAGTGTGAGAAATACTGCCCGATGCCTTGGGTAACCACTTCCCTTCATTTGCCCAGGACACTGCCAGCATATACCTTTTGTCCTGGAATAATTATTAGTAGAGCCTTCTTTCATTCTCAGAAGCATCCAGTTTTATAGGAGAACCCATAATGATCATATTACCTATAATCATTATGAAAAGAAAGAAAAATAAATAAAAACAAAAGTGAAACCCCCAGCAAGTGAATATGCCATCCCTGCTACTCCACCTTCTCCTCAGTACATGGTGACATCTAGTCAGTATTCGTTAGTGGACACAGGAAGTAGCTCATAAGCATGGTTTATTTTCTCTTTCTCGGCAGTAATTTCTCATTATACATTTCATACTTACACTGTAAAGCACAGCATCTGTAATGATAAAGGGTAACTAAACAGTAGCTACTAGAGTCATAAACATGTGTTCTAATATGGAAGAATACTGATCATATTCTGTCAGAGGCATACCTTAATAAAACTTGCAAATAAATGTGTTAACTGCCTAGTCTTTGCACTGAAACTCTGACACAAAAACAGTTTATCAGTTTCTCAATATCTAAATCAATAAACTATGATCTAATTAAAGTTCTAGAAATATCAAGTTTGCTTTTTTAATATATCTGCAGGTATACTTGAACTCATATTTCTAAGTATAAAATAAAGTAAAACGTAAGACAACTTGGTAGAATTAAAGGAAAAATTCTAAGATTATAAGTGATAATATACTTATTATCATATAAAGATATTCTTAATTATTAAGAATAATACTTATTTTTAATAATCATTCTAATTATTAAAAATATATGAGTTATAGAGGCCTGCTGGTACATATTTTCCTGTCATTTGAATTTTTATAACTATCATATATTAATTTTAATCAGAAAAAAAAGGCCTAAGTTGTGGGAAAAAACTTAAAGGACATTAAGGAATCACCAACTTTCAAGAATTTAGTTAAAAATATTTAATTATGTTAGAGGTGGTTCAAGGAGCATGGGGTATTCACAACATCACTGTGCAGTTTTTAAAGTTTCAAAATTTAGCAGGATAACTACAGATATAATCAAGATAATCGGTAATGTTTCTGAAAATAACAAGTAAATTTTCTTAAAGATTTCAAAACCCAGAATTTTTTAGCCATTGGATATGGTTTACTTTGTCAATTAACATGGGTTTTCACTACTTAATAAGTTTTGAAATCAACATAGCATGTATCACTAAAAATATAGTCAGTTAAATAATTTGGCTTCTCAGAGTCATTTATTTGTCTTTGATATTTACAACCTAAGCTAGTAAAGTCTAAATGTCTCTGGTCTTCCAAACTCAGATCACGTCATAATCATAAAGCTTAGTTGGAAGAACAGGAGTAATAAACTGATGCCCTTTAATATTTACTACAAAAATAATCTATTTTATGAAATGATGGTCTCCAAATATGTGTCTATATTTTAAGCATCATAAAATTGAGTATTTAAAGGAATTTATGAACATCCACCACGATGAATATTTTTATAAAACAAATATTTCTATGTAAAATAGATATTTTATTTTCTATTTTATAAGTATAATTATTACAAAAAGAATACAAATAGAATAACTTTCCTATAACATTAATTAAAAATGACAAAGTTTCTCATTTCCTGGCTGTGATGACTAATTTTGTGTTAACTTGACTGGCCCATGGGGTGACCAGGCATTTGGTCAAACGTAAGTTTAGGTGTGTATGTAAGGGTGTTTTGGGGTGAGATTAATATTTGAATTGGTAGACTGAGTGAAGCAGACAGTTCTCCCCAATGTGGGTGGGCCCTGTCTAATCAGTTGAATGCCTGGGGGGGATTTAGAAAAAGACTGACTCTCTCATGAATAAGAGGGAATTTCACTTTTTCAATAGCCCTCTAGCAAAGACATTGTTTGAGGGGTTTGCTTTTTGTTTTTTCCCGCCTTTGGACTTGTCCTGTAACATTAGTTCTTCTTGGGTCTCAAGGCTGTCAGCCTTCAGACTATAACTATGCCATCCCTTTTCCTGATTTTCAATCCTTTAGGTGGAGACCAGCACTAAGGCTACAGACTGCAGGTTTTGGGACTTGTCAGCCTTCAAAATTATGCGAGCCAATTCCTTATAATAAATCTATCTATGTATCTATCAGTCTACCCTATATAGACAGATGTCATGGATAGATAAAAAGAAATGATGGATGGATGGATGGGTGGATGGAGGATGGAAGGACCAATCCTACTGGTTCTGTTTCTTTGGAGAACTAATACACTGGCTAATAAACCTCTACTAACCCATGCTGGTACTAATGATAATAACACAGCTCATGTGAATACAATGAATTCTGCTCAAACAAAATCTTAGATAAATTCTCAAGTCCCTGTCATTGTAAGTTAATCTAATTAAACACTTGATACATTTTGATATATACAACTACTTTAGAACCTTGTTTTCCATGTATAATTCTGAATAATAAATTCAAAATCATGTAGAGATGATTTGAGAGATTTCTAAAACGGAGCATGTTAGATTTGGGATTCGGAAAAGGGGAGACACATCATTTGAAAGACGTTGGGTCGGCGGTTCCAGAAATGCAGGAGGAACAATAGAAATGACTGCCAGGGCCGCCATCTTCCAGTCCCCTCCCCCCCTTAACCCTAGACTCTCCCACCAAAAGGGTGTACACCCAGGTCACCTCTCCATAGGTAACCCGATACCTATGCAGGAAACAGGAGTCTCAGGAGCCCTCACCCCATACCTTCCAATCACCAAATATGGATGTGAGCCCATGCCCTACCTTGGCCTGATAAAAGACCCCGCCAACTCCCTCCCAGTGCAACTTCCCCCACTCCCCTTTCCAGAGCCAAGGAACCTCGCCCGAGGGTGCCCACCTCCTCCCGGCGTGACTCTCCTGGCTCCCCTTCTCCTAAGCCCTGAAACTTCCCCAGAGATGCCTTTAATAAATCTTGCCTTGTGCCTACTTTGCCTGGTGTTGTGTTTACCTTGCCTGCAAAACCTTACAAAAGAGACCTGAATATTCTGTATCAACAGCTGACAAGAACTCTTTATGAAGAGAAAAGACCAAGTGATTGTGAATACGAAGTCAAAATTTAGTTTTATATGCATACTTGTAGGTATAAGGAAATAATAAAAGCATACACAGAAACATTGTTTATGAAGTAGAAAACAATTGTACAACTCTTCACAGTTTGCTTTTACCAAACATAGTATGTGGCAAATAATCACATTACAAAAATATATTTTAAAAGCAATAATACCATGATGAACCTACGAATCTTTGCTGAACACTGTGGCAGGCTTTGATCTCACAACCCTGCGATCAGGACCAGAGCTGTAATCAAGAGTCAGACGCTTAACCGACTGACCTGCCCAGGTGCCCCTCAAATTCCACTATTCTTAAGGTAAGTAAAACCCGTACATGTAAGGGTCAAAAATTCATTTACAAACTCCAGAAAGTTCTTTTTAATTAACTAAACTAACATTTAATTTAATTTAACTAAAATTATATGTTTTACTTAAAATGTATAAATACTACATCTATATATATATTCACGCCCACAAACACAAAAATATATACAGATATATTTGCCCCAGTCAAATATGTATCCTATTGTCACTCCTTAACTCTTTAATTTATCACAGATATCCTCATAATTCATGATGGAAAGTAGTCTTGTATTATTTAGGTGATCTCTTAGATTCTGAAGTAGTCACTAATAATGGTGACAATCACGGTGATTGGAATGCTAATAAATGCTAACATTTACACAGTGTTGACTAGATGTCATACTACTTTCTAAGAGCTTTACAGAAATTAACTAATTTAGTCTTCACAAAACTCCAATGAGATAGGTACTAGTATTAGTCCCACTTCACAAATGACCGAACTGAAATAGAAAGAGGCCACATTGTCTAAGTACGTAAGAGACATTTAAAAAAAGTGTTTTGCCTTAATTTGTAGTATTAGAACTAGGTATTCCCTAAATACTTAAAAGAGTTATGATACAAACACTCCATAGAGTATAATCCCTGTGCTTGGAAATGAAGATTCTACAACCTCATTGGCAGGCTGAGGCTCCTCATCACAGTCCCCAGCGCCCGCTGAACCCAAAAGTCTGGCTTTCACTAACCACGACCCTGGACTGGAGTCATCACTATGGTCACCAAGTCCAAAGGCTCTTTTCTTCTCACGCTCTTCCATCTTTTCACAGCACGTATACTTCTTTACCAGTAACTTCCTTTTCCAAAATACCCTCAAAAGCAACGGTTGGATTGATGATGCCTCCTTTACTGGCTTTTCCCCTTGCCGCCTACAAGACCTGCTCATGCCTCTGTCCTCTGCCTCTTTGGCGATCACATCTAACCCAAGAGCTATAATATTTACCTCTATGTAGCTAGTCCTTAAATATGAAGGGAGCCCCTAAGCATCACAGCTAAGTTCTCAAACTCCTACTAGACATCTAGATTTCCCTTGGCATCCACTTACCATGCCGGTTAAGTTCCCCATCCTTCCTACAACCAGACTGGAGCTCCAGACTCCCATTTCCCTCCAAGCCACCCTATTTTGCTCTAGTTCTCCATGCATGAAACCTCTGTAAGATACAGCTCTAAGCTCCCTTCCTGCCCAGTCTTCAACATCTTCTCCAGCTTCTAGAAGAACAGGGGCGTATGATTTTCGGCAGGTACCCACCATGCTCATTCTCCATGTATGGAATCCTACTCGAGTTTCAATTTATCCAGGAAGTCTTGGTGACTTCCACTCAGGTATGTTTTCTCCACCTTGAAAATCTTGCAATACTCATGTTTCAGTTTCCATATGGTGCTGCTCATGTCTGACATTCATAGGTTGAACCACATGAAACTGCTGATAGTTTTATGCCATATGGCTCAACCTAATACTTCTGTTGTTTTTAAGGCCCCTAAATAGAGTTACCACAAAAGCAGGAATGAATTTCACCTTTCTTTGTGAGCCCCTGGGAAGCCCAGAACATTTGAAGTGTGTGTCAGAATAAATGGAATCTAAATCAATATGTACCTTTCACATACATGTTTATCAAATGAATCATCTGAGCAATTAGTCTAACCTACCAGCTTGAACAGTACAGTGAGGAGTTTTAGAACCTGAAACTTCAAAACTCCTGGTAACACAAAATATTTTGGTTCAAGGAGCTGTTTTAAAATCATTTATTTGTGAAGGGAACATTCCTGGATTTAGAGGTTGGCAGGTACAGTAAAAAGCTTTTTAGTTGACTGGAAAAAAAAAAAAAAAGGCGAAACACTTTTTAGCCCAGGCACTTCCCTTATAAAACAAACTGCCTAAAAGCAAAGCACAGCAGTTTGTTCACAATGAGCCCATGCCTCCAGCCATCAGCAAAGATGCTTTGGAACCAGAGGGGGACGCTTTGCATTTCTATAGCTTCCTTTGTATACCCAAATTCCGAAAGCATTTCGTGGAGCCACACTCATCAGGAAACGACACAATGATAGGATGTCAATACCAGAAGGGGTGTCCATGTAGCCAGACACAGGAGCCCCCCCCACCCCCACTGTGCACAACAGCGGGACCCCCCAGTGTATAAACAGGAGTGCAGTGAGTTGGTGCTGGTTAAGAAAGGGGAAGCTTGTGTCTGAGGGGTCCCTCCGCATCACCTGTGCCATCCACAGAAGATTCAGTCTTTCCTGCTTTCACAAAAGAATGACTTTAGTCCACGTTGCACAGGATTTGCCGGCCTCCCCCTAACAAATGACAGGTCTCCTCCTCCAGGTGAGGGCGCTGGGTATCACTCCCTTCACCAGTGCCCCCCTTCTTCCTACCGCAATCAGCCTTGGCAAGGAAACACCCAGATGAAAGGCTGAGAGGCTTCGACAGCATCCGGAGCAGCATGGTGCTAGGAGAGGACAGGTGCTGCTCACAGTCTAACGTTCCAGGGGCCTGTTCTGGGGACAATTTTCCTGAGGCTTAGGAAAATAAGCACGAAGGTAGACTTCTGCTACGTTCTGTCTCCCTCTGCCACTGGCGTGGAAACCGCGATTTAGATGCGGCTGGGATCTCTTGAGGCCTGTTGTGAACTGGCCCTGAGCCCCATCTGTCCTCGAGCCAGCCACCGAGGCAGACTTATGACTATCCTCCAGGGGTCACAATTGGGTTACAAATTCCTCACGGCGCAGGGACTGAGCAGCCTGATTTGGAACAATTTATTCGAATCCTTCTTCATTAAGATTCAAATGGAGTAAGTAAGGTAGAAATTGAACAGACACAGAAATTGTGCCTTGCTGCTCCTGTAGTCAGTAAACATTTATTCACTATGCCCAGTCTGTGTGTTCTCTCTCTCTCTCTCTCCCTCACTCACAGTTGTTCTTCCAATCCTTCCTGCTTGCTGTTTTAATGCATAATTAAGAAGGTCAGAATTAATGAAGCGGTGTGGAGTAAAGTTCAAGGAATCCCCAGGCACTATTTATTCTATTAGATCTCAGGCATGAATGTCAGCTTGGCACAGTCCGCGGCATAAGCAATGGGGCCGGCTGCAGCCCAGGAACAAACCACGGAGGGAGACTCACCTGCACTGTCAAGTCATTCCGAAGCTCCTTCCCAGCGAAAATCACACGCAACTGGTCAGCTGGAACCCCCTGTCGCTTAGCAACCACCTCCTTGAGCTGGAAGATGCTGGTGTCGGACTCGACCTCCACTGGGAAACCATGGCTGGAGTTGAACCTGACAAACACTGACCAGGACATTGGGAGAGAAGGGGGAAGTGAGTATTACTCAAAGCTCGGACATGGCAGTAGCAACATTTTTGACCCAAGTTACCGCTCGCCCGCCCTTCGATGAACGGCATACATTTTCTTCCACTTGTAACACAGAACTGAATGCAATGGAGCAAGGTTTGAAGAAAACTGGAGTTTCGCTGTGGGATTTCCCTTTCTACATCCGTCAGTGACCCTGAAACACAATCGCATGCTCCCTCCGACGCCTGTCCTGGGCCACAAAGGGCTCACGCTGAACACTGGCTAGATGGGAATGGCGAGACTCCAGGGAGTTTATGGAGAATCGGCTCCAGCAGGCTGTGGGAACGAGCACTCCCTCCACGGGGCCCTCTTCATCATAAACGTTAGAGATGTTCGGTTTGCGCTCACGGTGCATCGATGGGAACCACGCAGCTGCATGAAGACCGGCCCGAGCCCTAGACACTGCGTGACCCCATCCAAAGGCCCCACTGGATCTGCCGGTGATACTTACTCGCCCTTTCTTTTGAAACTACCGACACAGCCTTCCTGATTGGGGCCGCTACCCCCTCACCACCGACCCTGGGACCTGCCGACCCGGCACGCCTCCTCGATGTGGCTGACTGGCATCGAACTTGTCACTGTCACCCACACAGGTCCTTTCCCGCCCGCGCTTTCTGTCACTACTTTCAGTCCATCTTTTCTCAGTTCTTGCACTAGCCTCCAACTGCAGTCTTAATACACTCTCTTCGCTTCCAGAACGCCCTGCACCGTTCTGCAGAGCAAGCCTTTGCAACCCAGAGCTCTGCCCTCAAATCTTTTCAAGGGCCACTGTGTCTGCTGGGGAGAGAATCCCAGGCCCCAGTCATCTGACACAAACCTATATCCCAGGGGCGCCTCCGTCAGTCCGCACATGCGCACTGCCGCACTGAATGCCCCCCAGAACACCTGCGCATCCATGTCCCCCTTTCCCACACCCTTCTTCACCCCCCCGCCTGCTGAAAGCCTGCCCACCATAGGATCTACCTCAGATGCTCCTCCTCCAAGAGGCTTCTCACGATCGGCCCAGGCATGACCCAGCCTGCCTCTTAAGGCCTCAGGGGGGTGAACACAGCCATCTTACACTATTTGCCACAGTCCCTCCTGGAGGCAGCGGAGCACCGAGTTCCAAGGACACCCTCCAGAGTGGGAAGGACCCCAATGCCAGTCCTCGGAGGTCCCTTCCCAGTGGAGCAGGTGGGGTAAATGTCTTACCCCTATTGCTTTAACTCTCAGTTCCCTGTCACAATAAATAAGCCACAGAGGGTGTTCTGTCATGTGTTAAGCAATATTTATAGTGTTTACAATGATCACATGATTACTTTCAAAAATAATGAATGTTTGTATAAGACTTACATGTTTTGGGTATATATTTCTCCTTCTTTAAAAAGATGATAAACTCCTTAAGGCCAGCCACTATAGCTTATTTTCTGCAGCGTCCCCTTTAAATGTAGCATTATCACTTACTAGTTGTCAATTCAAATAGGAGATGGCCCACCGAGTAATAATTATAATAAAATAGTCACTGCAATGCCAATAATAATCGAACACCCATGATTTGGCAGAAGTAGCACCTCACATATGCTATTTTTAAGCTTTCCAATGATCTGGTAAGTTCAGTATTATTAGCCTTACCTAAAAGAAGAGTAAATGGAGTCCTAGAGAATTGTAATCACTTTTCTAAGGACATCAGCTGCTTTATAATGGAATCACAACTCAAATTCAGTTCAATCAAACTCTAAACTCCTTTCCATTTCTACTATAACAGGCTGCCTAAAATATTCTCCAGAGAAAGTCCACATTCCTTTTCCTTAGGATAAAAAGACAAACAACAACAGCAAAGAGGCTTTCGAACATAATTTAGATATCCCCTATCCAGGTGAGCAGCAGAAACTGGGATTAAAAAACAAAAGCTTCTAAAAGCTTCGATGAAGCGCTAAGACCAAAGAAAAAATAACAATGATTATAAGACACAATAAAATAAGAACGGCACCGAAATGAGAGCAGGCGTCTCGGGCGACACCACAGGAACAAAAACCTGACATAGTCTACCCGGCACAGAAACATAGTTAGGGAAGGAGTGTGCACTGGAAATGACAAAAGTGTTCTAAATCAAGATTTTTTTTTTAAATGACGAAAAGAATTACAGAGGAAAAGGGGCTTTTGATAAACTTTTACGTAGATGTCATATGACACCACTGAAGTAGAGGAGGAGAAGTAAATGTGTCCTGGAAGCCCTTGCAGTATATTCCCAGAATCCTCAGATCAGAGACCATAAGGCAACCAATTCAACAGATAAGATAAGAAACAAGTAAGGGGCAAGAAGGGACAAAAGGTATGGTCCCAGTTCTACACACGATTTTCTAATGGTGTGAACAGATTTGTTTTTAAAGCAAAATGCCATAGAGAGGAACCATGGGAAGAAACAGCTCGGGACTATACAAAAGTCACTAAAACTAAAGGAATAAAAATTCCAGGATGCCCTGAGTAGAAGATTTTTCTCCAGGGGTTTCAATTAGGGGGATTCCATCTTAAGGACAAGAATTATAAAAACAAACAAGCCAAATTAAAGTGAAAAAGAATACTAGAGAGTTCTGCACCACAACTCAAATCATTAGTATCTAAAGGCTTTTCTTCATTCTGTTTAAGTAGAAAAATTTAAGTTTTTGAACTTATGTTCAATTTGGTTAAGTCATGTCAATAGTTGAAAAATGAGTGTTTTTGAGCAGCAGCTCAAATATACACTAGGGACAGACAATGGAAAACCCACCAAATGCACAGCAGGTATTAGGCAAACTAAAATACGTCACGGATAAGAACAAACATTTTCAGGTGACCTGATCATCAATAATCAAGTGCCACTATGTGGGACATGACCGGTGCCTAGTGGCAGTAGTGTATTTTCTGGTGGGTATCTATCTTCTTCTGGCACATGGGAGAAAGGTGTCATGTCCTATGGGTCCTGGTCCTGAAACTCCAAGATTCCCAAAAGAGAGGAAAAGAGGAATGCACCCAACCTTGTCCCTCTACTACCTCTTGAAAAGTCACAGGAAGTAGAGTATCTTTAGAGCCAGGAAAAGAGAAAATGGAATGCTGGTTGTGCCACTTGCTAATTTTAAGACTTAGGACAAATGACCTGGTCACCTTTCTTAGCTCCTTGCCTGCTAAATGGAGATAATGTGTGCAACCTTAAATGCCCCGTTACAAAAGGTTTGCAGTGATTACGGATGCATCAGGAAATTATGGCATTTGGTACACATCTGTACTCTTAGTACAAGGCAGTTTGTACTCCAAAAACAATTCCTTAATTTCAGTCACCTAGAGGAGCTAGTGCTAATTAAAGTAGCATCCATTCTTTATATTGTAACTAAGATAGATTAAATGGGATATGGATAAATGCTAAATAAAGTAGCCTATTTTTCTGGTTTCTGCCCTTCTTCATGATGGACAGAAAATTCCCAGGAACAAAGAGACCCAGATAAAGAATTTAGCTTGTCTCCTTTCCTGAGATTTAATCGTAAATTAAAAGTTTGGGAATGCATTGATTCAAAGACACCTATAATAGCATCAGAAATAAATAGTATACCAATTAACACTATCAATAATGTTGACAATGTTAATAATCAATAATAAATACCATAATGCACTGCTAAGTAAAAGATAACGAGACACACCCACACTCATTTTGGTGCCATCCCTAACCAGTGTTCAGAAGATCCAGAGGATGAGAAAGTAACTGAGGAAAAAAAGGGGAAGGAGTCATTGTGTGCTGGGTGCTCATGTTTCTCCCAAGGCTATTCTCTTTGCCTGGCCTGACTGGGGTAGAAATGCTTGAGTTACAACTGTAGTAGTTTCCTATCACTCATCATTCCTATGATCCATCCAAGACGATGGCCCTTATAGGATCCGGCCTACCTTGAAAACAGCCATTCTGCTTCCCGCACAAAGAGCAGTCATGGAATTAGGTGGGCTGAGCCACTCTCTCCCTTGAGCCCAGAATGGACTGTTACTAATCAGCACAATTTCATCCTCCTTGTTACAGCAATAGGCTCAAGGATGGGCATAAATCAGTCAGTACCTGGCTTTCCCTTAGTAACAGTGATAGATTCCCTGGAGACCTTAGAAGGGGTGATCTAAGGTGGACAAATCAGAAAGCAGACCAGATTTGTCAAAGACTTGGCTTTAGACGGCACTGAACATCATGTGAGGCTCAGACATTTCTGCTGAGAGAATTAAACAAAAACAGAAGCCAAGACAGATCACTGTCATCCGCATAGAAATAGGCTCAGTGCTTTTGGGGTAAGATAATTCTTCCTCAAGAAAGAATGCCCTAAGCTCTCTCTACAGGATGTTTAGCTCTGTCTGCAGCCTGGCAGACACCGGGAGCATCCCCTGGCAACTGGGGTGACCAGGAAGTACCCCTACATATCGCTAACTACCCCTTGGTGGAGTAGTTTTCTTCTTTACCTATTAAAAAATACCACCAAGACTAGATTCTCCTATTGTAAACAGACAAACCCTGTCCTCACTTTCCTCTTCAGGCATTGTCCACTTCTCTACACAGAAAACCTTACTGTGAATTTATTATAGTTCTGCTCTCCACCGACTCACTTCACATCCTTTTGTGAACCCACTCTTGAAGATTACTCTTGGTAAACCTAATAATAATGCTATAATTATTCTATAATAATTCCATAATACTTCTAATAATAATTCTAATTGTTATTAGAATAATTCTAAGTCTAGAAGTATTAGAGTACTTCTAAATCAATGGTTCCATTTCTATTTTTCTCATATTTGACCATTCAGAGACATTCAGTAGATTTTTGTTCTTATAACACTTCTTTTCTCCAGGCATGTGCCATCACACCATCCTGGTTTCCCCCTACAACACAGGATATGCTTTCTTAGCTTCATCTACTGAGTTCTCTTCCTGTGTTGGACTTACTGATTTTAGAGTGCCCAAGGGTCTACTTAGACTCTCTTCTTTTGTATCTGCATGTTCTCCCAGGGTTGTATTATCCATCCTGTGTGCAACATAATTCATGTGCAATTCAATATATTTCCACAGGAAACGTTCACTCAATATGATTGTTACTGTATAGTCTTCTTTTAAGATCCAACTCTCCCATAAACTTCTACCTCAACCCATGCCCAGAATGATGTTAGTTCATGGAGTTATCTGCTTCTTAGGACCAATTCCTACATTCCTCATGCTATAGAGCTATATAGAGTCATGTGGAGTTTAAAACACATGCAGATATAACAAGTATGACAACTATAGCATAAAGAATGAGGGAATGGATATGGACCTATTAGGCTGTAAGCCTTCCACACATTTTTGGAGGAAAGTGGTGTAATATTAACAATAAATAGACTGTAAAAAATTAAGAATATACATTATAATTCTTAGAGTAAAAAGTGACTAAAAATGTTGAGTTAAAAAGCATATAAAAATTACCAATGGCATTCTAAAAAATAGAATCTCCAGAAAGGGAGGAGAAGAGAAACAGGGAAATAAAAACAAAGGAAAAAAATAGAATGAAATGGAAGAACTAAATTCAACCATATCCATAATTACAGTAAGTTTTAATGGAATAAACACTCAGCTAAAAGGCAGAGACTCAGAATAGATAGAACAAAGTAGCTCCAAATATATATGGTCTACAAAAGCTCAATTTTCAATATAAAGATACAAATAGTTTGAAAGTGAATGAACAAAAAGCATAATAATTATAAAAAGGCAGGAATGGCAATATTTATATCACATAGATTCAAAGACAAAATATGCTGTGAACACTTGAGATGGAAAGAAGGCCAAAAATCACACCCTGTTTCCACCTATTCCTTCCTATCTTTGAACTGGGTGAGGTGACATGTACCTCATTTAACCAGTCTTGGAGTGTGCAGGTCTCCCTCTGCTCCCAGACTCCCAGGACAGACTAACAGGAGGGTGAGCCCTTCCTACTCTCCTCACAAAGTAAGAGACCAAGAGGCCGATCCAACAGCAACTGCCAAAGATGTCACCCATGGCCTTGAGACAACAACCATGATTCTTTGACAAAGGAGTACCCACTGGATTTCCTATTTGTCCTTTCTCTCTCTGCCACACAGTTTTCTTCATTGATTAGTTCTACCATTTTCTTCTTTAATTATTTAGCAGAAGTCATAGTATGGGAGGTGGAGAATTAGAGGTAGGAAAAATGCAATTAAGAATCTGTATAACATGAGGTGTGTCTTATGGCTAAGACCATGGTCTGTGGAACCACCTGCCAGGATTCAAAACCTAGGTCTGACCCTATCAGACTGTGTAACCAAGTCACACAGTTTTTGAACTTCAGTTTATTCTCTATTAAAGAAGAGATAATAACAGTGCCAGGCTCATAAATTTGTTGTAAGAATTAAATGAATTGATATATGGAATGTAGAAAACTGCCTAGTGTACTGTAAGTTTCAACAATTATTAGTTCTTACCTAAGGCCCAATATATGGCTTAAAATTGTGGTTGCTATGTCAATTGGACAATATTAATATTTTGGGTAACCAAAAAAACCTACCTTTTATTCTCTTTCAATAAGAAAGATTATTCAGATGGAGTTCTACTTCACTATGCTTTGTGGTGCACTGTAATTGATCTAAAGTGACTTTAGGATACAGATAATGATATCATCTGTTTAGACAGAGCTCTCAGTTTTCAAAATGCTTTTATAGACATTATCCCAGTTAATCTTCACAATAGCTCTGAAAGATAATTGGGGCAGCATTTGCTATTCCTACTTTCAAAATGAATAGACAGAAGTATGAGAAGGCAAAATGATTTACCCCAAATTTATAAGGAAAAAAGCAGGAGCTAGAGCTGGTGTCTTCAACCCCTCTCCTTCAGGTCACTGACTTTCACACAGGGCTACATACCACCCTGAGGGCCTAAGAGGATAATCCTTCAACTTCCTATTCTTCCCGTACCTTCCTGAAAACTGACATGTCTAAAAACATGTTAATGGATGAGGCATACTAATAACCTTTTGTCCCACTTTTTCTTCAAAATCAACATAGTCTCACTGTACCAAAGAAATATATATCATGCATCCATCCCAATTTCACTCTGGTACATTACCACAGGGCATCAGAAAAGGAGAACAGGAATTACTGGTGACTGTGAGGCCTCTTTTAAAACCAGGAGAGGTTCACTTCTTAACACAGCAGGGCAAGGGTTGACACCGGAAGCAGGCTATGTGAGGTTATGCAACATGGGTTGTACTGTGTGGTTAGAAATTCAGATACACAGCAGAGGGATAAGAGGAATGATGATGTTCATTTAACTGTCCCAGCTCTTCTACCTCCTCAGTATTGCCAAAAAAGTAATTCCTTCTCAGGGAATGTCTCAGAATAGCAAAGTTAAGATTGTTCTTTGTCACATGGAAGGTGGGAGTGCCTTTATTTCATTTAGGAAATGAATTGCTGTCAAAGTTCCCTTCCTTACATAACCACCCACCCTTCTATCCATCCATCCATCCATCCATCCACCCATTCAGCCAGCTAGACAGCCACACACCCATTGTAGAATAAGAATTCGATTATAACAAGATGGCTGTTTGGGCCCATTTTTGTTCTGACAAATTAATTCTTATTGGCTGACTGATTTGATAAAGCAGGCTAGTTTTACAAAACATGTCAGAAGGCAGGTGTTTTCTATGAACAGAATAACTTATACACAGCTCGTAGGCTTTGATAAAAACATAAAGATAAAAACACTTAATCATAAATATTGCATTGGCAAAGTTGAAATGAAGTTAATATTTTAATTTTCCCAACATTTTATAAATTTATCAGATGCAACAAAATCCCTCTAAATGAAAGAATGGCAGTTAAATTAATAATGAGTTAAAAAAAATCTTGGTATAATCTATTTCATACTCTTCCCAGAAAGCAAAAAAGTGAAAGACTATATGATTATTTTCCAAGTAAGTATGTAATTGCAAATTCTTTGCTTTCAACAAAATTAAAGATGGACTCAGTTGGGTCATAAACTGATAAATCACTGAAATAACTGTATTGAAGGCTTACTAAGTATTTTTCTCATATTATAATTTTGAATGCATTAAAAATGAAGTAATAGTTTTATAATAAAATTCGTTCTATTCCCATATGCTTATTTATTAGAACTATAAAAAGAATGATGCTGAACGTACTTCATTCTAGCAATAAGTAAAATTCATCCACAGATACATGAGTTAGAAAAATAACCTAATCCTCCTAATTAAGAGATACGTTTCCAATATAATTTTATGCTTCATAATTATTTGTCCATATCACAATCCAGGAGAAATTGTTAACATCAATGCTTTATGGTACCAGGGAATTTAAAAATACATCTTAAATGTCTTCTTTTTTTTTTTTTTTTAGTTTTTATTTTATTCCAGTTAGTTAACATACAGTGTTATACGAGTTTCAGGTGTACAATACGATTCATCATTTCCATACATGTATGCTCCTGCTGCTCACAAGGACAAGTGCACTCCGCAAGCCCCATCACTTATCTCCCCCTTCTTTCCACCCTCTTCCCCTCTGGTAACCATCGGTTTGTTCTCCATAGTTAAGAGACTGGGTTGTGGTTTGTCTCTCTCTCTCCCTTTTTTCCCTTCAGTTTTCTAAAACTGTTTCTCAGTTTTATGTTCCTCAGTTTTCTAAATTCTACATCCAAGCCATATGGTATTTGTCTTTCTCAAACTCAATTCACTTAGCATTATACTCACTAGCTACATCCATGTCCATGCAAATGGCAAGATTTCACTCTTTGTTATGGTTGAATAGTATTCCATTATATATACTAAATGCTACATCTTCTTTATCCATTCATCCATCTATGGACATTTGAGCTGCTTCCATATCTTGGCTATTGTAAATAATGTTACTATAAACATAGGGGTACATGTACCTCTTTAAATTAGTGTTTTTGTATTCTTTGGATAAATACCCAGTAGTGAAATCCCTGGATTGCATAGTTCTATTTTTAACTTTTTAGGGAAACTCCATATTGTTGTCCATGGTGGCTGGACCAGTTGACATTCCCACCAACATGCAAGAGGGTGACTCTTTACCCATATACCCTGCAAATAGCTGTTGTTTCTTGTGCTATTGATTTAAGCCATTGACAGGTGTAACATTGTAGTTTTGATTTGCATTTCCCTGACGGTAAGCGATGAGTATCTTTTCATTTGTCTATTAGCCATCTGGATGTCTTCTTTGGAAAAATGTCTGTTCATGTCTTCTGCCCACTTTTAACTGGATTATTTGTTTTCAGGTGTTGAGTTTTGTAAGTTCTTTACACATTGTGGATACTAACCCTTCATTGGACGTATTTGCAAATACCTTCTTCGATTCTCTATATTGCCATTTAGATTTGTTGATTATTCTCTTTTGCTGTGAAGAAGCTGTTTATTTTGATGAACTCTCAATAGTTCACTTTTGCTTTTGTTTCCCTTGCCTTGGCAAACATATCTAGTAAGAAGTTGTATGGCCAGTGTCAAAGAGGTTACTGTCTGTCTTCTCTTCTAGGATTTTTATGGTTTCATGCCTCACAATTAGGTCTTTAACCCATTTTGAATTCATTTTTGTGTATGGTATAAGAAAGTGATCCAGTTTCATTCTTCTGCATGTGGCTGTTTTGTTGTTGTTGTTGTTTTCACTTTCTGAACACCATTTGTTGAAGAGACTGCCTTCTTTCCATTGGATATTCTTTACTGATTTGTTGAATATTAATTGACCATAGGGTCTTGTTTTTTGGTTTTTTTTAATCCATTCTGTCAGCACGATGTCTGTGGTTGGAGCATTTAATCCATTTACATTCAAAGTTATTATTGATGAATACATATTTATTGCCATTTTATTACTTGTTTTGTATTTTTTTTTTTCCTGAATATTTTTCTCGGATCCTTTCTTGCCTTTCTTTCATGGTTTGCTGGTTTTCTTGTGTTTTTTTTTTTTTTTTTTTGAGTGATATATTTGGATTTCTTTCTCTTTATTCTTTACTAGTGGATTTTGATTTGTGGTTACCATTAGCCTTGTACATAACATCTTCTGTATATAGTAATCTATATTAAGTTGATGGTAATTTAAGTTAGAATTCATTCTTTACTCCCCTCCATGTTTAGGTATATGGTGTCATATTTTGCATCCTTTTACTTTGAGTTCTTTGGCTGAGATTTTATAAAAATATTAATTTTTATTGCTTTTGTGTTTCTTACCTTTATTCTATCTCTTTGGGTCTTTCCTTTCCACTCAATGAGCTTCCTTTACTATTTCTTACAGGACTGGTTTAGTGCTCATGAACTCCTTTAGTTGTTGTTTGTCTGGGAAGCTTTCTATCTCTGCTTTATTCTGAATGATAGCCTTGCTGGACAGAGCATCCTTGGCTGCAGATTTTTCTCACTCAGCATTTTGAACGTATCATGCAACTCACTCCCTTTTGGCTTGGAAAATTTCTACTAAAAAATTCCCTAATAAGTTGTTAGGGTTTCCCTTATATGTAACTGTCTCATTTTGTCTTGACACATTTAAAATGCTTTCTCTATTACTATATATTGCCATTTTAATTATAATGTGTCTTGGTATGGATCTGCCCTTGTTGATATTGTTGGGGGTTCTCAGCTTCCTGGATCTGGCTGTTTCCTACCCCAAAGAAGGGACTTTTTTAGCTATTATTTCTTAAATACATTTTCTGCTCCTTTTTCTAGCATTCCTATAATGTGAATGTTACTACGCCTGGTAGAGTAATTGAGTTCCTTAAATAAGTCCACTCTTGTTTTGCAATTTCTTTTTTCCTCTCTTTTATTTCACTTGATTACTTCCCATTACTCTGTTTTTTAAGTCATTAATCAATTCCTCTGCTTCTTCCAGCCTGCTGTTCATTCCATCAGTATGTTTCTCATTTCATTTATTGAGCTCCTTATCTCCGCTATGTTATTCCTCATCTCTGTGTTAAGGATTTCACTCATACCTTCCACTCTTTTCTCAAGTCCATTAAGTATCTTTATGATCTTTACTTTAAATTCTCTATTAGGCATGTTCCTTATATCTTACATCTCTGGCCATGGGCTTGTCCTGTTCTTTTATGGGGTAAATTCCTCTCTCTTCTCATTTTGTTGAAGTATCTGTGCCTGCTTCTGTATTTTAGGAAAGTCAGCTACTTCTCCTGTTCTTGAGTGCAATGGCCCTATGAAGAACTCCAAAGACAGAAGATACAGTGTGGTTAGAGGTTTGGGCTGGTTTTCTCAGGGAGGGAACCAGCCATGCTGGGACTGAGGTAAGCATGACAGAGAAGGGTGGTTCCACAAAGGCATAAGGGAATGGGCTTGGTGTATGCAAGTTGGGTAGTAAGTATTGGCTCTGTGTTGGTTTATGCCAGTGCCCCTGTATTGATGCTGGGGGGCAGAGAAGAGAAATTGTGCCTGCCAGTTCCTTTGTTCCTAGAGGGGGTCTCTCCATGAATGCCAACTCTCTGAGATACACTCCAAGATGAGCAAACAACCTCCCCACTGTGTGCCCCAGGCACTCGTCAGATTGCTGATTCCATGATGTATGTCTGTGGGTTGTTTCCCCTTCCTTCTCTCCAAGAACAGCCCCAATGTCCACCAAGTTCTCCCTGAACCAAGCCCTCTGCCTTTAAAACACCAGACTTTAAGCCCTGCTGGATGCAAAAATTCATGAAATTCAGCTCTTCTTCTTTGTAATCCAATTGCTATGGAGATTCATTTTTCTTGTGTTGTCTCCTCCGTGTTAGTCTGTCTCTCAGTCTTCTCTGTGACTGCAGCTCCCTCCGCACCACAGCAGTCATAATCCATTTCTCTCCCAAATCACATCTCCAAAGTTCCTACCTTCTTCAGTGTGGACTCTTCTCTACCTTTAGTTGTGGAGTTGTTCTTCCAGTCTTCAGGTCGATTTCTGGGACATTTAGGATGATTTGATAGTTGTGTATTGTATTCACGGGATGAGGTAAGCCTAGCGTTCTTCCTACTCTGCTCCCATCTTCCCCAGTCTCTCTCTTAAATTTCAATTTTTTTGTACATTTTTTTTTGCAGAAATGTATTTCAGGTGATTCATAAATATTTTTAAAGTCTGTTTTTGTTATTTATGGTAGTTATGTTATAGAAAATTACCACAAACACCAAATTCACAAAAACTGAGCCATTTTACTCACAGGAGAAATAAAAGATAGATTCTGTTGAACCTCTGGCCACAACATTTTCATGAACCAATCAATACATAACCTTATTTTATGTGTTTGTTTAAAGATATCTCATTTAATAAATATGGATGATCTATTAACACTTAACTCATAGCAAACAGCGATCCAAACTCATGCCTGGACAAAGTATCACATGTATCTTCCCCATTAGGCACATCACAGCCTTCTTGTGCTTAGGAATACTAGCCCACACTTCAGCACTACACTTGGTGATCATTTAAAACAATGAAATCACCAACAAAATACTAAAAAATGCAGAAACGTGGCATGAAATAGACCACAATAAGGACATCTGTTTACAGTAAGAGAGTTGAAACAAGAAAGCAGAGAGGCGCCTTCCTCAGCCCTGGCTGGGAAGCTGCCTCTGGAGTGTCTCAATTTTCTCACCAGTATGTGAATGCTTGTGAATGACCAGGAGAGTGCCCCAAGTATTAATTTTGGGCTTAAAAATATATTGTAATGTGTAGATAAATGAAATACAGAATCCATGCCTAAAAAGGACTGACTCTATTACATTAAGATCAAGTACTAGGGGGAAATGAAATAGAAAACAAGTTTGAAAAAATATATATGTTAAATTTCTGACTATAAAAATATGCCTTTTCATGTATTATTAAAATGATAAAAAAGAACAAATTATTATAGTTTTAATATACTATTGGACACATTAAAAATGCAATTGTATCATTTAAACCTTCTTATTGACAATATGATACTCCAAGTATTTAAACCTGTAATAAAATTTTTATATCAACTTAAGAACATGCAAGTAAATATATGAATTTTCAAAATAAATATTTTTATGTGATATATGATCAAAATAATTTGAATATTATGAATTCCGACACAAATGGAAGCTAAAATCACAATGAAGCTGATTAATACAAAGAAATCAAAACTACACAAACTACAAAATGAATGTCATCCTATTTAGAGTCGATTGTGAAACTAAACAGACTTTCAGTGTTTCAGACACAAACTCTGGAGATCACACGATCCTAAGGTTCAAGGGTTTGTTTCTCTGTTTGCTTAACTGTAGATGAAATACTTTCCACATATAATTTTACTTTGTTCTTTTGTATAGAAACAATTTCAAACAATTTTGCATGTCTCAGTTGCCTCAATCAAAAAGAGGTTTACAAAGATATCTAAAAAACAAATGAACAACAACAACAACAACAGAAACAGTTCCTCAGATAGAAGTACCATTTTAGGGAAAAGCTACTATTATAAAAATATGTTCTGATGTTAAGTGTCAACAATTTATGTCTTTCTCTCCCAGAGATGGGACAGTCTGTTAGATGTGTGAATAAAATGAATTAGCCTTGGCTGGGTTTTTGTTTTGTTTTTTGTTTTTTGGGGAGAGCAACTTTCAGTCTTTA
This sequence comes from Enhydra lutris kenyoni, assembly GCF_002288905.1. Classification (NCBI taxonomy): domain Eukaryota; kingdom Metazoa; phylum Chordata; class Mammalia; order Carnivora; family Mustelidae; genus Enhydra; species Enhydra lutris. The sequence goes on along the minus strand of NW_019154146.1, from coordinate 6,273,356 downwards.
TCTCTAACTTTTTTCCCTATAAATTTTCCATGTGATACTAAAGTAAATTTATTTCACTAGTTTTTAAGTTGCAGAAAACTAATAAAATTAAATTTTTGTATTGAGTAAAGAAATAAAGAAGTAAATGTTTTCCTTGTAATCTAACATCAATTGTTGATTCATGCATTAAAAATATTTAAGCTAAAATGCTCCAAAGCCAGCACCATACTACTGTTGACTTATATACCAGAAACATCTGGAAGAGTGCCTGAAACACAGCAAACACTCACTAAATGACAGCACTAATATTAATACAAGAAACCCACACCCTAATATTTTCTATTGACTTGGCATAAATCAAGTCATTTAATGGTTTAAAAAAATGATCACCTAGTCAATAAACTGAAATTTTTGTCCCACAGACCTAAACTTACACTATAATTTTGCCCCTAAAACTTAAATACAGAATTCCATTTTCAAATGTATTTGCTAACTTTCCAGTGAAAATTTAAACCAGTGGCATGTACCACTCAACATGTAGAGTGTAGATTCAAATACAGAGGCTTTCAAGCCAGACAAAGGAAATATTTGTTAAAATATCTCTTTTAAGATTTTATTTACTTATTTGACAGAGAGAGAGAAGAGAACACAAGGAGGCAGAGAGGAAGGCAGAGGCAGAGGGAGTAGTAGGCTCTGTGCTGAGCAAGGAGCCTGATGTGGGGCTCGATCCCAGGACCTTGGAATCATGACCCAAGCCAAAGGCAGATGCCTAACCAACTGACCCTCCCAGGCACCTCTTAAAATCTCTTAACATTTCTAAAGATGCGGGGTTGCTGGTGGGAACGTAAAATGGTGCAGCCACTTTGGAAAATAGTTTGGCAGTTCCTCAAACAATTGAACATAAAGTTACCACATGCTCCATTCTACTCCTAGGTATTTACGCAAGAAAAATGTAAACATATGTCCAACCTTTACATGAACGCTCATATCAGCATTACTATTAATAGCCAAAAGGTGGCTTGATAGGTATATGCATGCATGTGATATCTACACACAATGAAATATTTTAGGTAATTAAAAAGGGATGAAGTACTGATCATACTACAATGTGAATGAAAAAAATGTTACATGAAAGAAGCCAGTTACAAAAGACCACAAATTGCATTATTCCATTCATAATAAATGCTCAGAATAGGCAAATCTATAGACACAGAAAGTATATTAGTGATCAGCTAGGGTGGCAGTGGTTAAGTCACTGGAGAGAAATGTGAGTTACTGCTAAAGGGCAGGGAGTTTCTTTAGGGGGTGATAAAAATCTTCTAAAATTGTGGTGATGGCTACACAAGTCTGTGGATATACTAAAAACCACTGAATTAAATGGGTGAATTTTATACAGTCTGAACACTGTAAGCTGTCTCCCCCAATACCTTTCAAAAAATCTCTATAGCCACTATTTATTAAAGTACTTAGCAAAGACAGTTCCTTAGTACTTCTGAAATAAGCAAATAAATGAATATGTGCTCATTTTATTTTCAATGGCTTTCTTTACTATTTTTATCCATTATAGAAGCCTGGAATTATGAGAAGAATTTAAGAAATTTGTAAACATCACCTTTTGCATTTTGTTTGTTTTTAGACTGTGGTCAAGTTTTATAGTTAAATCTCCCACAGTTGCTATACCTAGAAGTGCTTTAAGGACCTAGAATAGTGGTAATGTATGAAAAAAAAAAAAAAAAAGGAGACATATATTTCAACATTTAATATAGAAAATCTAATTTGCTCAAATTACTCACACTGTTCTAATTTCCATATGCTCCAAAGTAAGTATGAATAAGATTTAGACCAAATTGCTGGTGACATTAAAATTCATTCATTCATACTTTCAACAAATATTTACTGAATAAGTAACTATGTGCTAGGCACAGTGCTAGAAACTGATGTTGCAAAAATGAATAACACAGCCTAAGGCAGAGATGTTAAAACAGAATTATGCATTAGAATGTGATATGTTATATTAGGGTTTGTATCACATGCAGTCTACTGAGTGCTCTGAGAATAGAAGAGGGAGTGGCTAGAGGCTGGAGGTGCTTCCAAATATTTCAGACATAAAGGAAAATTTATGGCAGGTATAGAAAAATAAGGGAGGGATTTCCAGGTAAAGATTTTTTTTTTTTGCAATAAAAAAAAGTCACAGTTTAATAATTACTCTTATAGGAATCTTTTAGGAAAAAAACAAGATGCTTTCATTAGTCACAAGGATGCCACTACTAAAGGATGATATATTTGCAGTGATGAGCAGAAAGCAATACGTGTCTCAACTAATTTTGAGAACTCTGGAGGTATTCCTTGGAAATTTTAACAGGATAAGTTGTTTACCACACAAAAGGAAAAAGTAAATAACTCATTTTTCAATATTCAGACAACATGTCAACTAACCAAAAATATATTGGATATCACATATTTCAAAAGAAAAATATCAAAATATCTAAGCTTACATTCTGAATTGTATGATATTCTGAAAGTTGTTTCATGATAATGAAGTGCACACCTGAGGCCAACATTTGGTTTACAAATGTGCACTGTTAATTAAATTGGGTGCCAAATGTATGACTGTCCATGGCTTCTCACAAAGGCATCTCTAGTTCAACTATGTACACTGATGTAATTATCACAAACATCAGGCCTGTTTCATTTCAACTCGACTTTTTTTTTCCATATCATATTTATTATTTTTTTTTAAGATTTTATTTATTTATTTGACAGAGATTACAAGTAGGCAGAGAGAGAGGGGGAAGCAGGCTCCCCGCTGAGCAGAGAGCCTGATGTGGGGCTCGATCCCAGGACCCTGAGATCATGAACTGAGCCGAAGGCAGAGGCTTTAACCCACTGAGCCACTCAGTCGCCCCCATATCATATTTATTATTAAGTGATTCAAATTTTAACTGCACTTTTAATATTGGAAACCAAACATATTGAAGAATTCTAAGGTCATCTATAAAGTTCAGAAGGCTTTCTGGAATGGTAAAATGAATATCAACTTTAAGGGAAATGCCAATTTTATTCTAAGTAACCATAGGAAAAAAATGAAATGGTTAAGGATAGCACATTTTGAAAGTTGAAAAAAGAGGAAAATGGAAAATATTGCTTTTTTGGTGTGATGTTGACAGTGGAATAGCACTACAAAGTTGATTGTATGTTAAATTTTTTCCTACTTTCTTCTTTCTTTTTCAATTAAAAAAGCATGTGATGTAATGAGCACTGGGTATTACACACAGCTAATGAATAACTGAACATTATATCAAAAACTAATGATGTACTATACATTGGCTAATTGAATTTAATTCTTAAAAAAACATATAATAATATTCAAAACCAAATGAAGCAATTGATTTTGAATATAACTCGACTTTTATGACAAACCTGTGTGGCTGTGTGTCCAGATACAAACACACACAAACACACACATAGCCTCTAATAAAAGCTTTAAAGATTAAGAAGCTAACGTGTCTCTTGCCTTCTCATCATATACTGTTCTGGAAGTTCATCTGTAATAACAACTCTGTGCTCTGACAAATGACGGAGTAATTCCCAGATTTTAACACTGCGTGAAAACAGCTTAGGCCCATCATAATTTTAAGGCTAAACACCTGAAATTCAAGATCAGTGGTCAAATAAAAACTTTATTTCGTCTGGTGAGTTTAAGATTCATCATTGAACATGTTAGTACTTGCTTTGATACAGACTCTCTAGAAGGTTTATTCAAAAAGGTTTTCTGTTAAATCATTGTAATTTTAACATTGTACAATTACAAAAAAAGAATTTAACTCAAATATTTCTGTTTGGAGATCATTCTCCATTGGATCTTCAGTGTTTGTGCAATCTCGCCTCACTACCCTTTGAGCTGGACTATCTTTTCATGGACATTTGTATCATAAACATCCTTAGAAGACACAGAGAATATCTCTTTCTAGAGGAAGGAATAGGTAGGTGTACCATGTTACAAAAGATCTGAGTTCCCTAAGCTCTGGGTTCTGGTACTTGAACTCCACCCACTGTGTATATTGGCATTACCGACCCTGGTAATGTGGTTACTGCTCTTGCTGTGAGCAACTACCCTTTTCCCCAACTTAGTCTCACATCTTCTACCAGCTTCCATGAAACTGGCACCATAACTTCTGAGCTTTCAAGGAGGGTGAAATCTCACAGCCTACCAAGCTCTCAACACTGCCCACCATTCCCTTGTCTTAGGCATTACATTCTTACTCTCTGGAGTGTTCTTTGTTTTTATTTCTTTGGCACTCCATAAAGCACATTAAAAAAATAAAATAAAAATAAATTCTGGGCTGAAATTAAATACAACTCTTTCTTTTAATCCAGGGCTTACCTACCTTTCTTGAGATGTGAACATGAGGTAATGTTTAAACTTTGAAAATGCTTATATTGACAAGTACTTTGAACAGAAAGGATTTTAACAATCCTGGTGTCATACATGCCAACTTAGAAAAATGAAATCGTTGTTTGCCTTTTCACTTTGAACACCTGCTGATATTAATTCAGAAGGTTGTTACTTGTTTTTTTTCACTTTAAGTCTTTTTAATCCAGACAGAATATATCTCTGTAAATGGGAATCATGGGCCCAATATTATATGCATATATTGATACACTTGAATAGCTTAACAAAACAAAACAAAACAAAACAAAAAAAGGTACTTGTTCCAAGATTTTAATCATTTATCATAAAGCGTATATGTTCTTAAGGAAAAACTGAACTTTGATTTTAAAAATACAAATCAAACCACAGTGAGATACCACCTCACACCAGTCAGAATGGCTAAAATTAACAAGTCAGGAAATGACAGATGCTGGCGAGGATGCGGAAAAAGGGGAACCCTCCTACACTGTTGGTGGGAATGCAAGCTGGTGCAACCACTCTGGAAAACAGCATAGAGCTTCCTCAAAAAGTTAAAAATAGAGCTACCCTACAACCCAGCAATCACACTACTGGGTATTTACCCCTAAGATACAAATGTAGTGATCTGAAGGGGCACATGAACCCGAATGTTTATAGCAGCAATGTCCACAATAGCCAAATTATGGAAAGAACCTAGATTTCCATCAACAGATGAATGGATAAAGAGGATGTGGTATATACATACAATGGAATACTATGCAGCCATCAAAAAACCCCCGAAATCTTGCCATTTGCAACGATGTGGATGGAACTAGAGGGTATTATACTGGGCAAAATAAGTCAATCAGAGAAAGACAATTATCATATGATCTCTCTGATATGAGGAATTTGAAGGGCAGAGCAGGGGGTTGTGGGGGGTAGGGAAGGAAAAAAAAAATGAAACAAGATGGGACCAGGGACGGAGAGAAACTGTAAGAGACTCTTAATCTCAGAAAACAAACTGAAGGTTGCTAGGGGGTTGGGGGGGGAGAGAGGGATGGGGTGGCTGGGTGATGGACTATGATGGACTACACAGCTATGGTGAGTGCTATGAATTGTCTAAGACTGATGATTCACAGACCTGTACCCCTAAAGCAAATAATACATTATATGTTAATTTTAAAAAACCTAGGCATTTGCCCCAATAATATAACACTCACACTTGCTGAGTACAGAAAACTTTCAAAGCCACAAATTAGAAATTTATCTACAAATGAACATTATAAAAGTCCCCCCAGCCCCTTCTTAATAAATGTTAACATCTTTGTGGCTCCACTAAACACACGATGAAATCAGGTGAGTCTTAGAGCCAGGGGTTCTCAGGGCTACTGCTGTGCGCTGATGTGTGTAGTGACCTTCACACTGACCAAAGTTCTCCACCTTTGTAATAAACCCATATTCTGTGTTCCTCACCCCAATCGAGAGGATGCTTGCCTAAACACCCTTAGAGCTTGGGAAAATCCTCTCTAAAGATTCCTGTATCATAGGGTTCTTTGCATATTAAGCAACCTTTCCAGATACCACTTCTATAAACAGAGCAAAGAAAAACCAGTGGAGTGGTCAGATCATCGCTGTCCAAGCTTCCATGCAAATCCAAGAAGTGGGCTAGCTTTCCTCTAGCATCTAGTCCTTCTTTGACACCAGTAAATTTATTACCTGATTTTTGTTGTTATTTATAAAATTACTCGTTTTCCTTCAGTTTTAGATCCCCAAACACTTTGGGGATGACCTAGAAGGTCAATTTCAAGGTTTAACAAATTGTTTCTTCTTAGGAAAGGTTCATTGCCATAACAGAAATTCTACACCTCCCTCTGAAAGAAGCTTCCAGAAATTTTATTATGCTTTTCACTGAATTACAATAATATGAGTTCACACTGTTAATTCACAAAAACTTGTGATTTTCTTGCAGCATTAAGACAGATTGATCTCTTTTTTTTTTTAAGATGTTTTTTATTTATTTGACAGAGAGAGAGAGAGGGGGGTCACAAGTAGGCAGAGAGACAGGGGGAAGCAGGCTCCCCGCCAAGCAGAGAGCCCGACGCGGGGCTCGATCCCAGGACCCCGGGATCATGACCTGAGCCGAAGGCAGAGGCTTTAACCCACTGAGCCACCCAGGTGCCCCCAGATTGATCTTTTAAATTAAAATTTAATATATATACCACAGAACTCACACTCTTAATTTAGTTTCTAGTATATTTACAGAGTTGTACAACCACTGTAGCTGTTCACCACTATCTTGTTCCAAAATATTTTGTTATCCTCCCCAAATAACCCCTTACCCACTAGCAGCTACTCTCCATTCTCTCCTTCCCCCAGCCCTTGACAAATAGGAATCTATTTTCTCTCCCTCTCTAGATTTGTCTTTCTAGGCCTTTCACAAAAGTGGATTCATACAACATGTGGATTTTGGGTCTGGATTCTTTCACTTAGCATAATGTTTTCAAGATTTATCCATGTCATACTGTGTGTTAGTACCTCATTACTTTTTTTATTGAGATATATTTGACATATAATATTGTATTTCCATTGCTATTAGTGGCTGGATAATATAACAATTGTATAGATATACAATAGGTATCCATCTATCACTTGATGGGTCATTTGGGTGGTTTCTACTTTTTTTGGCTACTATAAGCAATGCCACTATGAACACTGTACTTGAGTTTTCATGTGGGTGTATGTTTTTATTTTTCCTGGGTGGACACCAGCAGGATCATATGGTAACAGGTAACACTACATTTGACTTTTGGAGAACAACCAAATCTTGACTGGTCAATAATGAGCTGCATAAGTGTAGTTTCATACAATATTGTTCAAGAAAGGTTTTTTCAAAATAGCACCATAAAGACAATTCACTTACATTTACATGATGCAGACTCATTTTAAGTAAGTGTGGAAGTAGCTCCTACAATTTTGGGGGGTAAGGGCGCTACTTTGCCTTTGGTGTCAAACTCAAAACATCATCCCTAAGACCAATGTCAAGGAGCTTAATGCCTATGTTTTCTTCTGGGAGTTATATGGTATCAGATCTTACATTCAAGTCTTTAATCGAGATCTGACTCAGGAAAAGTCCTGAACATTCTATGGGAATGAATGTGGATTAAGAATTCAATTGTGGCACCTAAAACTATGACAATGAGATAGATCAATTATATCTCAAGAAAATAATAATTCAGTCTGGTGCATGTGGGGTGATGTGATGTATACCGATTCCATGGGTATAAAAAAGCAGATAACATAACACAAGACAGGCAAAAAAGCATCTTTCAAAGAGAGGGAGAAGCAGCCAGTAAAATCTGATATGGAAATATCAACACCGTATTTACAGAAAAGAAGCAATATTTGCTATTCCAGTGTGAGAAGGCATGCCTCTGCATATCCCCTAATGGATATATGCAGAGGCATGCCTTCTCACACAAAACAGATAATCATATCAAAAAATGGGCAGAAGATATGAACAGACACTTCTCCAATGAACACATACAAATGGCTATCAGACACATGAAAAAATATTCATCATCACTAGCCATCAGGGAGATTTAAATTAAAACCACATTGAGTATCACCTTACACCACTTAGAATGGCCAAAATTAGAAAGACAGGAAACAACATGTGTTGGAGAGGATGTGGAGAAAGGGGAACCCTCTTACACTGTTGGTGGGAAGGCAAGTTGGTGCAGCCACTTTGGAAAACGGTGTGGAGATTCCTCAAGAAATTAAAAATAGAGCTTCCCTATGACCCTGCAAATTGCACTACTGGGTATTGACCCCAAAGATACAGATGTAGTGAAAAGAAGGGCCATCTGTACCCCAATGTTTATAGCAGCAATGGCCACGGTCGCCAAACAACGGATAATAAATACATACATACATACATACACACATACATAAAGATAGACAAAGTCAGTCCTTCAGCACAGGGCACCCAGTAAAAGAGGGTGTTCTTAAGACTACATATGCATGCCATACTACCAACGACAGCCTGGGGCTTGATGGCCACCATGGGTTGGGGTTCACTGAAACAGCTACAGAAGAGCTGAGCCTCATAACAAGTTAAAATTAACTCTAAATATAAAGGCACGAAAATATCCCTGTCTATGATCAGACTTGACTCCTCTAACCTGGATTTGTGAAGGTCAATGATATTACGGGTGATTTTGTTTATCCTTCTTTTTATCTTGTTATGCTTTTATAATGGGGAAAATGCCTCTAAATAAACTTCATCTTAAGCTCAGAAGAAAATAGTACCCAGATAGCACAAATAAAATAAATAAATGCATTCACTAAATGAAACAAAAATTCTATGATCCCTTATTTTTGTGGTAAACAAACAAACAAATAAATCACAAACAGGAGGCTGTCTGACTTTGACAAGACAGATACTCTTGTTCTAGCTTGATCGTGTTTGTGGCAGAGACTTTTCAGACTGCAGAATGTCAGAACATCAGACAATTCATGGTCTCTTAATTTTTTTTAAATTATCAGAGCAGAGAGAAAGAGCTGGAGGAGAGAAAGAAAGAGGGAGAGTGGACAAGAAGGAAATATTTCAATAAACATTTTTTAAACAAAAAAGACCAGTTGTAAGTTTCTTAGAAAACAGGTAAAAGGTAGAACAGGCAAACGGTGACTGGGAGCACATGAGTGGAGTGGATGGTGGCTTTGTCGGGCTATGTGTTAACATGGGTTGTGGAGGAAATGGGAATAAGAACAGAAGTGTTTCTTTCCAGCACTTACAATAGACAACTTTATAATAGTGTATGACTTTTTCAATTTCCCCACTTCACTACACATGGTGACTTTAGACACTTATCTCACTTATTTATGGTTCTTATAAATTCTTTGGTCCAATGTGATTTAAAAGTAGTGAAGGAAATAGATTGCTTAGGATTATATTTTTCTAGCCTTTTCTCCATATAAAAGAATGATCACTCATTTCAATATAAAGTACAGATACATACCACTTAATACAGTGAATACTATTTTCAAGCTGAAATATTATCTGCTGCATTTTCATGTTTGGCATAAATAATAATAAAAATGGTGAGACAAAAATTGAATTATAACATTATGTCAGACAAAGCAGATTAAACAAGTGACCTCAATGTTCCAAAGATATCAAAATGCAAAATAATTTTTTTCTGGAGGTGTTATTTAGCTAAATGGTGGGATTCCTTTACAAATTTCAAGACAGAGTAGGAAGACTTAATGTTATATTAATTTTCTAAATCATGGCAAGTCTTAATGGCTGGTAAACAAAGAACACTGATTTCACCTGCACATACTGATATGGAAATTCTGTTGCCATATATTATATGAAAATTTAATCATCACTAAATTCTATGATAAGTTTTATGTGCCCCTGAAAATCCACTAAAATTGAGTTAGGAGGGCATATGATGGTATTTAGGAATTTAACAAAGCTATCACAAGAACATGATGCTCAAGTTTTATTCTCATATTCTCTTCCTATCAGCAACCTCTGGATATATGGTAACTAATATATCTTAACGCCTTTCTGTATATCAATATTTTTATTAGGTTATTTCTTAAGATGACAACTCCAAATAATAACAAGTGCTGAAAGAAAATACCAGAACCACCAATATTTTTCTTTTCTTGACATACTTGCAGATACATATTTTTATGTTTATAACAGAAGTTAATAAAGAAACATGCCCAGCTTATTATTTCTGGATTGATTACAGAAATAGCTACTACCCTTTTTGATGATGTGGAAGTTTATACATGTATTGATGAAGAACTGCTGTGATAAATTATTTCAAGGAAATAACACTTCTCATTGTTTTTCTCTTTTTCCACTACAACTTGTGTTCTGACATGAAATGTGCCTGGGCTTATCTTTAGGAGGTAGAAGTGATCCTGTGCAGAACAGGCTGTGTGTGCTAGCATCTAATATTCACCTACATCCAAGGCATTATATTATTGTTAATTTTCAACAAAAGGTGACACCTCACTTCTTTATATGCCATTACTCATGTGCTTCTACTGCAGAATACAACAGCTGCCACTATCCTCTTTTCTTTTCACTCCTTTTTCTTTCTCAACACGATTATTTTATCTAAAAGCAAGGTGGATTTGGTTAATTTCTCATTGTTTAAGTAAGGTAAGTCAGAACTATTTGTGTGTTAGGTGTCATGGTTTATATAGGATAAATGAATACTATGACCCCTGTGCCAAGGATGGTAGGTACCCATTAGAACACTTGTCACACTTCATCTTAAGTTATTTGTCATCAGTTACTCCCTCCACCCTACCTGCTCCTCCTCCAGTCTTCGCCGAATAAGTAGTACCACCAAGGAATTGCTCATGCCCCAAACTTGGAAGTCAGAATCAATTTATCTCTTTCCTTTATCCTTCTTATCATTATGCCATCAGTCCTATCTCCAAAATAGGTCTTGGATTTTTCTACTTCCGTCTATCTCTACTGTCTCCATCATCATCTATCTCTTGAATAAGAGCAATATTTGTATAATAAGTCTTTCTTATTTACACTTGTCCCTACCACAAGCAGTCAGATGAGTCTCTTGACACAAGAATAAAGGCATGTCACTTCCTACTGAAAACCTCTCAATGACTTTCTGTTGCTCACAAAAGAAAATCCATACTCCTTATTACAATCCACAGGACTGTCTGACCTGGTTCCTATCTGTCCTCCAGCTTTATCCCACACTTAGCAACACTGATCTCCATGCTCCAGTTACACTGGCTTCTCCTTTGTGTTTCTGGAATAAGCCAAAGTCTTTCTGAATTTGGCATCTGCCATTCCTCCTGCCTGGAACAGGCTTCCCTCATATCTTCACAAGGCTCACACTCATCCTTTGGATCATTCCTCATATGTCATCCTCACATAGGGTCTTCCCATGACCACCTTAATGAAGTGGTCTCCCCAGTCACTCTCTTTCTTATCACTCTTGTCATTCATATATTACCAGCTTAGTAGTTTACTTGCTATTTAACTAGGATGTAGGCTTTAATAGAGCAAATTTTGCCTCATTATATTTATACTAATCAAATGCCTGGCATAAAGAAATTGCTCCACATATAGCAACTGAATCAATAAATACAATATTCTCCTCACCAGAATCCGCACATCTCATTTTTATAATTCCAATGCCTAGCAAATAAGAGCATGCTACAAATGCTGAATGAAGTGAGAGACCTTACAGCTTTCATTACTATCATGACGGCCACCCAGAAAAATCTTTGTTCATAAAGATTTGCGTACAATTCCTAGACTGACAGGAAATGCTGAAATCATTCAACTGACATTTACTCAGTGCCCATCAAGTGCTAGAAAGAACACAGGGCCATTTGGGTTGTGAATGCAAAACAGAGAATACCATCTCTTAACTTTTTCATAATCCCATAAATGTAGGACACACACATTTCACCAAGGCATTTGGCAATACCTTTCGTTATATCCTTGTTTCCAATGTGCAGAAATATGGGCTGGATAGCAACCCTGCTAATGGATTTGGTATCATAAAGTGGTTAGATGAAGACTTCCACTCTAAGAGTGCAGAGCATGTTCAACAGCTAATTCAGGGTAGCACGTACTGGTTGAGAAGCTCCTGCCAGCCAAGTACTGAGGTTGGTGCCAGAATAATAAAATAATTATTTGCGGTTTCTTACCTAGAAGGTTGCATAAGTTTTCCAGCAACTATTTAGATATCCATGCCATGCACTACTGACACCATTTTAAAATGAATACATTAGGTGAGTATACAGAGAATATACTTCCATCAATATCATGGGAGAATTGTATGAAAAAAAAAACATATGCAATATACAAATCAAGATCCAAGAGGCGGTAACTGTCTAGAAGGCTGGAATGAATTCTTTGAATGGAACTTAGATAAATATAAGGTCCTAGTTTTGAGTTCAAAATACCAACCATGCATTGACAAAACGGAGATGATATGGAATATGGATACTCATAAAAACTGCAAAGAAATTTTAATCAGCAGTACTCTTTGTAAAAATCTATTGTGATACAGCTAACAGTGGAAACTAGTCTGGTCTTCCGGTGCATTTACAAGGGAGTAACCAGTCCCATGCCAGTCAGACTATACTCAGAATATTATGTTCAGAAGTCAATACCACACTACATGAAAATGTTCTGTGGAATCAGCCAAGATGATGATGAGAATTCTTGCTGCTAAAACTCTTGTGAAAAAAAACAGGTGGAGGAGTAGGGGACCCTATTTCAACTGGGCCCTTGAACTGAGCTGGATATCTACCAGACCATTCTGAATATCCATGAAATCAGCTTGAGATATAAGAAGATATATCTGGATCTATACCAACAGAGTATCTCCAGCAACTGGTCTTGAAGTATGAAGCAGGGAGCCATGATTCTGTTGGCAGATATGGGAAGATAAATGGAGCGGGGAGGGAGCCACTGTGATCTTGTGCCAGGAAGGCAAAAGCCTCCTGCACTGGTGACCACACACAGACCTGCAGACTGGTATTGTCAGGAAAAGACTTTTGGGCAGCCCCCGAGACTGAAACTTAGAGCTACAGGGGCACACATGCAAATCAGGGATGGCATGTGGTTTTAGAACCACGAAGGACAGAGATGTGTCCAGCCCTGCGAGCGAGGGCTGGGAGCGATGTTGTGGGGCACACAATCCAGGAGGCTGCAGTTTTTAGCAGTGCAGACAGAAACAGAAACAGGGTGGCCTGGAGAGCTCAGTGAAGAGCAGACTACGATATGTCTGTTCTGAGACAGAGGTTTGGAAATGGTCACTTCTGCTCTGACTCTCAGAAGAGAAGCAGAAAACCACTAGGGAAAGTCATTGGGGAAAGCCACCAGAGAACAAAAGCCCCCTCAAAACAGTTTCCATTGAGTCCATGCCCCCCGCAAAACAGGGGACAGGGAAACTCTGCCCAAACAGGACTGCCTGAGTAAGAGCACAGCAGGCCCCTCCCCCAGAAGACAGGCTGGAAGAACAAGAGGCTGACAACCATAAGGTCCCTATCAAACAGGTGCATCTTGCTTGGATTGTGGTCAATACTTTGGACTCTGTACATTCCCTCAGTCACCCCTCAATAGAATGACTAAGAGGAGGAACCCCCAACAAAAGAAAGAAACAGGGACTGTGACTTCTGCCACAAAACTAATGGATATAAATATAACCAAGATGTCAGAAACTGAATTCAAAGAAACAATTATCAAGGTGATATCTAGGCTTGAGAAAAATATTAATGACAATATGGAATCTCTAAAGGAAGAAAAGAGATCTAATCAGGCTGAACTTAAAAATGCTATGAATGAAATGCAGTCTAAACTGGATACTCTGACTGCCAGGGTAAATGAGGCAGAAGAACAAATTAGTGAGCTAGAGGATGACAGAAAAGAAGGAAACCCAGGCACCATGGGTAAAACAAATTAAGACCCAAGGGATCAAACTGAGAGAGAGATTAGTGACTCAATGAAAGGTTCCAATATCAGAATTATTGGGATCCCTGGAGGGGTAGACAGGTCTAGAAGATATATTTGAGCAAATTGTAGCTGAGAACTTCCCTCATCTGGGGAAGGAAACAAGCATTTGTGTCTAAGAGACAGAGAGGATCCCTCCCAAGATCAATGAGAACAGACTAATGCCATGACATAAAATAATAAAATTCACAAATCTCAGATCCAAGGAAACAATCTTGAAAGCGGCGAGAGGGAAGAGACTTCTTACATACAGAGGGAAGAACATCAGAATAACATCACACCTGTCCACAGAGACCTGGCAAGCCAGAAAGGGCTGGCAAGACATATTCAGGGTACTAAATGAGAAGAACATGCAGCCAAGAATATGTTATACAGCAAGGCCCCATTCAGAATGGATGGAAACAAAGAGGTGCTAAGACTGGCAGAAACAGAAGGAGTATGTGACCACCAAGCCAGCCCTGCAAGAAATATTAAGGGGTGAGGCTCTTTAAAAGGAGAAAGACCTCAAGAGTGATACAGAATAGAAATTTACAGAGACAACCTACAGAAGCAAGGACTTCACAGGCAATATGATGACAATAAAATCATATATTTCAATAATCACTCTCAATGTGAATGGCCTAAATGCTCCCATGAAACAGCATAGAGTTGCAGATTGGATGAAAAGACATGACCCATCCATATGCTGTCTACAAGAGACTCATACTGAACCTAAAGATACATCCAGACTGAAAGTGAAGGTCTGAAGAACCATTTTTTATGCCAACTGACCTCAAAAGAAAGCTAGAGTAGCAATTCTCATATTAAATTAGATTTTAAGCTGAAGACTGTAGTTAGAGATACAAAAGGACACTCTATCTTTCTTAAAGGGTCTATCCAACAAGAGTATCTAACAATTATAAATATCTATGCCCCCCAACATGGGAGCAACCAACTACATAAGCCAACTGTTGACCAAAATAAAGATACATTGATAATAATCCTCAACATTCCAATCTCAGAAACAGATATATCATCTAAGCAGAAAATGAACAAAGAAATAAGAGCTTTGAATGACTCACTGGACCAAACAGACCTCATAGATATATATAAAACATTCCACCCTAAAACAACAGAATACACATTCTTCTCGAGTGCACATGGAACTTTGTCCAGAACAGACCACATACCGGGTCACAAATCAGGTCTCAACAGATATGAAAAGACTAAGATTATTCCCTGTATATTCTCAGACCACAATACTTTGAAACTGGAACTCAATCATAAGAAAAAATCTGGAAGAAATTCAAACACTTGGAAGCTAAAGACCATCCTGCTTAAGAATGGTTGGGTCAACCAGGAAACCAAAGAGCTTAAACAATTAATGGAAAACAACGAGAACAAAAACACATCAGTTCAAAACCTATGGGATACTGCAAAGGCAGTCCTAAGGGGGAAATACATAGCCATTCGAGCCTCACTCAAAACAACAGAAAAATCCCAAACACACAAACTAACTTTACATCTTAAAGAACTAGAGAAAAAACAACAAATAAAACCTAAGCCAGGCACAAGAAGAGAAATAATTAAGATTGGAGCAAATATCAATGAATGAGAAACCAGAAATACAGTAGAGCAGATCAACAAAACTAGAAGACAGTTCTCTGAAAGAATCAGTAAGATCAATAAACCACTAACCAGACTTAGCCAAAAGAAAAGAGAAAGGACCCCAAATAATAAAATTATGAATGAAAGGAGAGAGATCAGGACTAACACCAAGGAAATTGAAACAATTATTAGAAATTATGATCAACAACTATATGCCAATAAATTAAGTAACCTGGAAGAAATGGATGCTTTCCTGAAAACCTATAAAGTGCCAAGACAAAAACTGGAAGAAATTGACAAACCTGAATAGACCAACAACCGGTAACAAAATTGAAGCAGTGACCAAAAACTTCCCAAAAAACAAGAGTCCAGGGCCTGATGGATTCCCTGAGGAATTCTACCAAACATTCAAAGAAGAAATAATACCTACTCCCCTGAAGATGTTTCAAAAAATAGAAACAGAAGGAAAACTTCCAAACTCGTTCTAGGAGGCCTGCATTATCTTGATCCCAAAACCAGGCAAAGGCCCCATCAAAATGGAGAATTTCAGACAAATATCCCTGATGAATATGGATGCCAAAATTCTCCACAAGATCCTAGCTAACAGGATCCAACAGTACATTAAAAGAACTATCCATCACAACCAGGTGGGATTTATCCCTGGGATGCAAGGGTGGTTCAACATTCACAAATCAATCAATGTGACAGAACACATTAAAAAGAGAAGACACAAGAACCATATGGTACTCTCAATCAATACAGAAAAAGCATTTGACAAAATACAGCATCCTTCCCTGATTAAAACGATTCAGTATCATTCTCAATGAGGCAAAGCTGAGAGCTTTTCCCTTAACATCAGGAACATGACACGGATGCCCACTCTCACCACTATTGTTCAACATAGTACTAGAAATCCTAGCAACAGCAATCAGAGAATAAAAATAAATAAAAGGTATTCAAACTGGCAAAGAAGAAGTCAAACTCTCTCTCTTCACAGATGACATGATACTTTATGTGGAAAACTCAAAGGACTTCACCCGCAAATTATTAGAACTCATATAGCAATTCAGTAATGTGCCAGGATACAGCATTAATGCACAGAAATCAGTGGCTTTCCTATATACTAACAATGAATCTGTAGAAAGAGAAATTAGGAAACTGATTCCATTTAAAATAGCACCAAAAACCCTAAGATACTTTGGAATAAACCTTAGGTTTATAAACTTAGGTTTATAAATAATAATAAACCTTAGGTTTATTCCAAAGAGATAAAGAATCTATACTCTAGAAACTACAGAACACTTAGGAAAGAAAGTGAAGACACAAAAAGATGGAAAAAAATTTCTATGCTCATGGATCAGAAGAATTAAGCATTGCTAAAATGTCGATGCTGCCCAGAGCAATCTATACTTTCAAAGCCATCCTGATCAAAATACAAATGGCATTTTTCAAAGTGCTGGAACAAACAATCTTAAAATTTGTATGGAACCAAAAAAGACCCTGAATCGCCAAGGAAATGTTGAAAAAGAAAAATGAAGCTGGGGGCATCATTTTACCTGATTTCAAGCTATATTACAAAGCTGTGATCACCAAGACAGCATGGTACTGGCACAAAAACAGACACATAGATCAATCGAACAGAATAGAGAGCCCAGATATGGACCCTAAACTCTATGGTCAACTATCTTCAACAAATCAGGAAAAAATATCCAATGGAAAAAAGACAGTATCTTCAATAAATGGTGATGGGAAAATTGGACAACTATATACAAAAGGATGAAACTCGACCATTCTCTTATACCATACACTAAAAATAAACTCTACATGGATGAAAGACCTCAATATGAAACAGGAATCCACCAAAATCCTAGAGGAGAACATAGGCAGTAACCTCTTTCACATCAGCCACAGCAACTTCTTTCAAGATCCGTCTCCAAAGGCAAGGGAAATGAAAGCGAAAATGAACTTCTGGGACTTCATCAAGATAAAATCTTCTGCACAGCAAAGGAAACAGCAACAAAACAAAGACGCAACCCACAGAATGGGAGAAGATATTCACAAATGACACCACAGACAAAGGACTGATATCCAAGATCTATAAAGAACCCCTCAAACTCAACACCCAAAAAACAGATAATCATGTCAAAAATGGGCAGAAGACATGAACAGACACTTCTCCAAAGAAGACATACAAATGGCTAATAGACATATGAAAAAATGTTCATCATCATTAGCCATCAGGGAAATTAAAATCAAAACCACACTGAAAAAAAAAAAAAAAAAAACACTTGAGATACCACCTTATACCAGTTAGAAAGGCAAAAATTGACAAGGCAAGAAACAACAAATATTGGAGAGGTTGTGGAGAAAGGGGAACCCTCTTACACTGTTGGTAGGAATTCAAGTTGGTACACCCACTTTGGAAAACAGTGTGGAGGTTCCTCAAAAAGTTAAAAATAGAGCTACCCTATGGCTCAGCAATCACACCACTGAGTGTTTACCCCAAAGATACAGATGTAGTGAAAAGAAGGGCCACATGCACCCCAATGTTCATAGCAGCAATGTCCTTGATAGCCAAACTGTGCAAGGAGCCAAGATGCCCCTCAACAGAGGAATGGATAAAGAAGATGTGGTCCATATATACAATGGAATATTACTCAGCCATCAGAAAGGAGGAATACTCACCACGTGCAATGACAAGGATGGAACCAGAGGGGATTGTGAAATAAGTCAAGCACAGACATATAAATATCATATGGTTTCACTTATTTGTGGAACATAAGGAATAGCATGGGGGGCATTAGGAGAAATGAAGGGAGGGAAATCAGAGGGGAAGACAAACCATGAGAGACCCTGGACTATGGGAAACAAACTGAGGGTTTTAGAGGGGAGGGGGTGGGGGGATGGGTTAGTCTGCTGATGGGTATTAAGAAGGGCATGTATTGCATGGGGCCTGTGGTGTTATACTCAAATAATGAATCATGGAACACTACACAAAAAACTAATGGTGACTAACATAACATAATAAAGAAAATAATTCTTGCTGCTATAGCACTTGAAATTGCTAAAAGACTTAGACTCTGAAGAATCTGCCCCAGAAGCTGGGGTACATTAAGAAAGGGTGGGGTGAATGGTGGGATAGGAGGGAGCTGATAACTGTCTTTAAATATTAAAGAACAGGCATGTGGAAGAAAATTTTGATCCCTTCTATATAACCCCAGGGCAAAGAACTCAGAAACTACAGAGAGATTTTGATCCACTATATTAAGGACCAACTAACAATAGCTCTGTCCTGAGAAAGCCTGAAGCATCTCACAGGGAAATGAGTTCTCCACCAGAGGCAGATCGCCAGTGGCTGCTGGGATACACCCTTCACAAAAGTATCATACTGAGAATTTGAATACAGAATAAGTGAAGGATTAAAAAAGATTCTAGACCCTAAGATTTTGATCATCTGGGATATAATAGAGATGTAAAAAAATTAGGAAGGGTAAAGTTTCTTTCATTCATTCATTCATTCACTCATTCATTCATTCATTCACCTAATACCTGCTATTGTTGGCACTATCACTGGCACTGTGGACACAGCAGTGGATTTAAATAGACAAATTTCTGAGCCTAGTGAAGCTTCCATTCTAGATGGCTTAGAACAAAAAGTCGACTTAGTACTAGTATAAGGCAAAGCCACTCACACATTTTTTAAGAGTCGGAAGTTATTATGGATATAGTTATTTGCATAAGCTACAATAACTGCTCTAGCACCTTCTGCCTTTATCACTGCTGTGTTCTCTCTCTTCTTCCCTTATTTATTGCTTTGCTCATCATTGCAAGACAGCAATATATAATTACTTGTTTATACATCACAATTATTAATAAAATGTGTTTTGCTATTTACTAAAGTATTAGATATTAAAGTGTCTTCTTGGGTCTGAGTCTCTGCACATTAAAACTTTCCACATTTAAAATTATAAAGATAAATTTAAGGTTCACTCTTAAAATTTATAAATTATAGATGAGCATAAAAATTCAGCAATGTATATAATACATACTGATGGTCTTTAAATACCATGATATATGCATATCTACAAATACAGATTTGGACATATTATTCCAAATCTGGGGGCACTTCTGTGTCTTTGTATTTTGCTGCATTATTAAAATTAATAAAATACTATCTTTTTGCAATTGACTTAACAAATCCCTTTATTAGAATTTCAGCCCTCTATCATCTCCTTTGAGAGCTATTCTTAGATTTAAGAAGAGGTAAGAAGCTATCATCATCAAATGATACTTTAAAAATATGCTGTTGGGTACCTGATACATAAAAACATTAAATATAAAGAATTTCCATATTTAGTGAGATCAAATGATCCACAGCAAGTCAATGATAATAGAGAATGCTTTGTAGATAGAATGACTGCCTTCTTGCATAATAACAGGAAAAAAAACCTCTAAAAATATATACCTAATGTTTCCTTATTGATACAAACATTCCTAGCACTTATTTATACTTTTGACCTCTGTCAATTGATGGTGTTAAGACTTGACAAACTTTAAATTTTCCGAATAACTTAGCAGAATTTGAGGAAATATCCAAGAGATGTTCAGAACAAAGAATTCGACATAATGTGGGTCTGTATTTAAAGGCTGAAAACATAAAATAACCCAGGTATAAAATGATTACATTTGTAAGGCAACCCCACAGTAAGTACCTGAACATTGTAACCAGTTACTCCAGAATCCCATGCTTGTAATATTTTGGATTTTGGTGAGTTGGGTCATTGTTATTCGATTAAAGGATAAATAGATTCTTACATTTATTATTTTTAAGATTTTTTTTTTTTTTGACAGAGATCACAAGTAGGCAGAAGCAGGCAGAGAGAGAGGAGGAAGCAGGCTCCCTACTGAGCAGAGAGCCCGATGTGGGGCTCAATCCCAGGACCCTGAGATCATGACCTAAATCAAAGGCAGAGGCTTTAAACCACTGAGCCACCCAGGTGCCCCACAATTATTTTTTATCAGTCTCTTCTACTCAGGCTCCTGGAAGAAAGCACTAATATTCCTAAACCTGACATCTGCCTTTCATAATTGCTTAATTTTATCTCTTTCAACTCAGGGAGACCTATCTTTTTCACATATGCTGTCATAAAATACTAATTCCTTGATCACTTTATCTCCCCTGAAACTCTTTTAAGACTTTCTACCTCTTTTTTTAGGTTGCTTACCAGAATTGGATATTTCATGGAGAGAAGCACTATGATTTCAAGCAAAGATTGGAAAGTAAATTCTCTTTCTTTCTTTCTTTCTTTCTTTCTTCCTCTCTCTCTCTCCTCCTTCCTCCTTTCCTCCTTTCTCTCTTTCTTTCTTTTTTCCTTGCAGGTAAATGTCATCCCACACTTTTTTGGTCTTTTGGGTAAAAACATTCCACTAAAGTACTGCCTCCAAAGAATAGGACTTAATGACTCTCAGCCTTGTTATCTAGTAACCACAATTTGAGTTAGTTTTCCCCAAATGCATTACTCTACATGTGCCAACTCTAAGCTTGATATTAGATATAATGATTTTTCAATGTGTAAATACAGAGGGTATGGCATTTATAAAACCATGTAATTTTCTTAGTCTCAGAATAGTGCTGCCCAATAGAAGTATAATGTAAGCCATAAATGTGAGCTGCCTATGTAATTTTTAGTCTTCTAGTGGCCAAATTTAAAAAGTTTTTTAAAAGATGAAATTAATTTCAGTGTTTTATGCATAAGCAAAATAATGTCTTTTCAACATTTAATCAACATAGACAGTATTAATAGAGTATTGTACAGTCTGGTTTTTGTACCAAGTTTTCAAATGTGGTGTATATTCTACAATTACACCACAATTCAATTCTGGCTATCCATGTGGAGCTAATGGCTACCCTCCTGGAAGGCACAGTTCTGGATCCAAGCTGTCAGGCCATATGTTGGCAGAAAGTTTAGAGATAGTACAGTTTACATCTCAACTTACTATACTACCAAGACTCTCTACTCTTTAAACACTGAATATAAATCAATCTATTAAAATGTCCCCATAACTATAGATTTACAACCACTTAGGCTAGTTTTTGTTTTAAAATTATGGAGGGAGAAAAATATTTGGTTTCCTACCAATGTGTTCGCTCCAACAACCATTACCATAATGAAGTAAATTCCTAATGTTTTCAATAAGTTTAATTAAAATGTGCCATTTTAAAAGTAATATGGGTGACTCCAGGACTGCCAATGTGTTTGTTTTACTAGTAACAGAAGGCCGTTCCCCACTCATATGAAGCTGAAACAATGTAATTCAAATGATTTAATACCTTTGAAAGAACAACATATGAAAATATTTACATAACACAACACCATAGGTAGAATATCCATCTTAAACTAATGCTAAGAATGACAAAGAGGAGATAAACCAGCATAATATATCTTATTTATTTTCCAATAAGACAGCTGGGACATTCCATATAGCCAACTTCTTTAACCTGTCAGGAAGAGTAACCTATCTGTATTTAATTTCCCCCTGCACATATTGAATGAATAAATTGTGAGAATATGTTTGAGCACTTCTTTTAGAAATAACCATACTTCTTTAGGTTAATTTTTAGTAAGAAAACACCAAGTCCCATTTCCACTGAAAAAAGGTAACTAATTAAAGAAAAAAAAATGAAGATGGGGGGGACATACTTACTAGTATGTTATAAACATGATCTCCAAGCCTCCAAACATGATCTTCATACTCACAGCTTTCCAGAAAAATCACAGGAAAGTCAATCTAAAAGGTATTGTATTTTTTTTTGCCAATAAATCCCATTTGTTTTTAAATACTCTATCAAATCTAAATGTTCAGAGTAGTATTAATAACAGAAGGCTATGTTCAAAGAAAGTTTTCAGGGCAAACAAAAAACATATTATTCCAGGAGTCACAATACAAGATCCAAAGATTAGAATCTGCTAGATTGAGGATGTGATGACTGATATCATAAAACAGGCTGACCAGGGTGAAGTCCAAGAGATCAGCTAGGGCAGGAAGGACAAGACAGATGTCTCCAGCGGAGGGGCACAGGCAAGAGGGTTCAAGCACAGGTTCTGAAGAGATGGTCTGATGGTGATGATTAGAAACTCAACATCGGGAGATCAGGAACCAAAGCAGGAATGAGGCACCAGGGTCAGGGGATTTCCTGTGTTGGGACAGAGCTGGGCTTCAGGGTGTGGGTAGACCGGATACCACAGTCCCAACATAGCAAAAGGAACAAGAGGAAGGATGAAGGGCAAAGAAGGTACTGAGACTGTCACCATTTAAAGAGAATGTCAAAATAGAATCTAAAATGAAGTAGACTTTTAATTACAAAAATTCTTCTAAGAATCCTTCATTCTCCGCCTAGTAAAAAGTAAATTTAAGATAAAGAATCCTATTTACCTTATGTTATACATACTATATGACACTTTTTATCAACCACATTATAAAAAATTATCTGAGGTGTAGCTTTCACTCCAGATTCCATAAGAGCAGGCCAAACAAATTAAAACAAAAACTCCTCACTGTTTAAAAAAAAAAAAAGTCTCTGAAAATGCACAAATGATCTTGGTCCACAGTGCTAAGGCACTCATCTGCTCAGTGTTCACTGGGGGCTTCCTGTGCAAGGGCACCCAGGGATTACTACCGAAGTCTAGTGCGCTGGGTTAAGAGCAAATTAAGTAGAAGAGAAATGTAACTTCAAAGTCTAGCCTAGTGACTCCAAGGTGGAGGCAAATGGGAGAAGTAACAGAGAAAGAGGAAATAAACAGGGAAATGAAGCAGGGAGGGGTCAAAGCGGAACTGGAAGGAGCCTGCAGCAGATGCACTGGGGGTGGTCAGGACTGGAAGGGCAGAGCGGAGAGGGAGACACAGTGTGTGCAGTTGTGTGTGTGAGTGTGTGCGCACACACACGCTCTCATGTACGTGGAGGGGTAGGCAGAGCACCGCCTGCATCGTGTTTCTGAAAGTGTCAGACATCACTCTTTTTAGGGGTAGAGTTCACAACCATATTCGTGTAAAATTCTTAGCCTGGAGATTCTCTAAAGTGGCAAATCATAATACCGCAGACTTAAAAATCTTGTAAGTTCGTACGAAAGTTAGTAAATCTTACTAAGCACGTTATGAAGAGGCTATCTTCCTCAAGCAAAATAAATGGGGGAAATAAATAATAAGCTTGTGAATTATAAGAGAAAACAGGCAGTGTAAGATACAGAGAAGCCAAGCACAGGCAAACTTGAGGGGTCAGAATGATGTCTAGTATCAGAAAAGGTGACTCTTCAAATTCTCCCCAGATAAACACCCTAAACAGGGCCATTCTAGCACACAGGATCACCCTGGCCATAAGAATAATGATGATGAAGATGATTATGATTCTATTTTTATATTGATGTGTGAGTCCCATGCCAGGGGCTCATTACCCACAAGAAGACTGCAAACCTGGGTTTGCCGTCCTCACTGTGAACGTAAGCAAAGAGAAGGTACAGAGACTCCCTCACATGCCCATGATTAAGCTATAGCAATAGAAGTGAGAGATAAGGATTAAGTCCAGATGTGCCTGGTTCCAAAACTGGGTCTCACCACTTTCACTGGACTCTAACCTGGGATGGAAATTGCAACAGCTCTGAGCAAAAGACAGGTGGTGAGTCCATCTCCAGACCAAGACTCAGTGAAGAGGCAAAGTGCATTTAACTCTCTAAGGGAGTTAAAGAAATTAAAATAAAACAAAGCCAGAATCTACACTGAAAAAAATATGATGTCTATCTCTTAAAATTTAACTCATTCATGAGCACAATCTCGCTCCTTACTGTTCTTATAATGCTGCTCGGCGGTATTTCATTAAGTTCTACTAACAGCCGGTAGGTACCGAACACCTACTAGTGAGTCCCTCGGGCTTCAAACAAAACTGTTCCTGACGTTATAAAGTAACGCCTCTGATGAATATGTCACCTCCTAGGACCTCCAAGCATGTGATATACACACAAACGCATGGGCATTTTGCAACTATCGTCCTACACTCATATCAACGGAACGTTTCCAGAACGCTGGCTTACTAAAGTCACCGGGCAATTGCCAGGCAGATCTCAGAAGGACAGTTCTGTTGACCACCACCTGCAGCAACCCCGTTCCTTGAGAAAGACGTTCTAAGTCCTTTGTTAGGGATCGAGAGCCCTTCACAATTCCCTTTCTCAACCTATTTCCTACTGTACTTTCCCTTCCTGTGTCCACTCTCCTCCTCCTCCTCTTGGCCGGGGCCTCCCTCTATACCCCAGCACTAGCCACAGTGAGCTTCCTGCATCTCACTTGTGCTTTCTATTTTCCTGCCAGGAAGATTTCTTCTTTTCAAACTGTGCATTTTCTCTGGAATAACCTCCCACCACCGTTTCTCTAACAACGAAGAAGCTAACTTTTGGGACTTTGTTTCCCAACTGCACCTTCTCATCAGCCCTTCGATGTCTTCCTCTGCTAGTGGGAAACACCAAGAACTTTTACTGCACCCCACGCAGCCGTGCCTCGCGTTTGTGAGCTTCTGTATCACCTGTTTTCTCTCCCTAGCATGCAGACTCCTAGCACACCCTACAGGGCGATGATGTTTACTCACTGGTAGATCTCTTCCCACACTACGTACCACTGTCTCTATACAGAGGGACTAACACAGACTTATTTAATTTTATGAATGACTGCAGAGCTTACTCTGAGAAAATGGGTTTAATATTGACTTGGAATTGGATATCATCCTTCTGCCACTGAACACCACCTTCCCGATTCAGCCTGTGGATCGGGCTCCTCTAAAGAAGTAAAATTAATTCGTGTTGGAAATGATGGACGATAATGCCCAAGATGGGATTTCTAATGCTGCTAGTGCCGGAAATTCTACTCGAAGCCAAATATTGAGGAGAACATCTAGCGTGAAGAAGGCCTGCATCTGTTCTTTCAAATACAAAGATTTTTGAAATAAACCCGTCACAAAGCATCCCGACGCATCGCTTGGAACAGTGAGGCACACATCCCTTGCACACTCCAGCAACAAACTGAGGGCTGTGGAGGAAAGAGGAGTAAGAACACGTGAATACAGAGACAGTGACTGCTGAGTAACCAACCATGAGTCCACGAGCTATGCAGCTACCTGATGCAGGATCATTACTGACCAAAGAGGGAGAAGACGGCAACACTGAAGAAGGAGCATGATGCGAACACTGTTTCGGAAGAAGAAAAAAGTGCTGGGGGAAGACTGGGCTGTGGAATCTCAAATTAACGTGGTTGAAACGTAGGCCCCCAGCAATGACCAGGACAAAAGCACTGTGGTGGAAGCCACAAGAGACCATGCGTGAACTGCCAGGGAGAGTGAGGTGGGGGCCAACCGGATGAGAACACGTATAGGCTTCCCACCCCCCCACCCTGTGCAAGGCCTTCCCTGACTGTAGCACATAACAATAACCAAAACACATAAAACGGTGCCACAGAGTCACCAAGAAAAGACTAAATTATATTTAGCACTATAGGGTAAGATGGTTGGAATAATACAGTACATGTAAAGTGATTTCTGGCCTACTGGAAATAAAATTTAAAGTTCTAACTTAAAGGATTAAACAGCTGTATTCAAAAATAATCAATTTCTCTTGATCTAGCCAGCTTTGGATTTACAATAGCAAATGAGTTATCAAATTATACTGAGACCACAAATTCCTGTCTACCGGTGTCCTGTGTATACGAGGAGCTACACTGTTCTAATACCAAAAGAGAGCTAAACTTACCTCTCCTCACAATCTGTAAATATGATTAACTAATTTTTCTGAAAATGGTATTGATATACTTTAAGGCTTCCCTTTTGACACCCTAACACTGTTAATAAAAAAAAAATTATCTGTAATTTTTTCACTGAATAGAAAATCAAAAATAGGCAGATTTTGAAGGTGTGTGTTTCATATTCAAAATAACTAGCATGGTTTTTGGCATCTCACAGGGACGTGAAAGGGGACACTATTTGCTGCTGTATACTATTAATGCCAGCAACAGTTTTTTTTATAAAACAAAGAGAGCAGCGCCATTAACCTATTATTTCCTAAGCCCTTTAGCTCATACCTTTGATTAACTACTGTATTTTTTTTTTCCAAATGAGGGAGGACACGATAGGCTAATGACTAGTACACTACCTTTAAAAGTTAAAGAAATGTGACTTATAGACTAATCAGGTCATGATTTTCTATAAAAAAAAAAATACATTCGTGTGTGTGTGTGTGTCCTTTAAATGAGTCAATATACACTGTTTCTGGTATTTCTAGAAGTATCTGAATTTTCCAGCATACATTAAATCTTCAAACTAAAATTATGAAAACATGCATTTCGGGAAGAAATATAAAATTAAAGAAATATAAAGAAGTATAAAAGAAATATAAAAGAAGTAATCGTCAGTGATGTGGCACTTTATGACACCCTCTGCCTAGTCTTTGCCCTTCTTCTTGACTAGGTCTTACCTTTTCATCATGTTTAACCTGCTGGTTATAGAGACCCACGGCAACTGGCTCACCGCCCTGGGCAGCTATGTTTACTCCAATGGTAAAAAGCGGTGTGATAATCTTCTCTTAAGACAATGAGGTTAAACCCCCAAAAGCTAAGTGCCTTCAAGATCCTTTTTGAGGATCTCCACATTTTACACGAGGCCCCGATTTTAGTACAAAAATATTTAAGAGATTGTGTGCACCGGCTTCCTGCGACTTCGTATGCTGCCCTTTTTATGTTTATCTAGTTCCCCAAAAGTTTATTAACAGTATTCTGACCAGTGCACCATCACATAAATATTCCGTCTTCCAACCAAGGGAGTGCCCTTGAAGGAAATCCAGCTGGAAGCATAAAAGCACGGCTGTGGTTACCCTGGAAACCTATTAGGATGAATTCTGTATATGTCAAAGCACATGAACGTCCAGGTTCATAAAAGCACATGGCTCAGTGCACCCGGGAACCTGCACCACAAAAAGCCACCATAGCTGCCACAGTGACGTTCCCAGTGGGGGATCCCAATTAACTCTTTTTTTTTTTTTAAAGATTTTATTTATTCATTTGACAGACAGAGATCACAAGTAGGCAGAGAGGCAGGCAGAGAGAGAGGAGGAAGCAGGCTCCCCGCTGAGCAGAGAGCCCGATGTGGGGCTCGATCCCAGGACCCTGGGACCACGACCCGAGCCGAAGGCAGAGGCTTTAACCCACTGAGCCACCCAGGCGCCCCCCAATTAACTCTTTGTGGCATCCAGTGCTCATAGGCTACCTGTCATTTTTAAAGTGCTGCATATTAAATACAATTAAAAATGGGTATGACTGACTGGGTACACTATGTAAAATGAAGAAATGAAGGCAGAGAACACAACCATTTCCTGGGGATAAAAATCTACTCCAAAACGCAATGCTAGGAGGAGATGGACCGGCTCTTAGAATCATAGCTGGACGGATCCTTAGAGACCAACTTGTCTGATCCATATTCCAATGTAGCGAGTTTTTATGCGTCACTCCAGACACCAAGTTTATCCAATTCTGGCTGAAGCACTCTCAGGATGAGAACATTCACAGATTTCACATTGTTGGACAGCTCCATTTGTTAGATCAACCTTTAACTGATGCTTGAGACGTGAAGACATTAAGACCCAGAAATGAATGACTGTAACTCATTATAAACACTCTCCCCTCCACACATATCATGCTCCTCAAAATGAGAAAAGTCAAATCACCAGAAGACAAATAGTTTCATTTCCTATCTCAAAGACATTTCACCTCCCATATACATTAAAACCAGTTTCATGACGTCTTAGTCTAGGTCCTCTGAGAAACACACCAATGTCTGATTAGATCTACAGGGAATTTATTGGGGGGGGCAATACTTGTGAAGGAAAACAATGGGTTCATTGAGGAGTTGGAAGTGTTCCATATTCCATGTGTGGTAGAAGTAAACAGAATGTACACATGTATAAAATCTCACAGAACTGTGCACCAAAAAAGCAAATTTAACTGCATATAAACTTCAGAAATTTAAAAAAATATGTTTTAAGGGCACTTGGGTGACTCAATTGGTTAAGGCATCCAACTCTTGATTTCAGCTCAGGTCCTGATCTTGGGGTCATGGGATACAGCCCTGCATCTGCTTGAGATTCTCTCTCTCCCTCACCCTCTGCACCTCCCCCCACTCATTCACATGTGCACTCTCTGTCTTAAATAAATCAATAATTATATATATATATATATTTATTGATTTATTTAAAAATTAGAAGAGTGGGACGCCTGGGTGGCTCAGTTGGTTAAGCAGCTGCCTTTGGCTCAGGTCATGATCCCAGCGTCCTGGGATCGAGTCCCACATCGGGCTCCTTGCTCATCAGGGAGCCTGCTTCTCCCTCTATTTCTGCCTGCCATTCTGTCTGCCTGTGCTTGCTCTCTCTCCCTCTCTCTCTCTGACGAATAAATAAAAAAAAAAAAAAATTAGAAGAGAGATATAAATGTCTGGGAGTCATCTGAGTAGAACGCAGGTCCAACCCTGTGAAGAAGGAAGGAGGGAAGGAAGGAAAAAAGGAAAGAAGGAAGGCAGGCAATTTTAGACTTCTATGTGGTTCTAAGAATGTTTGGCAAGGCCAATGGACAGCACCTGAGCCACAGTCAGCTGTCAGAAATGTCCTGAATCTCCCTGGAATGGGCCTTCCTCAGGATCCTTAATGTGCCCAGACACTGGCTGGGAAGAACGCTGAGGAAGCTCAGCCTCGGTGTGCACACAGATCTTCCTTTATCTCTTACCTCGGTATTTACATCTGGGAAGGCTATTGAATTTCTACAAATTATCTCCTGCCCAGCATTTACACTGAATTCTCTTATTGTTTATAATAGTTTCTGGACTTTTCTAAGCTAAAATCATGCCTAAGCTAAAATCTGCAAATAATGAAAATTTCACCTAATTGTTTTGAATTTTTACACCTCTAGTTACATTCTTTTATCTAATTGCATTGGCTAGTATTTTCAAAACAATGTCAAAAATACTCTGATGATGGAGGGTCTCACCTATGACTTGTACTTTTTTCACATTAAACTTTAATTATAATGGACAATAGGTGGGAAAATCTTGTTACATGATACTCAAAAACAGAGAACTCTGGGGCCAAGGGAGCAAGAATGATTTGACTGCAGCCATGTGAAGCTAGAATGTCATCACATTTCCAATGATGAAAGGGCTGGGGGCAGAAAAGATGTATTCTCACATGCGGTCATCAGGGAGCAAGCGTTCAGTTAGAGCAGGTAAGAGGGTTATTTATTTATTTATTTATTTTACCCATCAATTTGTTAAAGATCAAAAAGTTTGATGACATACTATGCGTGAAAAGGTGTAGGGAAACCATCTCATAGATTGCTGGAGGGACGGCGTAACTGCCAAGGAGGATATGGACAGCTCTATCAAAATCACAAAAGTGTACAGTCTTGACCCACTAATTCTGATTCTAGGTATTAACACTACAGAACCACTTAGATATATGCAAGATGAAGCATACATAAGGCTTTTAATTATAAGAGTGAAAAACGGAAAAATCCACATAAATGTCAATAATGGGGAATTATTTAACTTAATTAGCTTATGTTCCACCCTTATAAAAGAATACTATACAGTCCTGAAAAATAGGCATTTCATGCACTGATACAGGGATACCTCCACTGATTGAAATGCTGTTTCGATATGCTATTTTTTGTATTAAAGAGAGAAGTAAAGGGTATATCTGCATATATGTATTTTTGTTGAATATACATAAAATATAACTGAAAAATATACCAAGACATGTGATGATACTGGATGCCTCTTAAGAGAGGAGCTGTCTGGGTAAGAGGGGAGGCAGGAAGTATTTCACTGTATATCTTTCTGCAAATCTGGAATTTTGAATAATGTTCAAGACGTTACCTATGTTTTAAAAATAAGGCTAAATTTTAATTAAGCTAAAAAAAAGATCTTATATGTTAGGTGAAGAATATGGCTTATTGGAAGATGAGAGTAAACAGAGCGAGACCTCTTCTGGGATGCTGGCAGGTGAGATAGGATGGTATTAGTGGGGCTGACATACCCAGAGTATGTGCTGAAAATACACCTGACAAACCTTGACGGTAACTGGATAAAGCATGGGGTGGGACAGGGGACCCACAAATGACATCCTGTACCTTTGGCCTGAATCGCTGGGTCAACATGTCAACACTGTTTGAGACGAATATCACTGGGTACCCAGTAGGTTAACAGGGGTAAGAAGACATAAAAAGAATTCTGTTTTGGCCCCACTGAAGTAGAGCATGTGTTCGATATGCTAACACCAAAGCTTATTAAAGTGTCTATTAACAACTACTTTTAAGGTGTGGCTCTTCAACTGTCTGTGGCACTGAGCAGTCTTAGGATTATTGGTCATTTAGTTTATGATACTGTGACTATCTGTTTGCAGTTTTTTGTTATCTGCCTATTGGACATATTTTTCTTATTAATTTGTCAAAACTGTATAGTAAAGGAAATTAGCCCCTTTATCATATATATTAAAAGTTTTTTTTTAACTTTTTAAACTGTTTTTTTTTTTAAGTACATCACTTTCACATTGTTTAGAATATTTTTCTTAGAGGGATTCTTAATTTTTATGTAGTTATATTTCTCAGTTTTTCTATCTTCTGGCATATATTCCTTTCACAATTAGGAAAAAACTTAAAGAGAAATCTCATTACTAATTATTAATATCAATGTAAAATCCATAACAGAGAAGATATATTTTATATGATTTCAGAGGGCTTCAAAAACTAGGCAGGGGTTAAAGCATAAATTTGTCATTTTTATGTTAAACCACTGAAATACTTTTTATAAAGTTACAGGTAGCCTTGCTTTGTTCCTCAAGAAAAATGGTATATTTAGGGACATTCTCCAACTCAAAGCCCATAATGAACAAAGTATTCCTTGGAGGAATGCTAGGTATTATTCTTTGTCACAGCATTAAAACTCAACCAGAGATAACAACAGTTGGCTTAGCATATTTTTAAAGCATGTTGGCACAACGACTTTCTTCAATTATTTTTAAAAGCACCAGAGGCCTCTGAGAGATATTGCTATTTTTTAAATGCTACTCAGTACAACTAATGATTTTATGAAATAGGCAATTATTTCCTTTGAGGTCAAAAGTAGATTCAATGTTAGAGTAAAACACCAAAATATGTGCAAGTGCCTTTTCTCAAAATAGTAAATTAGCCCTTGACTCCCACCTGCACATCGGTATTTGTCTTCGTCTCTGGAACTAGCAATTAATTTGTTGCAGCAGCGGAGTCCAGAGGTGCCACTCATTGTTTAACTCACCAGGAAACCGCTGCTTTGTATTGTCAGCCATGACACTTGTCTTTAAACCCAACAACCGTTCCCATTAATGTGGGCTGACGACTTGCTGAAACAACCCGTTCAACCTCGGTTCGTTCCCTCGGTTAGTGGGCACTGCATGTGAGCAGCCACAGGATGACTGGGGTCTGAGGAAGCCACAGCCACGGGCCAACAGAATGGAATCTCACACGCTAGATCTACAGACTTGCTGGAGAATCCAAAAGAACTACAGGCTTTCGAGGAGACCCAAAAGAACCATCATCTTCTTTTGGATCTGCAAAGCATGTCTTACTTCAAATGATCTTCGGTAGCTATTAAGATGTGTTCACACAATCGCTAACGAATTAATATCTGCCATCAGTCTTTTGTTTAATGTATGTTTTTCTTAAATTATGATTGAATTGCCTTTCATTTTTGTTAAGTGCAGAAATTTAAAAAATGGAAGGACCTCCCTTCTGTACCAACACCTTCCTAATTCCACTATCTGGAAATTAGCCCTATTAACATTCTGATGTACATTTGTCCAGACCCTTTTAATGTGGCATTATTATGTATACAAACATACCATTCCTGTGTAGGTTTCAGTGATGTATATATATATACAAATACAAACATGTCAATCTATACTTCTGTTTAAACAAAAACAGTCTCACACTAAAAGTTCCACAATTCCACATTGCACTCAGTAACACATCACAAAACACCTGCCATTCAGGTAACTACAGACCTGCTTCATTCTTTCTGCTGGTGTCACGTATGCCATATTACACACGCATCATAGTTACACAAACACTCTTCCTTTGGGGGTATTGAAACTGCCTCCAGGTTCCATGATTAAAAATAATTCTGTAATAAAGATAGACCATGGCATTCTTCTTTGCAGATTTCTGTGAGACAGACTATTAGAAGTGGAACTTCAGGGTCAGAGGACATGTGCATTTCAATTTTTGATAGGAATTATCAAAACTCCTTTCTAAATGGTTGCTGTACTTTACACTTTCATCAATGTGAAAAAATATTTTAAAAGACTATATATTCAAAAGATATTTTAAAAACTAGTTATGCATACCACACCATCTGCAGCATGTCACAGGACAAGTATGCTAGCACCCATGTAACTACCTTTCAAGGAAAACCACACAATGACCTACTAGGGACATTTAGAAAATGGGATCAACTTAGAGGGATGTGAAGGGGAAGAAATGTTTACAGCCAAGGAATGCCACAAACTCCCATGCCGCCACCACTCAGCCCTCAGTAGTTACTGCAGTCACCCAATTTTTAAAGACCTCGTGAGATATGAATGCTCATCTCTTGCCCACCAGCATGTAAAGCTTTATTCCACCAGGTCAACTCCGTTTTGCAAAAGGACTCTTCCCTGGAGAATGGTTGTTAGCTACCTTTCCAGATGGCCTTTGCTGACGCTGCCATGCTCTCATAAGGCTGATAGGACTGTTTGTAAAAAGAATAGAAGTAAGTGGTGTTTCCATTTGTTCTTCAGAAAGGCTAAGCATTTTTGATGCTTTTATTTTCCAAGAAAGGAAAGAAGAAAGACACAGAAAGGGTGGGAGTGGGGCCCAGAGCAGAGCCCACGAGCGCAGAAGCGCACAGCCCGGGGAAGCCGGCCACTGGGCACTCTGTCCCTGCTTCTCCTGCTGCTTCCACACTTTCTCACTGATTCCTTTTCTTTATCAGGGAAAGTAGCACATAGAGAATAGGAAAAACAAACAAAAATAACTATATAAGTCTATACAAAAACTTTCCGAAAAGAAAAAATCTCACTGACTTGAAATTCATAGGCTCAGTGGTTCCCAGGTTTTGGAATTTCATGAAGCAGAAAATGAGAAGGAGAGTGGGGAATTCAACACAGGATCACTGAGTACTCTTTCAAGCATATACATTAAAAACCAAAACAAAAACCAAACCTCAGCCAAACAACCTAGAATCTACCAGCAAAACTGTTTTATAAAATAAAGGCTATTTCAACACCAAAAAGAGAGTTTCCCTAGACAACCTCCCAGGACATAAGTACAAACACGACCTATCATTTCCTTTTCTCATTTTTAGGCAGAGGATAAATACCCAGTGACACATCTTGGAACCAGTACTCTATAGCTTACACCTGCCAGTAAATCCCAGATTGCCAAAGTTTAAGTATTTCAAAAATCACAGTGCTGCTCTATAAAAATAAAAAAAAAGGGAACTACAGGCCAAAATCTCTGATGAACATACATGCAAAAATCCTCAACAAAATATCAGCAAACAGAATCCAATAATGCATTAAAAACGCCATTCATCACAAGCAAGTGGGATTTATTCCTGGGATGCAAGTGGTTCAATATTCACAAATCAATCAACATGATAATCATATCAACAAGAGAAAGGATACAAACTGTATGATCATTTCAAAAGATTCAAGAACAGCATCTGACAAAGTACAACACTCATTCATAATGAAAATCCTCAACAAAGTAGGCTTAGAGGGAACATATATCTCAACACAATAAAGGCCGTATATGAAAAACCCACAGCTAATATTATCCTCAATGAGGAAACACTGAGAGCTTTTCTACTGAGGTCAGAAACAAGATAAGGTTGTCCACTCCCACCTCTTTTATTCAACATAGTACTAGCCATAATAATCAGAAAACAAAAAGAAATAAAAGGCATCTAGATCAGTAAAGAAGTAGTAAAACTTCCACTATTTGCAGATGACAGGCTACTCTGTATAGAAAACCCAAAAGACTATACCAAAAAAACTATTAGAACTGATAAATTAATAAATTAATGGTTACAGGGTATAAAATTAATGTATAGAAACCCTTTTCGTGCACATACACTAATAATCAAGTAGCAGACAGAGAAATTAAGAAAATAGTCTCCTTTACAATTGCACCAAAAACAATAAAATATCTAGGAGTAAACTTAACTATGGAGACAAAAGACCTATACTCTGAAAACTATAAAATATTGATGAAAAAAATGAAAAACACCACAAATGGAATGACATTCAAGGCCTGTGGATTAGGAGAACAAATTTTGTTTAAATGTCCATACTACCCAAAACAATCTACAGATTTAATGCAACCCCTATCAAAACGCTAGCAGCAATTTTTTCATAGAACTAGACAAACAATCTTGGAATTTGTATGGAACCACAAAAGACCTTCAACAGCCAAAACAATCTCGAAAAAGAAGACTAAACCTGGAGGTGTCACAATCCCAGTTATCAAGATATACTACAAAGCGGTAGCAATCAAAACAGTATGGTACAAACACAGACACATAAATCAACAGAACAGAATAAAGGGCCTGGAAATAAACTCACGATTATATGGTCAATTAATATTTGACAAAGGAGGCAAGAACATGCAATGGGAAAAAGACTCTTCAACAAATTGTTGGAAAAACTGGACATCTACACACAGAGGATGAAACTGGACCACTTTCTTACACCACACACAAAAATAAACTCAAAATGGCTAAGGACCTAAACGTGAGGCCTGAAACCGTAAAAATCCTAGAAGAGAGCACAGGTAGTAATCTCTCTGCCAATGAACACTTTTCTAAACATGTCTCCCAAGGCAAGGGAAGCAAAAGCAAAAATTACCTGTTGGGACTATATCAAAATAAAAAGCTTCTGCATAACAAAGTGAACAATCAACAAAACTAAAAGGTAACCTACTGAGTGAGAGAAGATATTTGCAAATGACAGAGCTGATAAAGGGTGAGTATCTAAAATATAGAGTACAGAAAAGACAAAATGTATACAACTCAACATCTAAAAAACAAATAATGTAATTTAAAAATGGGCAGAGGACATGAACAGGCATTTCTCCAAAGAAGACATACATACGGCCAACGGACATATGAAAAGACGTTCAATATCACTCATCAGGGAAATGCAAATCAAAACTAGATTGCAGGAGCACCTGGGCGGCTCAGTGGGTTAAGCCTCTGCCTTCGGCTCAGGTCATGATCCCAGGGTCCTGGGATCGAGCCCCGCATCAGGCTCTCTGCTCAGTGGAGAGTCTGCTTCCTCCTCTCTCTCTGCCTGCCTCTCTGCCTACTTGTGATCTCTGTCTGTCAATGAAATAAATAAAATGTTTAAAAAAAAAAAAAACTAGATTGCAATATCACCTCTTACCTATCAAAATCGCTAAATCAAAAACCCGAGAAATAGTAAGTGTTGGTGAGAATGTGGAGAAAAAAGAACTTTCTCTCTCTTTTTTTGTAAGGCTTTATT
The DNA here is from genome assembly GCF_002288905.1 of Enhydra lutris kenyoni. Classification (NCBI taxonomy): domain Eukaryota; kingdom Metazoa; phylum Chordata; class Mammalia; order Carnivora; family Mustelidae; genus Enhydra; species Enhydra lutris. Next base: position 6,237,250 of record NW_019154146.1, on the reverse strand, counting down.
TATTTATTCATGAGAGACAGACAGAGAGACAGAGAGGCAGAGAGACAGAGAGGCAGAGGGAGAAGCAGGCTCCTGGCAGAGCAGGGAGCCCAATGCAGGACTCAATCCCAGGACCCTGGGATCATGACCTGAGCAGAAGGCAGACGTTTAACTGACTGAGCCACCCAGTTACCGTAAAAAGAACCGTCTTGCACTTTTGGTGGGGATGCAAACTGGTATAGGCACTCTGGAAAACAGTATAGCGTTTCCTCAAAAAATTAAAAAGGGCATGTATGGCATGGAGCACTGGGTGTGGTACATAAACAATGAATCTTTGAACACTGAAAAAATAAAATAAAATTTAAAAAATTTAAAAAAGAGCTACTCTACAATACAGTAATCACACTATTAACCATTTATCTAAAGATATGAGAATACTGATTCAAAAAGATATGTATACTGCTACGTTTATTGCAGCTTTATTTACAACAGCCAAATTATGGAAGTAGCCCAAGTGTCCATAGATTAATGAATGTACGAAGAAGACAGAAAAATGGAATGTTCCTCAGACATAAGAAGGAATGAAATTCTGGCATTTGCAATAATATGGATGGAGCTAGAGTGAAATTAATCAGTCTGAGAAAGAAAAACATGATAATATTTCACTCCTATGTGGAACTTAAGAACTAAAACAAAGAAAGGGAAAAAAAAGAAAAAAGACAAACCAAAAAATAGACTCTGAGAGACCAGAGGAGAGTTGGGGGTGGCGATGGGGAAATAGGTGGTAAGATTAAAAGTACGCTTATCAAGCTGAGCACTGAGAAATGTATAGAATTGCTGAATCACTGTATTATACAACTGAAACTCATATGATATTGTACATGAACTATATTAGAATAAAAATATAAATAATATAGAACTAGCAGAGAAAAAATTCACAGTGCTACTTATATAATGAAGAATATATCCAATGATTATTTGCCTTTCATTCTTTGTCTTACTTTTTTAAGATTTTGTTTTTTGAGAGGAGGGAGGGGCAGATAAAGAGACTCTTCAAGCATACAGCCCCCTGAGTCCAGAGCCTGACATGACTCAATCTCAGGACACTGAGATCATGACTTGAGCCAAAATCAAGAGTCGGATGCTTAATCAACTGAGCCACCCAGGTACCCCATCAATCTTTGTCTTCTTAAACCAGTGAGAATCTCCAGGTATACATGTTTTGATTCCAATTCACAAAACATCCCTATGCCTCATTTGGAATTTCCATCTTACCCACATTTGTCCCGAAGAGATGAAACTATGGAAAAGCAAGTGCCAACAGGATGGGTGGATGGGTTCCCTGAACCAGTCTTCACTACAGCCACTAAGTACGGGCCATCTTCCACCCCAGCCCACATGCTAGCAAATCATCAGAGATCAGGCTGCATATTTTTACTATACCTTTCCTCCCTTCTACAAATATTGACTCACAATCTAATGTAATATTCAGGAGCAGAGGTTGTGGACCTGGGCAGCCAGCATGAATGCCAGGTCTGCCATTTATTAAGTCGCCCTGGACAGGTGACCTACCTCTCTAAACCTCATTTTCCTCTTCTTGAAGTGGGAACAGTAACACCTGGCGTATAAGGTTCTTGTGATGATTACATGAGTCCACATAGAGTGACAGGCGCTGGCCCACAGTAAGCACACAATATGATGGCAATTACGACCAGCCCCTGCCGTGTTGCTAGGCATTGTGAATTCCTGAGCAATCAAAGAATCCTGCCCTGGGTGCCTGGGTGGCTCAGTCATTAAGCCTCTGCCTTCGGCTCAGGTCTTGACCCTGGGTCCTGGGATCGAGCCCCCCACTGGGCTCCCTGCTCTTCTCCCTCTCCCACTTCTCCTGCTTGTGTTCCCTCTCTCACTGTCTCTCTCTCTGTCAAATATATTTTTAAAAATTAAAAAGAAAAATCCTGTCCTGATGGTGTTGACATACTAATAGGAAAGACAGGTATGAAATAGTCATGGAAACTGAAAATAAATATACAATACTAAGAGGCGGGTGGGGGGCTACTGAGCTCTGTGGTGTTTGGTGTCCTCATGACTCAACCCTCTCTGATCTGAAGGAGCTGAAGGAGATCTGAAGGAGAAGGAGCTAACAATCAGGCATAGGAGAAAAGGAACAGAGTTCTTCGGAGAAAAAATTCACCTTTCCTCCCCGCCCCCATAAAATAAATGTCACCAATTCTAAACAAGGCAGTGTCTTCAAGAAAGCCTAGTAATCTATGCATTGGTATAAGCCTTAAACAAGTTAGAATTTACTCCAATGCACATAAATCCCATTAATCTCTATGAAACAATCAATGATGGCGTTATATTCTAGAATCTTCCAAAGCCACACAAGAGCTGAAACAGCACTCGTTCAGCTCGTCTCACAGAAGAATGCTTATTTTCTAAAGTGCACCACGTAAGACATTAGAAAGACATTCAGTACAGAATATTAAATCTCTACATTTTTCAACTGCCGCATTGAGGAAAGATAGAAATTTTACCCCATAAAAAATTGTGAGTTTGGACCAGACCACTTTTTAACCCATAGCTGACGAATCAATCTTTGTTTTGAGTCCATATTTTTAGGCAGAGCCATATTCTGTCCTACAGGATGGCCTAACTCATGAAATAAACACATCAAGCCCTGAATTTCAAAAGACCCATAAGTATATCTAGGGCAGCAATCTTGGAATTACTTCCCCAACCTCTGTCACTCCCTATTTGTAGGAAAACTATTTCCAATTTGCTTTCTGCTGTGGACCCCTGTGGCAGCTCATGTGTCACAGCTCAGCTTCCATGGCCCGTCTGCACCCACTCCCAACACCGCAGGCTGGCCACCTCCAGACAGACAACCGTCTCTCGGCCTTAACTCTTCTCCATACGTGAGAGCCACGGCCCTCCCTCAGGAACCCCTTCCGAATCCCTGAAGCAAATTTCCAAGTTTATAACTGAAATCTCCATTTATTTCTAAGGCAATAAAATACTGGCATGAAAACAGATGCAAATAACTTTATACACCAAAACAATTACACATCATTCCTTTGTAAATGGGAAGGAATGTCTTTGTCACCATGACAGTATCCTCCAGGCTCCCTGCAGAGCGCTAGTTCCTCTGCTTGTCCCGTGGGCAGTGAGAACGCATAGTATCATTACATGTGGGAAAGAGAGAGAGCAAGAAAGAGAAGGACAGGAAGAAAGAAAGCTGTTTTCATGGAAGCAGAGAATGGAGTAGTGATACCAAGGGGCTGGCAAGAGGGGAAAATGGGGAGACTGGGGAGATGTAGGTCAAAGGGTACAAACTTTTGACTTGTAAGTAGTTCTTAGGATCTAACGTACAACACGGTGACCCTGGTTAATAACACCGTGCTGTAAACTTGAAAGTTGCTAACAGTAGACCATCAATATCCTCACCACATACACACATACACACACACACACACACACACACACACACACACACACACCGGTGCATGCACACAGAGTGAATACGTGAGGTGTGGATGTGTTGATGATTTCGATCTTGGTATCACACCACAATGTACATGTATACCGTATCAGCATGGCAGTCACTTCTTTTTAAAGATTCATTTATTCATTTTGAGAAACAGAAGGAGACAGAGAGTGAGGGAGGTGCAAAGAGAGAGAGAGAGAGAATCCCCAGCAGACTCTGCTGTGAGCATGGAGCCCCACGCAGGGCTTGGACTTGTGACCCTGAGATCATGGCCTGAGTGGAAATCAGGGGCTGGACGCTCACTGAATGAGCTGCCCAGACGCGCCAGCACAGCGTACACTTAAAACATATACACTAATGTTTGTTAATTGTTCCTCAATAAAGATGTGGATTTTTTTTTTAATACAAGAAAGGAGGAAGAGCAAAGGATAGGAAACAGTACGTGCAGGGCCTCTACACCTTAGTTCTTCATGATGAGCAAGAAATTAATGTGCTTTTGTTTTTAAAGTATACAACTTTATGACATAATAAGCAAAATGTATTACTCCCAAACTACCAGGAGAGGAGAGGAAAACAGCTAACATTAAACTTCATAGAGAAAATAGACATTTCACTAGGTGTTACAGATTTGCCTTAATATCTATAAGATCATAAATACAGTCATCTATATTTTTCCTAGTCAGTGCGATAAAAAATGCTGCTTACTAATAACTCAGAACACCACGATAGCAACAACTAATTTCTAAGCCCAGGCTTTTGTGTCTCACATTTTTCTGTAACTCTTGAAAATCTCCAGAGATGTTCCACCAATTTTTCTTTAACAAAACAAAGCTAACTTAATCATTTCACTGATATTTCTTTTTTTTTTTTAAGATTTTATTTATTTATTTGACACAGAGCGACAGAGCACAGGCAGGGGAAACAGTAGTGAAAGAGGGAGAAGAAGGCTCCCTGATGAGCAGAGAACCCAGAGGTGGGGCTCGATCCATCATGACCTATGCCCAAGGCAGACACTTAACCATCTGAGCCACCCAGGCGCCTTTTCTCCAATAGATTCTAAAATGACAGGTGCAGCCAAAAAGGAAGCCAGCCTACATTAACTTAAAAAAAAAAAAAAGAAAAGAAGCCATGACCCTATTTTGTGAATGGCCAATGTTCACTTCTCTACTCTCTCTCTCGGTGCCAACCTCAAGTGCAAAGGCACAAGATCCAGTGAAAGCTTTCAAAGTTCCATGCAAGCCTTAAAATTTCCCTCACTTGCATTTAAAAGGTCCCAGAAGATGACACCCAGGGCCAGTTTGATGGAGACTATACACCGCCAATTGCTTGGCATAAGAAGCATTTCAAGAACACAATAAAGGAAAACCTGCAGCCCAAGAATCATGGGCCGTGATGTCAGCTTACAGCCTTGGCCAACTCACTCTGGCCACGGGGACAGCAGCCGGTCCCACAGCTGCCACCGCATAGCACCACTCAGCATGGCCCCTTCCTTTCCACTGAGCCTCACCCGCTGCCAGCTCCTACAACATACATGGGGACCCACTGAACCGTCTGGCCTGTGCACAAATATGGACGGGCAGGCAGCTGACCCCGCAGTGTCTCCCTGACCTGGGAGAATCAGAACCAGTCACCCAGGGGTCACATCTCAGGTTCACGTGGCACAGCTCCTCAGAGGGTCCAAGTGGGCGGAAGCCCTGATGCTGATTGCGGCGACCAGCCTCACAGTGGGTCAGGGACAGGGTCAGAGTGCAGGGCTGGACTGACTCCCTCCTCCCCTAGGTCCCTCTCCCAGCAGTTTCTCCTGTCCTGGAAGGACATGAATGAATGAAACACCTGCAAGGAAGCCCTGGCCCTGCTTCTGCGGGGAGAATCCAACCTAAGGAAAACATGAAAACAAAACGGGTGTAGAAGATAAATCCTACCAGACCTCATCTGCTCAGACAGAGGGAGGGCAAACTTCCATTCTCGTCACTTACCCCACACTTTCTACCCCTTTCGGGGATCCTTGCCACTATAGCCCAAAAGGCGCATTCTTTTTTTTTTTTTAAGATTTTATTTATTTGACAGACAGAGATCACAAGTAGGCAGAGAGGCAGGCAGAGAGAGAGGGGGAATCAGGCTCCCTGCTGAGCAGAGAGCCCGACGAGGGGCTCGATCCCAGGATCCTAAGATCATGACCTGAGCCGAAAACAGAGACTTTAACCCACTGAGCCACCCAGGTGCCCCAAAAGGTGCATTCTTTATCATTTCAGTCACTTCAGCTTCTGGTCTTGGTTAGTTCAGGCTAACTATAGGAGGTTCCAGAAGCTCAGAAGACAACATGAGAACGACAGATAGCACACAGGGGCCGGGGTAGAGTTCTGAAGACCTGGGCAGGGAGGGGTCGGGAAGAAGCAGCACCATCATTTCCTCTGTAAGGCGTGGCAGCAGAAGTCATGCTTTGAAATCTAGATGATCAGAGACAGACCTGGGGTAGCAAGGCATTCATTCTGCGGCTTTGGGCAAATACTTGACCGTCCCCCACACTTTTACCCAGAGCGGTTTCTCCCCAGCAGTTCGTTTCCCAAGAACTCAAGTTCTGACAACTGGATCCTTTGGTTCAGAAGGTGTTCTAGTAACCGACATATTAGCAGGTGGAAAACCAGCCAAGCCCTTCAGTCCCTGGTTCCTTTCACCCTGGCTCACGCAAGAAGCAGAGAAGAGCTCAAACAGCATGAGGTTTCCAGAGGTCACTGCAGGCGCCGCTCAGGAGTGGAGTCTCCAGGAGTTGAACTTGGAACATGCTGAGCTCTACCTCTGCCTCTTCTCCAGTGTCCCTTCTCCAGGCTGCGGATCTCTTCTGCAGGAAGAGATGCTCTCTAGAGACCTCACACATACTTGAGAAGTCGGGAAGCAGAACAGGTTTCCAACAAGTACTATTATTTTGAATTTTCTTGTCCTCCACCCACAACCCTGAGAAGGGAAACAGGGTTAGGAGGAGAAATGAAATGTCCTCTTCCAAGTTTTGTTGTTTTTACACCATCCTATCTCCGACCCCTCTTGCTCAGTCAGCAACATCATGTGCTGGTCAATGACGTGCTTCTCTCCAACCTGCTGCTACTTGGAACCACCAACCCCGACCAACCCCGACTGGGAGAGGGAGAAGGGCAATTCGCAGTGGGAAGCAGGGGTATGTGAAGAGGTAGAGTCAAAGACTGACTTTTCCCTTTGTCCTTCCCAGATGGCTGGAAGCTGAAGAAAGTAAAACATTTGCACGTTTATGGGAAGAGAAGAATACAATACACTTGGGGAAAACTTTCCGATGGACTTGGTTAAGAGATGAATGAAAATCAGGCAGGGGTGTGCCAAGGGCATTGAGAAATGACATGGATAGTACTTAATGCCACAAAAAGGGATCAGGTGACTGTCAGGTACTCAAGAGGTTTGTACTTTAGATAGGAAATGATTTATCTCTTAGGTCTAAGAAACTGCAAATATCAAAGGGAAAAAAGAATAAGCAGCTTATGATAAGAAGACAGACTCTAAGGAATATTAGCAGATAGACGGGGAGTACTGCAAGTCATTCAGAATTTGAAATTTAAGGCAGTGGTAAGTAAATAATGGAAGAATTACCTTAATTCACCCTCTGATTCAAGAGTCCATGCATGAGACCACCTTTCCTTCAGGAATCAAACTGCGTCACACCAGGTCCAGAGGACCCACTGAGCATTCCACACCACCCAAGCCTGGGATGAGGGTGAAAAATGAGGAAGGAGGGCCACCTGACCTCACACCGGCTTGTCTCACTCGGGGTCTCTGGGAAAATTACTTCCCCTCTTGCTTTTTCTAATGGGCTTTATACCACAGACCAAGGGTGCCTATAAACCACAGACATGTATTTCTGACAGTTCTGGAGGCTGGGAAGCCCACGATCGAGGCATTAGGAGATCTGGTGTCTGGTGAGGGCCTGCTCCCTGGCTTATAGATGGCCTTCTACTTGCTGTGTCCTCACACAGCAGAAGCAATGGAGGAGCTCTCTGGGGTCTCTTCTGTAAGGCACTAAGGGCTCTGCTCTCATGACCTGATCACCTCCCAAAGGTCCTCCTCTTCCACGTCCAAATACCATCCCATTGGCAGTTAAGACTATACATCTTGCAGGGCACAAACATTCCGTCCAAAACATCTCTTCAGTTTTGACTAGGCTTTCACATTACTAATGAGGGAGAAGATTTTCTGACATTTATGACCTCTCCCACTCTGAAATACGGCCAACGAAATGGATGATGAACTGCCCGTATTTAAAGACTTCCCATTAAACCCTTCTTTTTCTTCCTCATTGTGGAGATTTTGCAAATGGCTGGTTGTACAACAATGTGCCAGAATTCCATTCCCAATGTCTCTGGATGGGGTGGGCCACTGGTTGATTCTTAGGTGGGAGGGAAGCGGTAGCCACACTGCTGCTCACCCACCAGCTCCTGTGCTGGCATGAGGAATCAGGTGGGTCTGCCACTCTTCTGCCTTCCCCTGGTCCTTCTTCAGCATCTCAGACTCCTGAGTCGGGTGTGCTTGCCCACCTGGAAGTACTATTCCACCAGTGGAGCGGTCCTGGCTTCTGCAGGACATCATCAAGATCAGAGGAATGAAAAGGGTTTCAGCATCATGTTTGTGATGTCCAGCTCATTCTTACTCTCTCTCACTTTATTTCTATCTCCTTCCCCAACACGAGCCCAATGAACTCAGAGCTCCAGCACAGCATGTGAAGACAATGGCCTCACAGAGACTGTCTAGCCCCCTAAGGTCAAACCTCTATAACAGATCTATCTATTTAAATATATATGTAGTATATATTATGTATATATTAATATACAATGATGTATCATATATAATATACAATATGATATATTATTATATATAATAATATATAATAAATATATATTATATATATGTATGTTCAAATACTCATGAAGTCTCATATCTACCATTTATTAGGTATATGACCTTGTGCAAGTAACTCACCTTTTCTAAATCTCTTATTTAGGGATTCTAATTATGACCCTGTCATAGAATCACCTTCATAGTGAATATAAAGTTGGTACAGAATGCCTGACAAATATTATTTTGAGTAAATAAAAATCTCAATTACACTGCAGAGGAAATCCTCGCATGATTTGATTGCTACAGACGAACAGAAGAGTGCCTCTTCCTCCTGCCCTATCAGAGACCAAGCTAACAGGGCTTTGGCTCTACTGAAAAGTCCAAACGCACGTTATCCTGTTTTTATGAGAGAACAGAACAGAGTAGCTAACATAGGCAAGCAGTAACTTCTACCTCCAAGGAAATGATGGCAAAGCCAGAAAGAATTGATTCCGTTAAGATATCTGAATGGCATTTAATATAAATATAATTTTAACGGAGGAGTTTGATATCTTTATTAAAAGATAGTTAATTTTAAGACATCATACAATGGGACTGTTCTAGTGAATGGAATACTCTGGTTGAAAGCCTAAGGAAATGATCTTTCCTTTTTCAGCTCCTTATAATGAAAAAAACCATAATTCGAAGAACTATTTGAGAAGGACTTAAAGATAAAAACTGTACTTCTTGCCTATCTGAATCACTTATACCATATCCTGTTCTAGAAAGATCCAAGTATATGAAAGTTTTTCTTCAGTGAATTAGGATTTAACCCTTCAAAGAATCTTAATATTTCTTATATGTAAGGTAGCTTTTCATCTTTATCTCAGCATCACACATTTAAAAATAAGGCTGAACAGTTAAGTGCCACGGTTACAGAGTAAGCCAGTAATGCATGCGGTGGGGCTGGGGGGCTGTACTTCAAGGGCCAGGGAATCATTGTCTCCGCTCTACTATGACTTCCAAACTGACGCCCACACCTTGTTTCATAATGCCGACCATCTTTGGACATACACATTTCTATGAGATAACATCACTGTCCTCAGAGCCACAAGCCTTTCTCAAAGTCTCTGCCAAAGTCACCTTTCTCACAGCCAAGGATAAAACACTAGCGCCAAGATTTCTTCTTTCCTTTACAACCTGTGCTTATAGTTAATCGCCAACTCCCGCGGGCCCTTAGAACCATGCCCACTATGTGGCTGCCCTCCTCACTGAGGTAGCCACCGTCCCTCTCCTAAACACCCGCTCTGCCCTCCAATAGCCCCGTGACTCCGACCCTCTCTTCCACATACTCATGTACTGCTTACTCCTACCCCAACCTCCTCCTCCGTCACTGTGATGATGCCGTCTTTTCTACAGGACCCTCTCATGCTTCCTAGTTCCTGTATGTGATCTAAACATACCAACGAAGACAAAATATTTCAGCTACAACTACTTTTGGGTCCTAAGGCAGCCACCCAGTTTGGACGGCCACCATGGCTGGAAGACATCATAACATAATGCTTAAATGTCTGGATCTAGACAGATGTTAGTCTGAGTTTTGGCTGTGCCACTGAATAACTATATGACCTCATTCAACTTTATTTTCCTGATATGACAAACTGGGTTAATTTAGTGCCTCATAAAGTCATTACAGTTAAATGACATAATGCATGGGAAATGCTTAGCAGCAGAGATGCTGAGGGAATGGCAGCTGCTGTGAAAATCCAGAGCAGCTCCTTCGGGCTCTCTCAACCCTGTCCCCTGACACGGGGCTGAGGATGGCTCCCCCAACCACACAAACGCACTTCCACATCAAGACATAATCCTGAATATACATTTCAATCCAATCTCTTCTCCTATCAACTTATTTTCTCAGAAAAAAAAATGCAAATAATGCATCCTAGTTAATTAAGGGTACTACTTACTTAGGTCAGAGTTAACCAGGCTCTTAATACATATGATTTTTTCCCCAAAGGATTACTAACAACAACAACACCAACAAGAATAGGTATAAATTAAGGAGTTTTCTCAAAACATTCTTAACTGGTTCAAATTCTCTTAATGTGGGTGAAGGCCCCTTAAAAAAAAATCTAGTTCTCAACAATATAGATTAAAATGATAAATTGTAGAGAATTCTGCTGGTGGAAAAGTAAATTTATACTTGCTTGCATGAGTAACTTCTACATTCTTTGTAATGGATTTTACATAATAGGAGCATGTATTCTGTGACAATAACAGGCCCGCTCAAGCAGCTGGATATACAGCTAACTCTGTCATTGTCAGGGTTGAAATAAAACTCGGTTTACTTCTTACATGGAAAAAAGGCCTCCCTTTCTAAAACACCAAATACATAAACTTAGATTCATTCAGAATAGTTTACTCCTCCAGTAGACAACAAATGTCTCACATAGACCAAATCTCTCTCTCCAAACACACACACACACACACACACACACACACACACACACTGGGAAAGAATTAGGCACACACAGCTTCAAATGCTAGGTTGCCTCAATAATCCAGTACATTACTTTCACTTCCTTCTCAGGTTTTCTTTTGCAAATAGGAATAATACCTATCTGGTAGGACAGTCATGAAAATTAAATCAAATACTATGGGGCACCTGGGTGGCTCAGTGGGTTAAGCCTCTGCCTTCGGCTCACGATGTGATCTCAGGGTCCTGGGATCAAGACCCAGATCGGGCTCTCTGCTCAGCAGGGAGCGTGCTTCCCTCTCTCTCTGCCTGCCTCTCTGCCTACTTGTGATCTCTCTCTGTCAAATAAATAAATAAAATCTTTAAAAATTTAATTAATTAATTAAATACTATATCTAAAAGTGCTTCAGGAACCCTGGGTGGCTCAATCAATTAAGCGTCCAACTCTTGATCTCAGCTCAGATCTTGGTCTCAAGTTAATGACTCCAAGCCCTGTGTTGTGCTCCACACTGGGCATGGAGCCTACTTAATAAATAAATAAATAAATAAATAAATGAATAAATGTGCCCCATATGTAGAATGTGTGGCACTATGGAAGTAATTGATACACTGTAGTTGTAATTGTGTATATGAAAGATTAGAGAACATTAATCTCTTTTTCATGTATTTCTTCCTTCAAAGCTGTACTTTTATGATAACTATATTTAAAGCTCTATCTAGTGCTGTCTTGGTTTGCAGTAAAATTTTATAATGAAGACCTTGATATTGATACTCCTCTAAACCTCCTTAGATGGAATCCAATAGGAAATATCCTATATATATAAACATATATATTCTTATTTTACACCAAACAGTATGTTTCTAGATTGACTTTGTTAATGCTATAATGGCTGACTTGGATAAATTCCAAATCACCCTTGCTTTTCCTTTAACTCACTTAATGTATCAGCTCTTCAGCAAATGGAGATCACAATTATACACTGTGGCATTACCATGAACCTCCCTTTATGCTCATGTAATCTGACTACAATAAATGTTGCAATACTGTTACTGCTTTATACATAGTTGAGGCTCAATAACTATTCAACAAAGGTAAATCTGGAAAGTTATCAAAGAGAAAAAAGTTATTATAGGTAAATAAAAACCTAACTACACTTCCAGAAATAGGTAAAAGAGCAAAAGATGACACAGAGTTTCCAGCATTGTAACTCTAGAAAACATAATCCTCCTTGCTCTCAATTGTCAAACTCTGAGTACAAAAATAGTGCTCATGACTTTTCATATTAGCAAATTGGCTACACGATTTTGAAGAAATAACTGTGGTTCTGCACTGTCACACTCCAATGGCCTTTGTACTACACTTTCATTAGTACAAAACACTCGCAACCATTTTGTAGAGCAGGGCATTCTGCGAAGCATAGGGATGCCATAAACATCTCACTTACACACTGGAAAAGGCCTTACAATGTTTAGCCTCCTATTAACTAATTGAATTTAAATGACTCTGTTTCTTACAAACCATGTAAATTCCCAAATTTAAAAATCACATCCAAATACATATCATATTCCATTATTTATAAGCAAACCATAGAAAGAATATGTATGTTCTTTGACATTGCCAGGATCCTTTAAATCGGTTGTGATCATTTCCTTCTTTGAACCCAGGCAGCATGGCATCTGTGCTCACTGGCACTTCTTCCCCTCTGTCTGGGATTCAGAACAACTGCGTATGGTTACTTATATGCACATCCCATCCTCATGCCCTGCCCTACAAGCTATAAACTCCCCGAAGGTGGTACTTTCTGTGTCCTTCCTGGGCCAGGTGGCACTCAACACGTGCTATCCAATGTGTGCCTAACTCTCCCAGCACAATCTCTCTAGAACAGTTCACAACTACTTCCTTTAAATGACCACATCCTAGAGAAAAGTGCCAAGAAGTCCAACAGATATCTATGAAAGTATTATAGAAAATGACATGTAATACGAATATAAGAAATAAATTACTCACTTTGTAAAAGAAAAATAATGTTTACAAAGTCTGGGTTGTTTTTTACAACAGTGACCTTTAACTGGGGTGGTATGACTTACCACCATCCATCAGGCATAGGCATGATACTACTAACAATGCTCATTGCCTGGGTCTGACTGAAAAAAATAACTGTTCACTCATTCATTTACTAAATAAATATCTTAGTCATTTCAAAAGTTTATATTTATTACTTCCATAGAGAAATTTGATTTGAACATGCCCAACTTAAAAGATTTCAATGGCCACATGATGTCCCCGGGGACAAGTCAAGTCTTGTGCACATACATGAGCCCCTTTATGACCTGTGGCCCCTCCCGTCTTCCAGGTTCATTTCACTCTCCCCCGCTTACACCATTTATTCTTGTCACACTGATTCCCACCCTCCATGCTGCTGTGGATCTTCTCTCTGCAGGGAAGATGCCTCTCCTCTCTCCTTATGCCTGTGTGACCTTAGTGACTTAGCTGAGGCAACTCCTTGCCCTGGCAAGTCGTCTGTATTATTCCATATTGGAAGGTAAGCTCGAGATGAGTTGTTCCTCCTACGGGTACCCTCAGCATTCTGTGCTTGTCTTTTGTCATATCATTTATCACATCCCTCCCAATCTGTTTCTTTGTCTGTCTCACGCACTAGACTATGACAGGCAGTGTAACACCAGGCTTAGCATGATGTCTGACAAAGGGGAGGCCCCCAATACATGTTTATTGATGTTTATTGATGTAATACATGTTATTAATTATGAAAAAAAAATGTAAAGACTGGTGCAACCATGACAAAGAGAAGAGAAAATCAACTAGAATTCAAGAGACCCAGACCCTGTTGTCAAGATTGAAAGACCTCTGGAAAATTATTTCATCTTTTCTACAACTCTTGCAGTAAGCGAAGGTGGTCTCCAAGGTCCTCCTTAGTTCCGTGGCTGTGTGACATTTATTTTGAAAGTGACGAAGTTCTAGTGTGCCTCTAGCCTAGGGGAACAGTTGGCAACTTAAAAGAAGATTGTTTGCTTAAGGAGACATTCTCTATCTTAATTCCAGATTGCTTATGACAGGTCTCTGAGAAAATGTGTAAGGTGTCAAATGCGTCATCTTTTCCAAAAGATTTTAATCAAAATGACATCTTACAAAAAGATTGCCCTTGACAATATATCTATAAACAGTATCTTATTTTCTCTCCCAGTTAAAGTTGTTATCTAGTATGAGGCTTCGCCACTGAAATATCAAAGCCTATCTGGCGGTTTACGTTCCTAATATTTGCAGAGACAGGCAGTGTTCCATTCCAGTCCTGCCTGTCCTGCCCTCTTCATTTCAGATTTAGATCCCCTCCCTGTCACACCAAATAGTTCCCCATACGACACTTCTGGGCTTCAAGCACTGCTAAACGCCAGCTCGCAGAAAGACATAAGGAATGAGGATTCTCAACAGATTTCCCCATACTGTGAAATCTTAGCGATCTGAATTATACAAGAAGAATTATTGAAGTCAGTCCATCGTCTGTTTTCTTAAAATGGTGTAAATGCTTTCAAACACAAAGAATTAAATAAGGCATGCTAGCAGGTAAATTTTCCATTGAAGTCTTATCTTTTTCTTAATTAACAATGTGCAATTAATAAACTGTTTATAATTTGAACATACTGAAATAGAGGCCTTAAAAGTACTTAAAAAGGATGCTTCTCTGGGTATATTTAATATTATGGGCTTTTTAAAATATTGTTCATATTCTTACCTTACTTAGTAAAGATTTTTTAAATACTTTTCCCCCAAACTCCAAAGGATAGATTCTGAATTAGTGGAAATGGAATTGGTGAGGTTTTAATGGAATTAAAAACAAACAAACAAACAAACACCGTACAATAGGACACCTGCGTCCAGCCACTTCACTTCAAGTTAGACCTCATGAACTCAGCATCTTTAATCTTAAAAGTCCTAAAATCCTTACCTATGAATTAGGAAATATGTTTACATGGAAATGCAAGAGGGGAGAACCATAGTTTCATCTCCAAATGATGCCAGGAGGCACAACCAAGACTTATATTAGTAAAATTGCTGGGGCACCAATTGTCTTGTCCAAGTGATGCCCTTTGAGGACAATAAGTAACTAACAGCTGACACAGAGAACTCGCCCTTAGGCATCGCAGATAAATGTTCAACAGCCCTCTCGCTCGCCAAGACCCATTTGCCTGGGGACTGAGAAACACAATATATTGTTGGGAACAGAGGAAATATATTGCAGGGAAGGGAGGACTAGAATAGTTTCAGAAATTCTATAACAGACCACCTAGCTGGAAAGAATAGTAAGGAGAGAGACCATGGGGAAGAATGTGCCATTTTGTTTTTCAAAGGCAACAGGTCAACTGGTTCCCTCAAAATTTATAGACCATTGTTCAGATTAAGCAAATATCATCACGAAGGTATTTGAGATAGTTGAAACTGATGCGATACCCCTTGAGATGAAGTCATGCGTTGGCTTCACTAAAGCGCAGCATTCCGAGAAGAAATATCCACATAATAACTCTACAGCAAATTAGCATGTCCGATCATTTTTCTTTTTGCTGAGTAATTATAATTCAATTGTGGCATATTTCTTCTCATTAATATTTATATCTAAAATGTAAATAAAATGTTTTAAATAAAATTTAAAAACTGACATCTAAGTGAAAATAACATACCTTTCAGGAAAGGAATGATCACAGCATTTTATAGAACTGGAAAATACTGGGGTAATGAGCAAATCCAATTTCCTCAGTTCACAAATACATACAATACTCAAGGAGTTAAATAATTATTCCATTTTACCCAACTTGCTTGTTTCTGGACTCTCAGCCCACTGCTCTTTCCAGCATAATATTCTGTATATATAATTGAATATTTATTTAGTAAACCATATCTTAACATTAAAGGGCTCTGTACAGAGAAATATAGTTTTGTATATTATCTTTCTTGATAGAAAAATAAAACAAAATAATCTTTAATAATAATAGAAAATATTCCTGAGATATAAAATTAATGTATTCATTATTACTTCTCAGTGCAGAATTTTATCTTACAGAGGCTACATATTCTACTTTTATTTTAATGAAACTTTTATAATAATCAAATATGCATTTGACCACATAGGAAAGTTTAATAAATTCCAAGATGTAGGGAAATTACAGATCACAATATTTAAACATAACCAAAGTATAACTAAACAATAAGAACGTATTTTTACCACTTAAATATAAAGTAAATCTTTTAATCTTTGAATAAATGAGAGTATCAAAACCATGCTTACAATTATCAAAAGTAATTTAAGTTAAAAAAAAACCCTAAAATATACATATATGTAAACCCGGGTTTGGAGGAACTGAACGACTTCTGTATCCTAAGAGAAGGTACAACCTCAACAAAGCCAATGTGGGTGGAAAGAGGGTGATGGGGAAAGTGGGCAAACACAAGGCTAGAATGCAGAGCTAAGTCAGAGTAAGAACTGCCAATGCCACATGCAAAAAAAAAAAAAAAAAAGAAAGAAAAGAAAAAACCTGAATTACCTTCAGATTAAAATAGAACACATCAAAATTTTCTTTTAAGAACCACAAAAAATGACTTTTCAGCAACACAGCCAATTGCACTGCCTTCTCCATCAATCACGTGGAATTGCTTGAGAGACACACAAGGGCACAGAAACCTGGGAGACCGAGTGGAAAAGGGCAAGGAAGATCAGGGAGGGGAGGAAGGAAAAGGGAGGGAAGAAGAGGAAGGAGAGGGAGGGAGGAAGGTAGGGGAGGAAAATCTGCAGGTGTCAGAAATGAAGAGGAAGGTCAGTCCAGAGTGGGAAGAATACCAGCTGACTTAGCCCAGAATCCTGGGCACAGACCCTGCTCTCAGGAATGAAGGGATCGAGCTGAGCATACCCACAGATACTAGAGATGATTTTAGGGCCCACAAGAGCCAGAAAGCTAAATCTGAGACCTATGCTTAATTCAGGACCCTGCAAAAGACCCCACAGAAAGAGGGGTCTACAACCCTTCACTTAGAGAAGAGGCAAGGAAGCCCAGGGCTCTGGAAGACTGGAAGGGGAAAGCACAAAACTATAGTAACACTAAGTCAGTAAAACAGCAAAATATTAGCATAGGGGATAGATATTAGATCAGTGGAGGGGAACTGTAAGTCCTATATAGATAGTACATTCTGATGTATGACATACAGCATTAAATATTAGGAAGGAAGAAGAGAGTTTTCTATGAGACCTAAATGTGAAAACAAAATGCCAACGTTTTAGGGAGAAATATAGAAGAGTGTCTTCATAAAGTTAGTTAGCATGGGGATGGTTTTCTGTAAAAAGGCCATGAAAGAGAAGACTGAAATATTTGTCTCCGCTAAATTTAAAACATCTGTATGTTCGAGTAAACAAACTATCATTCCAGTGAAGGCAACCACACACTTGAAGAAGACACCACTGATAAAGCATTAGTGACCCAAAATACATAAAAGGCAGTCCTATAATCAATTGGGGGAAAAAGCCCAGTGGAAAAATCAGGGACAGCCAGACCCAGCAATGCACAAAGGGTGTAAGGAAAATCATTACTGGACGTCAACAAGACGTGCTGCCTCACTAGGGATCCAGAAAACAGATTACACACCCATCTTACAGGTGAAAAATTTAAAAATCAGGTAATACGGAGTAAGGGTAAAAATGAGGAGCAGTGAGAACGTTCATAAACTGCGGGGGGAATGTGGAGCTAGAGATGTACAAGTAGCTTGGAGAAACATTTTTAAATACCCATGAAGCTGAGCATTCACATCCTATCAGATCCAGCACTTCCACACCTAGGAATGTTCTTTTCAAGTGTGCAAGTACACATACCCAAGAGTGTTTACTGCACTGGGGTGTGTGTGTGTGTGTGTGTGTCTGTGTATAATATTGATTGCAAAACTCTGGCAACACACAAAATGTTTACCAGCAGGACAATAATTACATAAATTGTGGTCATCTCGTAAAATGGCATGCCATGCCACTGTTAAGATGAGTTTACTAGAGCAATGTTTCTGAAAGTGTGGTCTAGGACAAGCAGCAATAGCATCAGCTGGAAACTTGGTAAAATGCAGCCCCTTGGGACCCATCCCACATCTATGGAATCAGAAACCCCAGGGAGGGAGTGCCTGTGCCTGTTTCAAGAGACTCTCTCGGTTTCAGCTAGAAAACTGCTTTACTGAAGTTACATGTGTCCACACAGGTGTCAAAGCTGAAATCTGAGCCAAAAAAGGGAGGCAAGGGTACAATACATGTTACTATAAATCTCAAGGACCTAAATCTTCAAGATATACACTGCCACGAGGGGGGAGGAAGGGTGGCAGAAATGGAAAGGAGAGGCATTTCAAATGTAGCTGTAATATTTTCCTTGACAAAAGGATTTGAAGTAAATTTGGAAAAAATATGTTAATATTTGCCAAACCTGGGTGATAGAGGGATATCTGTTAAATTAGTCACAATGCTTTTCAGGTCATTTTGAATATTTCACAAGCATAGTGACATATGAAAGTCTATGCTTTTGCAAAAGGAGCATGGTGTTAAGAAAGGCATAAGAGGGGATACTTGAGGGGGAGGTGGACAAGTATGTTAAGACCCTGCTTCAAGGGCCCAGTCAGGGGAGACGGTGCAAACTGTAACAGGGGAGGCAGGGGACTCCCCAGAAAACTATGTCAGGTATCAAACAGATAGACATGGATACCCTATTACATGGTGGATGAGAAGATCCCAAAATGTATAGTCTTCTTGCATAAGACCTGCATGGAGATTGACAACAAAGTCTCTATTTGGAATTGGAAAATAATAAATTCTTTTGACAAAGTATACAAGAAGAAATCTGAACCTACACAGAAAGGGACTGTCTTTACTATACATAGAGTTAATATATGGTGTCGGTATAGTAAAGTTTGGAAAGCAACAAGACAAAAGCACTGAGGATAGAATCCAGGGGAAATAAGGAGAAAACATAAAAAAACCAAGGGGTGCCATTCAGGTACGGGTAGAAAGAAAAGCAAAACAACTTCTGGTGAGGTCAAGGGAATTGCACAACTCCACACAAAGGCAGAGCTGTCTGGAAAGCTTAATATTGAGAAGAGAAATGTGATCCAGGAAGAGGAGTTTGATCATGAGGAAGTACCCCCTACCCCGAAACACATATTTCATTATTAGTCTTGGAGATAAAGTCGTATTATACTGCCTGGAAGATCACATGTGTGATAAGGAACTGGTGACAGCAAGTAAGAAGACAGAGGAGTTTCTGAGCCAAAAATATAAGTAAGGAAGGTGACAACTGATGGATTAAAGTTTAGGAGAAGTGGGGAAAATGGAATCATGAGCCAGCATAAAAGGGTTTGCTCTGGAAAACATGAGGGACTCCTTTCCTGAGAGAGGGCAGAGATGAGGAGAAGTTAAGATACAATAAACCTGGGAGGAGGGAGCAACAAGTTAAGAAAAGTTCAGTGGAGCCATAAATTCCACCCAGCATGGACTTGGAGGAAAGATCATGTAACAAGCGCTGGAATTGGAATGAAGGGGTTGAGGAGAAGAAACAAGGTCGAGATAGCTGCCATGGAGAACAGAAAATGGAATTTACCAAGAACAGTGGTCCAAAAATTGCCATCCACCGTTTTGAGGGCATCGAGGATGAAAAAAATATTTTATATAATGAGTCCAATGAGCACAGTTATACGACTCTTTAAAATAGCTTGATGGCAGAACTGCAAAGAGGTTTAAAAAAACAAAAAAAGGAGTTTCTATATGATTGAAGATTGACAAGGCAAGTACTCCAATATCTGTATTACCCAAACATTCAAGGATCTGAAAGATGCGCTAGAACCACCTCCAAAATATACTGAATTCCATCCATTCTTTTTTCCTCTGTAGTTCAAAACACTGGGATTTCTCACCCAGAAGAGTACAGATCAGTAACTAGTCTCCCTGCTGCTTTCTACTCCCTTCCTATCCTTTCTGACACAGTCTCCCCAGTAGTTAAAGTGACCCTTTAAAAATGTAACATGATTTCACTCCCATGCTTAAAACCATTTAATGGCTTCCCATTGTCCTTAGAATTAAATCCAAAGGTTGACCCTCAGAAGCAGTAAAGGCAGCAGGGTGTCCTCTCCATGCAGGAAGGAAGGAAGTAAGGAGGAGGAAAGGAAGGGAGGAGGATTATTAAAACCTCAAAAATTAAAAAATATCTAGTTCATTCCTTTTCTGGCAACATATAGACAGGCTCAAATTCTATTCAATGCTTTTAAAGAGCAAATATATTTATAAAATTTAAATAATCATAATACCTACTAGAAAAATCATAATTACTGCTAACTGTAGATTAAATTAATTGAACTAATAACAAGAACACATTCACATAGTAGGTCCAAGATTTATCACAACATACACTATTTATTTCTAAAGGGCCTACTTTGTAACTACATATTTGAATGATTATTTGATTAATATCTATCTTCCCTGTTCCATTTATTATACATATAATTATGATTAATATCCATCTTCCTTGTTAGACTGGCTTCAAGAAGTCAGAGATCATATTTACTTTGCTTTATATTACTTTATATTACTTTGCTATAGCCCTAGCTCTTCCCACAGATTCAAAATGGGGCAAGTGCTCAATTAACATTAATTGGATTACTGAATATGCATTGTATAACTGTTGTTTGAATTGATGAACACACTAACAGGTAGAACAGCAACATTCAGGCTGAGTCCCAGGCACAATAAAGGACTGGAGTTCAAGCTCTGTGATCAAGCAAGTGTACAACTTTCTCTTTCTAAGCCTTCATTGTCACATTTGTCAAGGGACATCATATTATGTGTATTTTAAGCAAATTAAAATACTGTAGTGTCGACAAAGGGCTGATATCCAAGATCTATAAAGAACTTCTCAAACTCAAAACCCAAAAACAGATAAGTCAAAAAATGGGCAGAAGACATGAACAGACATTTCTCCAATGAAGACATACAAATGGCTAGCAGACACATGAAAAAATGTTCTTCATCATTAGCCATCAGGTTAATTCAAACGAAAACCACATTGAGATATCACCTTACAGCAGAGAAAAAGGCAAAAATTAACAAGGCAAGAAACGCCAAATGTTGGAGGAGATGTAGAGAAAGGGAACCCTCTTATCCTGTTGGTGGGAAAGCAAGTTTGTGCAGCCACTTTGGAAAACAGTGTGGAGATTCCTTAAAAAATTAAAAATAGAGCTACCCTATGACCCAGCAATTGCACTACTGGGTATTTACCCCAAAGACACAGATGCAGTGAAGAGAAGGGTCATATGTACCCCAATGTTCATAGCAACAATGTCCGTGATAGCCAAACTATGGAAAGAGCCAAGATGCCCTTCAACAGATGAATGGATAAGGAAGATGTGGTCCATAAATACAATGGAATATTATCCAACCATCAGAAAGGATGAATACCTAACTTTTGCATCAATATGGATGGGACTGGAGTAAAATAAGTCAAGCAGAGAAAGTCAATTATCATATGGTTTCACTTACTTGTGGAACATAAGGAATATGATGGAGGACATTAGGAGAAGGAAAGGAAAAGTGAAGGGGGGGGAGTTGGTAGGGAGCTGAACCATGGGAAACTATGGACTCTGAGAAAACAAACTGAGGGTTTTAGAGGGGAGGGGGTGGGGCGATGGGCTAGCCTTGTGATAGGTATTAAGGAGGGCACGTATTACACAGAGCACTGGGTGTTATAGGTAAACAATGGATCTTGGAACACTACATCAAAAACTAATGATGCATGGTGACTAACATAACACAATAAAAAAAATAAAATGAAATACGGTAGTGTACTCTTATCACAAATTGTGATAACTAGCCATCATACTGGATGCTGTGAGAGTCAATTCGCTTTGTGACACACCAAAAGTCCCAAAGATTTAAATATGCAACAGTATCTGCCATTCCATTGTCTTTTTTAAAAAGATTTTATTTATTTATATGAGAGAGACAGAGAGAGAATGTGCATGAGAAAGTTAGAGGGAGAAGCAGACTCCCTGCAGAGCTGGGAGCCCAATACGGGACTCGATCCCGGGACTCCGGGATCATGACCTGAGCCAAGGGCAACTGCTTAACCAACTGAGCCACCCAGGTGCCCTCCATTTTCTTTTCTTTTTTTTTTTTTTTTTTTTAAGATTTTATTTATTTACTTGACAGACAGAGATCACAAGCAGACAGAGAGTCAGGCAGAGAGAGAGGAGGAAGCAGGCTCCCTGCTGAGCAGAGAGCCCGATGTAGGGCTCGATCCCAGGACCTCAGGACCATGACCCGAGCCGAAGGCAGAGGCCTTAACCCACTGAGCCACCCAGGCGCCCTCCATTTTCTGATGGGCATCCTTCATAAGCATCCAATGGCAGCAGGGAGCCATGGGTTCAAAGACCAGAGTGGTGGAAAGTCACACGCTGTCGGGGTCAAGATCCTTATTATGTTCCACACATTTTCTCCTTAAAGCCCTTCAAGCCTCGGAATTTTCACCTAAAGAATCTCAAAACCAGCAGCTAGAACCAGAACTCAGAGGGAAGCTGCTGGTTCTTTATTTAAAAAAAAAAAAAAAAAAAAAGAGGCAGAGAAGGTTTCATAGGGACACCTGGGTACTCCAGTGAGAACTGTCAGAACTTCCATGGCCTCAAAATCACTATCAAAAAAATTAAGAAGGGGGGCACCTGGGTGGCTTAGTGAGTTAAGCCTCTGCCTTAGGCTCAGGTCATGATCTCAGGGTCCTGGGATCGAGCCCCGCATCGGGCTCTCTGCTCAGCAGTGAGCCTGCTTCCCCCAATCTCTCTGCCTGCCTCTCTGCCTACTTGTGATCGCTCTCTCTCTCTCTCTGTCAAATAAATAAATAAAATTAAAAAAAATTAAGAAGGAAGAAAAGCCACTAACCTTCAATGATAACTCACTGCTCTTCAAATAAATCCCTACAATGCTTTGCAAATATCACTCTTATGGACAATAATAAATTTATTGTGTATAAAAACAAATAACAGTTTTACCATCATGGTCCTTTTATTTATTTTTTATTGGGCATTTGTAAGAACATATCCATTCAACCTCTTACACACATACAGTTAACCTGTATTTGCTTAAAAAATTTTTAAATACAATTTTAAAACATTTATTACTATCATAGACTTGTTCCTTTACAAATAGACACCTAGTTTCCATAAGGGTCCCTTTCAATTTATGTTGGCACAGAGTCCATTCTACACATACTGGTTAAGTTTTACCGAATATTTCTTACAGGTAATTCAATATATGTGGTCAAATTTGTTCATGTTATTTTGCCATTTTCCTGAATATTTAAATATAAAGGATCAATGACAATTTGATAAAATGTCTACATACTGAATTTAGTTGATCTTAAAAATAAATTTATCTTAGGACATTCTCTCTGGTAAATCATGCAAAACTCATAATTTTTTTTCTTGAAACATTTTTATATACATATCCATTTATCTCCAATCATTAAAAATGAATTATTTTGGAAATGTTAATAGTAAAATATGGTCCCATGATAGAATAGTTACTCAAGACAGCAAATGTCTTATATCACAAAGCACTACCGTTTCTGTCCCTTGGGCATTATTTTACATAGGCACTGCTGTATTTAAAAAGGCATTAGTTGGGGCACCTGGGTGGCTCAGTGGGTTAAGCCTCTGCCTTCAGCTCGGGTCATGATCTCAGGGTCCTGGGATTGAGCCCCGCATCGGCCTCTCTGCTCAGCAGGGAGCCTGCTTCCCCCTCCTCTCTCTCTCTCTGCCTGCCTCTCTGCCTACTTGTGATCTCTCTGTCAAATAAATAAATATTTTTAAATAAATAAATAAATAAAAAGGCATTAGTTGTCTTATTATGCAGTTCTATTTATTTATTTTTAATAAAAGTGGTGTAAATCATTAGATTATTTTGGATTTGAAAGGCAATTCCTTACTTGCGCAAGAACCCACCTGGGGACATGCAGCCTGCTGGAAATGCTTATGGGGACTAGTTATGCAACTCTTTAACCCACGGGAGAAAGCAGGCAACTCCCATTTGGCATGTCACTCTTTTATGCCCAAGACCTCATTTCACATGCAACAGATCTCTACAGAGGTACAGAAAGGGCATAACGAAGGAACACGACGATTTAGGTCAGCTCCAAAAGGCTTTGATTTCTTCAATGAAGACTGTTTGGATAGAAAGTATTTTCTCCCATGTAACAATTCAAGCCTGGAATCTGCCAAAACAACGACAGTCAGAACCAAACACTGCACCATTATATGCTCAATAAACAGACATTTTTGTTGACTCAATCCAAAACAGAGTGGTCCAACCAGTCAGATACATTTGAGCATTCCTTTTTTTCTTTCGTAAATTGTAGCTGAAAGTATGTTACTTGAATAAAAATTGGAACATGCCCTTCCTAGAAATGGATCCATGCCACAGAACCTGTTTAGGATTTGGAACGCATTTCCCATATGACGATGGCAGATGCTCTCGCGCAAGGAAGAGGGAGCTATTGACTCGCAGGCAAGTCTGGTCGCTGTCAAATCTCTGTCTTTTCTTCTCTTTCTTTCTTTCTTTTTTTTTTTTAAGATTTTTATTTATTTATTTGACAGACAGAGATCACAAGTAGGCAGAGAGGCAGACAGAGAGAGAGATGGGAAGCAGATCCCCTGGCAAGCAGAGAGCCTGATGTGGGGCTCGATCCCAGGACCCTGAGATCAGGACCTGAGCCAAAGGCAGAGGCTTCAACCCACTTTGCCACCCAGGCGCCCCAAATCTCTGTCTTTTCTTAAAAGCAGGCACTTGTCTAGACCAAATGGTCCCCAGGCAAGCTGCAATGGGGAAGAAAGGAAGCCACTCTCTGGAGAGACAAGTGAAGACATCCAGCGTCTGACTACCTCATTGCTTATGTAACTGAACAGCTAAAGACGCTAAGTCCTTTGCCACCTTCTTAAAAAATATTTACATCAAGTTACTAGAATCTTCCATTATTTTGAAGAAAGAGTAGTTTCACAAAGGGAATTTTAATGTAAGCACCATTTATGAAGACCAATAGCTATACTATTTTCCATTAATAATCTTTTTGATGATTTTACCTTTGAGGATTTTCTACAGAAAGAAACAGTAAATTTTACATTTTGATTACTCTCTCTTTTATGTATTTTCTTTTGGTTCGCCTCATTTAACACTACTCTGCTTTCTATTCAGGCCTGGAAGCCACCACTCTCCCGCATTACTGACTAATTGTGTTTCTAGTGCTCACCGAGACATGCTAGCACAAATTCAAACGGCAGCACCGAACACGACTGTGTCTACGTGCACATATCTAGACACACATGTGCTATAGTCCCCGAAAGGGCGGTTTTGTTATTTTATCTGCTAAATGCATTGTGATGTCAGAGTTGCAGACACATGCGCTGATGGTTCACCCTGTGCCACAGGAGTTCAAGATACAATCTGTTTCCCTTTTGCAAAGTTTTTGGGTGATTTGACATTAAAGGACTTGTATATAAGTTTTGCAAACGTAGATAATTCAGAGGGAGTAGAGAGTCAGACTCCAAGCCACTGTTTAGGTTTTCTACACTGTTGATGGACAACCAGAGGCACAAGACTGAAGAGGTCATATAAACGAAGCCCATCCTCTGCGCGGTGTGAAAGAACTGTCATTCAGGGGCATCTGGGTGGCTCAGCTGGCTAAGCACACAACTCCCGATTTCAGCTCAGCTCATGACTTCAGAGTCCTGAGGTTGGGCCCCAGATCGAGCTTCGAGCTGGGCGTGGAGCCTGCTTAGGATTCTCTCTCTCCCCCTCTGCCCTCTGCCCTACCACATGCTTGCGCATGCTCTCTCTCTCTAAACAAACAAATTGTCATTCACCCCAGACCCCTCTAGAGACCACCATGCTACCCCTCTGGCGCTGGGAGTCAGAAGCTAGCCAGCCTTTGGTCGGTGCTGTTTCATGCCCAGGTTTCTGTGGAAAAACAGTGCAGGCCTAGTGAACACTATCTCTTGAAAGCTGCATTTCACAGAAAGGGATGTAATTTGTAGTAATTTTTTAAAAAGATTTTATTTGTTTATTTGACAGAGAGAGTCACAGGGAGAGAGGGAACACAAGCAGGGGGAATGGGAGAGGGAGAAGCAGGCTTCGTGCTGAGCGGAGAGCCCAATGCGGGGCTTGATCCCAGGATACTGGGATCACGACCTGAGCCGAAGGCAGATGCTTAATGACTGAGCCACCCAGGCACCCCAGTCTGTAGTAATTTAAAAGAAACAGAGATTACACAGAACACAGTGATATCTCAGTGAAAGCAAGCCTCAGCTGGTGCGCGTACGTTTGCGGGAGACGCATCTGAAGGCGCCACCTTATTTTTATGAGGGGTTAAGGAAATAGCACAGAAAGGCTGAGGAAAGTGCTCACTTCATGTCAATATGCTAAACATGCCAAGAAGTGTGTAAATGGATTAGGAGTCTTAGAAGAATCTATCTGCACAGCAGTACAGAACAAATTAAAGTGGAAGAAGGAAAATGTCACTATCATCATTTTTCTTGTCGCTCCCCTTACTAAAAACGAGTTAGGTCATTTCTTATTATAATCCCAGTTTCCCCACATAAGAATATTGTTAATATGGTCAGGGGAGGGATGGAAATCATGTGGAAGCCAGAGAGTTTAGTCACACAAAGTATACTGTTACTTAAAAAAAAAAAAAATGAGAACCGCTTCAGCTTGAAGATTTCTCAGTACTTATGCTACACTGCTGATTACACGTTCTAAAAATAATTCATGCCGGTCTCAATGGCCAATATGTGCTTCACATTTTCAGCTAACACAGTCACTGAAATGACAACAGAAAAGAGTTTCCCTTCTAATATTCGGAGGCACTCATACTTGTTGAAGCGTCAGAACGCCCGGGAGTCACAATGCTCTCTCTGCAGCCACTGGTCCATGTAACAGCATGATACGGATTAATAATTCTGCTAAGCGTAAGTGGTGACATTAGTACAAAAATTACAAGATGCAAATCTAGAAAACCCATCTAAGTATGGCTGACTGCTTCTTTACTTTCCTGCAACACTTTTTTGTATTTGTTTGCTTGCTTATTCCTGGCTAGTTCTCATTAACATCCAAAGGTTAGTTTAAGAACAATAATAGGATAAAGACTTTACATTTAGAGTATACTCTCCATGTATTTATTTCTTCCTACAAAATTGGGGAAACAGTGCAATTATTCAGTTTCAGTGGTAAAAGATTGGTCCAGCTCATTGTGCTACGCACAGGGGTTTGAAACGTCGATAAGGCACTATTTTTGGCCGTGATGTACTTATAGGCAGACAAGAGTGACAGAGACAGTAAATTTATAGATACACTTCTTAGTTTGAGCCCCAGTGTCATGATGAGTCTGCGAAGAAAGGTGGAAATGATATTCTCAGCAGAGGAAGCAGCAGGACCAAGGCAAGGCGGCAGTAAAGGGCATTCTGTGGGAGGGAAGACACTGATGGTTTCCATTACCAACTATTAAAGTTCAAGACTGGGACGGAGGAGAAGAAGCGGGACATAAACAGGATGTAGATGACAGGGGGACAGTTATATAATGAGACATAAGGCAAATGCTTATGATTTGGGGCATGAGGTGGTGAGATAGCTCTTATGCTTTTGAAATCTAACCTCCAAAATAAAGAGATCACATTTATAATAATCCTCCAACCTGATTTTAAAAGAATTTCTAAGTGGCAAAACAAAATATAAAAATAGGTGAAATACGAAGATTAGATGTTCTCAACAAAGTGGGGGTTGCCAGAGGGGAGGTGGGTGGGGAGACCTGTGAAACAGATGAAGGGGATTAGGAGGACCCTGATCTTGATGAGCACCAAGAAATGCACAGGACTGCTGAATCCTATACTGCACATCTGAAACTAATATAACACTGTTTATTACACTTAAATAATAAAAATTTTAAAAGCTAAAAATAGAACTGACTCAAAATAAATGAGCACAGAATTAAATACCCTATTCAGGAGGCTTTGGTGTCTTTTATTTTTTGCTTCTAGTGGTTTGGGAGAACTCCAGTGATCTTAGTGTTACAGGAATTAAAAACCACATAAACTTCCCCAGTCATAAGAATACACTTATAAAGTGGAAAGAAATCTAGTCATGAAAGACATATAAATATCAGTAAAGCAAATTACTAACCTGCGTTGTGAAGAGAAAGCAATATTCTTTGGAGTGAACTGATTATGAGATAAATTATAGGTTTTAGTCATCCACATATTTTAAATGATTTAATTTTTAAATTTTTTTTACTTTAATCAACTTTCTCATCCTAACCCCATCTTCAGATATAAATCTTCAAACAAACTCTCAGAGCCCTTGACCTCAAGAGATAAGCAAATGTGCGGAGTTCTGTTTTCTACCTAAAAAAGACTCCAAAAACTCCTAAAGGAGTTGCCTGTCCCACTGAAATCGTGCTGCTTTTTCAGCTAGGTCTCATGGCTGTCAAGAAGGGTTCTTGGGAGGGGAGGCCCAGCGATATTCTGAATTACTGATTAAAATGGACCCATGTGGGGACACTTGTCCCAACTTTGAATGGAAGCTGTTTCTTACTACTCTTTGTGCTACGGGGTTGAGAGTTATGCCTTCCAATCATCGATTCTCTTTATCTGATCTACAGGGTTCTCTGATCCTTCTCCGCTCTCAACATCTGATTACTGGGTCCGGTAATCAAACTTTGTCTCTGGCCCCTTGACTCAGAGTTACTCTCTAGAGATCTTAGCACCGGCAGCTGGGGCAAGTGTCAGCTTATCCCACTGTCCCTCAACTCCCAGCCCCTTCTTCCTTCCTCCTCTGGTGAGCATCTCACTTGTGGCCCCAGATGCTGCCCCCTACACCAATACGTGGATCCCAAGGTGAAGACGCAGCCGCCTCCCCTGGACACGAGAGTGCTATCTTCCCTCAGCCCCAGCTGGATTCCGACATCGTATCCAAAGTTACATTATTTGAAAACACTTCTTACTGGAAACATTCCTCACTCACAGTCCGTGAATTACATTTGTCTGGTGCCCACTCTATACCAGGAATTCTACCAAAAACAAGAGCTGAAGAGACTGACCAGATAAAGGAGTAAGACTGAGACACACATGCAAGTAAGCAGATGTAAGAGATTGTCAAACAGTGAAACACATCCGAGAGCACAGCGGAGAAAGAAGTCAATTCCTCCTGAGAACCAGCGGAAAGCAAGAGATGCTGATGAAGTCTTTATAGGTATATTTTAATTCCTAGCTACATTAATAGTTTCCAAATGCATGTTAGAATCTTGAGGGGAGTTTTAAGAATCCTGAGGCTCAGACTGTAGCCCAAAGCAATTAAACAAGAATCCCTGGAGGTACACAACCCAGACATTAATACATTTTTTAATTCCCCAAACAATTTCAATGTGCAGCAAAGTCTGGGAACCAGTGAACTAGATCGTTGCTTCCTTGATCAGATAATCTTATACTAATTTTAACTCTACAGAGCCTGGCATAACACAATGCCCACTGCAGACTCTTCGTATGGCTTTGGTAGTGGAATAAATAATTGAACGAAGGGATAATTTTACTAAACTAAAAAGGACACTAAGCAGTATTTTATGTTATCTGAGAAATTATATCTTCAGATATTATATATTATCTAATCATCTTTTAGGCTTTAAAATTTGAAGCTGTATTTATGAATAGATATATGTACATCATGGGGAAAATTAACAATAGATAAATCTTACCAAATCCTACATTGTCTTTTTAAACAAAGCTATTTACTTATTTAACTAGATGCTATAAATGCATACCAATAGTTACAGTTATTACACTAAGGGTATACACAGTTATATTAAACTGCTTTTTGGTTGGTTCTAGAACATGTTTTCATATGCCATGAGCCTCCAATGCAGTCTCAGTGAAAAAACTATCATTTGGGGAAGATGAATCAATACATTTATAGAATTATTACATGGTGAGCTAATTAATCAACAGTCTCACTATATAAAAAATTACTAGAATTTTCATTAATAAAACATAGAAAATTAAAATTTAACATTATTAGTGTGTGCTTATGTTTAAATTATATAGATATAATACTTCTATTATATAATATATATTTTAATATATACTGATATATACTTGTGTGTGTATGTGTATATATATGTATATAATATACATATATATATACTTGTAATGCGTACAAAGAACTCATTGTAGATTGCTTAGAGTTATTTCACAGTGGTTTAACAAATTAAATAAAAAACCTCAGGGTGCCTGGATACCTTGGTTGGTTAAGCATCCTACTTTTGATTTGGGCTCAGGTCATGATCTCAGGGTCCTGGGACTGAGCCCCATATTGGGCTCCTTGCTCAGCGTAGAGTCTACTTGAGATTCTCTCTCTCCCTCTCACTCTGCCCCCTCCGTGACGCTGCTGCCTCTCTCTAAAATAATCCTTAAAAAAATAAAAATACATATAAATTAAAAAACCTAGTAATTCTCTCTTTGGTGGTTACCTATTGCATTTAACATGGGTTCTGTTCTAACTTTAAACTCATTAGCAGAAAAGGTTTAGCAATTAGAAAACACATCACATAATCTGAACAATTCACAACAGTTCATCACAAGCAAAGAGCAACCAATCACTACATTATGTCTGTTACTTTAAATTCATCCTACATGCACAGTAGTTCCTTAATACGCTATTATTACTGATGTGAATTCATATTTTAAGTTCTGCTAACATATCATAGGCTTTTGGCTACTGCAAAGTTAAAACGTCCTGGGAATAAGCGAGATGCGGTGTTTGCACAGGGGCTCGTGTCCAGTACAGGAAAGCAGGAACCGGCACGTAAAAGGCGATGCACCCCAGTGTGCACTTGGGAAAACTAGGTTCAGTGGTGCTGGGTCACCTTCCACATTCCAAGGGTAGCTTCAGCATGTGACCTTAGGCCTCTCAGCTCCTTACTTTGTAAACTCAATCGGATTTTCATGGTTCTAGAAGAGTCATGACCCTCAATCTGTGTGAGGGACTGCCATAGATGTTTCTCTTTGGTTTTGTGTGGCCAGAACGTGCTACCCCTCACTGTCTTTATCCCTGCTGCTGAGAAAGAGGCCGTCTTGCTCACACACCCTAACGACATTTCTTGGTTATGGCGCTGCCTTTCCTCTTCTGATGGATGCTTAGATGCTGTGTGTGTATATAAACATATGTATACATTTCCTGTCCAGACTGAGAGAACACAAACTTTCTCTTGAGGTGAAAGAATTATAAACTGACTCATATATTTCAAGTCTAATTTATTTATTCTATTTCCCGGTGGGAAAAAAAATGGACATTTAGCAAAAATGTGTTTACTTTTAATAGAGCTGTTGTTTACTCCACTACTAAACAGATTCAAGGAATAAACTGTCTTCCTTGGGTAAGAAGACGAGTCCCTAGTTTTCCATTGTTTCTTACTGTCACCTGATATACGAAGATTTTCTGTACTGTACTTCCTGTGAATCAATAGTTAAAGCTATCAAAGCACATTCACTCGTGTTAAAATATCTGATCGAGTGCAGACCAACACATTGTTGAAGTTCCAAATCCATTAAAGGAAGCCATCGAGCATGTGCCTTCCCAAGAATAACTCAGGCTTTTCTAAGATTTCTGCACTGTGGCATACCTTACTGCTACTATTTTGGTTTAAAAAAAAAAATGTAAATTCCATTTCATTAGCTGATGTTTTTAGTAAAGACAAGAAGCAATCGCTCCAAAAATTAGCGGTTAAAAAACCATAAGCATTATATTAGTGACAATCACCTCCAAATTAACTTCAATTATAGTGCTGAAATTCAGAGATGCCAAGGACCACTGACGTAATTTGGCACTGAGGTCCATCAGGAACATATCTTTCTTCTTCTTTTTTTTTTTTTTTTTAAAGATTTTATTTATTTATTTGACAAAGAGATCACAAGCAGGCAGAGAGACAGGCAGAGAGAGAGGAGAAAGCAGGCTCCCTGTTGAGCAGAGAGCCCGATGCGGGGCTCGATTCCAGGACTCTGAAATCATGACCTGAGCCGAAGGCAGCAGCTTAACCCACTGAGCCACCCAGGTACCCCAGGAACATATCTTTCTTCTGCCTTTGTTTTTAATCACCTCAGATCTCCTTCCCACCTCCTTTCCACCAACCAGTTTCTGGGACTTCTCCCCAATGCGCTGGTACTCTCTCCCAGTCACTTGTAGTCATTTAACTGATGAAATCAATTCTCTGTATACAACTGGCTTCTTAATGACTACTTTTTTTTTTTACCTCTTGTCTATTACTATAAATTAATACATTTGAACACTTTGTCCAAACAGAAAGAAAAGATAGAGTATATTGTCTTAAAATTCTTGCTATGTTCCTTGATTAAAATTTAGTGTATTTTTTTTTTCCCTCCTGGGCACAAATTTGCTCTTTCTGCACTATTTCTAGTAAATTACTTACTCAATTTTGTCATTCAAATTTGTAAATGGAAAGAA
Organism: Enhydra lutris kenyoni; assembly: GCF_002288905.1. Lineage (NCBI taxonomy): Eukaryota > Metazoa > Chordata > Mammalia > Carnivora > Mustelidae > Enhydra > Enhydra lutris. The sequence continues at coordinate 6,204,915 of NW_019154146.1, read as the reverse complement.
AATATCTGAGGCTCTTAGGAAAAAAGGAAGATTAAGAGTGTCAGAATTATTCTGATCCAATGACTTTAGCTAAGCAAATCTTTTTAAAACAGCTCAAATAGTATGAGTATTTTACAAATGAGCTTTAAACATCCTTAATCTAAATTGCTCTTAACTTCTGAATACCTAGCAAGCTACTATTTGCAGCTTGAATATAAACATTCATGCCAGACTAACACAGAAAAATCTAGGGCAAATCCATGATTAATATTTTTTTTCCAGTCTGCAATATCCAGCTCTGCTTAAGAAAGAGGTTTAATGAATGCTGCTATAATCATTTAAATATGAAGCTGATTTCATTCTTGCACTATCACTGCCATTTCCATCAGAACTGCCCCGATCGCTTACATCTTCTATTCAGTATTTCCATTTCCATCTATGCTCATTTCACAAAGGAAAGATACATCATTAAACTTGCCGCGTTTTCCAAAACTATAAGTAAGCATACGAAATCCTCTCTTCTTTGCAAAGAATTATCAACATGGGAGGCAATCTTTGGCAAGCAGAACAAAGGACAGACGGTTCTTACCCACCCTTGCAAGTGACAGCTACATTTAAATTTAATTGTCTGTAAACTAAAGGGCACTTTTCTCCCTCTGGATAAACACAAATATTCAGCACGGTTCATTCAAACTATTGTAAAAACTTAAGGGTATATTCTTCATGATTACGTACATTTTTGTCGTTAGAAGGAGTATTAGTAGGGCTTGAACATATTATAATCACGTCTCAGATCCTATAATATGAAAGCTCAGTTTCTCAGAAAAACAGATATCTCTAATCTGCACACACACAAACCCCACATAGCAATTATATATATTTACATTATACTTATATATTTATATTTTGTCAATCAAATACTTTTAGATTAAGGAATATGATTGAAGTATGAAATACAATAGGATTCAAAGTAAAAAACATCACTCCTTAGTTTACAATAGATTAAGAAAATTTAAGCAAATTGATTATAAATGTTAGAGACAGACAAGCACAAGTGGAATTTTAATTTAACATCTCATTGACTCAGTAGTCACTTTCCCCCCAAATCATAGGAGATTTAGTGAAATGGAGCATAAAGCTGTAAATTTATAAGAAACATTGTGTGACATCACTTAGAAAGATGTTTAGCTTTTCCATCTAAAGTTCCAAGTTAATGTTTATTATTCTCAACCTGACACTTTTTTTTTAATAAGAATTATTCAGCACTAGAATAGTAATGCTCCTGTAATCAATAACAATTTTATTTTGAAGAGATTAGTCAACAATAAACAAAGCAATGGCTACTCATCTACGGCATCGTGAAGAAGCATACTGAGAAGAGTATTTGGCTTTTGTGTCTTTTTTCTAAACTGCATCCCAATTAAACGAGCATGTTTCTCTCTTTTTTTTTTTTTAATATTTTATTTATTTATTTGACAGACAGAGATCACAAGTAGGCAGAGAGGCAGGCAGAGAGAGAGAGGAGGAAGCAAGCTCCCTGCGGAGCAGAGAGCCCGATGCGGGGCTCGATCCCAGAACCCTGGGATCATGACCTGAGCTGAAGGCAGAGGCTTTAACCCACTGAGCCACCCAGGCGCCCCACGAGCATGTTTCTCTTAAAGCCACTTGGTCCAAACGGCTCACTCTATGGGCTGCTGGTAGCTTGAAACTCAACGAAGGGAGCAGGTGAAGAACGTGCCCCAAGAGCCTATGGACAGTCATGTCTGTGTTGCTGGGTTTGTCTCTCGTGATCTGAACAACTTTCTACAACTAACCAGAAATACTGCATCCATAATGCAATAAACAGTTCTTTCTCACAATATTGCCAATGAGAACATCTGAGCAGCAAAAATATCATCTTTATACAGTTATAATTTTAGAAAAAAAATAAAAACATAGGAAGCATTTTAGTTGGGTCATACTGCCTCAAGAAATGTAAATGATTTCTCTTTCAGCCTTGACCTCTCCAACAAAGAAGCCCCCCCACCTCTCCTCAAACTCTCCTTCCTCTTCCACTTTCTGTTCAGTCAGCCACCAGAGTCAAAACCTTGGGGCTGTCCCTCATGCTGTGCTGAGACACAACAGCCACATGCCAGAAGCTGCTACGCTCTGCGGTTCAACTGTTCCCTCTTCTCCAATCTGTTGCCACGTGCCTCAGTGGTTAGAAAGTGGCCAGGGGGGCAATTTGGAGTTCATCAAGTTAGGAATGGCTCTTGATGATGAAAAAAGACGTGGCAATGGGAATTCACACAAGCATGGGGGTGGAGGGAGACCAAGGAATAGGGGACAAGTTAGAGGCTTGTTGAGGACAAGTTTAGACGTGAGGAGCTCAAGGTCTCAGTGGATGCAATGACAATAGAAGGAAAGGAGCCGAGAAAGGAAAAATCCGCTGGATATAATAGCAACCGATTTGTCCACAGGGTCAAAGGAACTGTGAAGCGAAGCATTAGAAGAATAATGGAAGAGAAGAGGCAAGACAGCATTGGTGCGGAATGAGAGCCCACAGTTAGCTGTATTTCAAAGCAAATTCCAGAATGTCGGCCCTGTAGGCAGATCTGTGACCTTGGTGAAGTCTCTTCCCTCTTCAGTGCCTCAGTTACGCCCCGCTGTCCAATGGGGATGTTCACGGGGCCCACGCCCTACATGTCTTTTGAAGATTAAATGACAAACATGCATACATGGAAAGTACTACATATAATGAATTACAAAATCCCTTGCAGCTCCAAAAGTTTAATTCTCCACCTAGCCGTTTAACAGCAATCCTGGGTATTTCTAACTTACATATTTTATGCCGCAATGTGTCCAAAGCACCATGTTTCTGTATGACCCTACCCAATAAATATTCAACAACCATTTGGGATTTTACTTCTACTAAACATCTCTCTGTCTGTGAGAGGAAGAGGGGTGGAAAGCAGGCGTTCTTATCATTTAGGAGTCATTCGTTTATTTTTTGGTCTTAAAGTTTCCTTTGGACAATTGTTAACTCTGAGTTTTGTAACAGTACATCAAATACTTCTTTCTAAATTTTTAGTAGAACAAATTCTTACAATTTATCTTACTTTAAAAATACGGCCCCTGCGTTTGCAGAATTTTGGGGTAACCAAATTTTTCAAGGGTTAATGGGGACCTGTCATGATAAGAACAGTCTGTGAATTCCATAAAATATAGTGCTTAGACCTTGGTTTAGAGAAGAGCAATTTACTTTAGGGCATATGATCAATAATTCCCTTCTCTTGAGCTACTTTCGTTTTTATGTGGATCCTTTTCAAAGTCAGGAGCAACCGATGCACTGTCTTGGCTGCACACGATTCACTCACAAAAGTCCGGACCACGGCTGAGGTGGTTTATAGGGCTGCCTCAGCAAGGCTAACTAGTTTAAGGTGAGTTCACAACCTCAAGTAATAAGAATCTTTTTAATCTTTTTGTAATATTACATCAAACACTTCTTTCCAAATTTTTAGTAGATTCAGTGAATAATAGAATCAACTCATGGAGGTTTTTATGTCCCCTAAGTAACTACCATGCTCCAAACTAGCATCAAGTTGTAATAAGGCCGAAGTTAAAAATATGTGTGATGTAGACCGGCCCCTGCATTTTCAATTCAAAATAGGACTTATTTTTCAAAAGGGAGGCAAACTAAATTAAAATTAAAATAGTTGGCTTTTCCTCAAAGAATTTTCAAAGCAAAGTGAGCAATTAATTGTCAACTACTTAGAGCAAGGAGGCAAATGGAGTCAGAAGACGCAAACCCAGAGCCTGGGCTCCAGCACACAGGAGCTACCCTGGCTCAGCCACACTAGCTGTAAACCATGGAAGGCACAGTCCTGTGCTTCGTGTGGTCCCCTTGTGAGACAGGAATAATCACATCCTCTCACCCCACTGCTCTCTGACTTCATCTAACCCCCTTCCCTTTAGCTCCTTCAGGCCAGGCACACTGGCCTCTCCATTCCTCAGCCCCCAACCCAGGCTCTTGCCTGAAGCCATTTGCACGTGCTCTTTCCCCTCCAGAAACACCCCACAATGGCTGCAAGGCTCAGCTTACTGACTCGGAAAGGTAAACTTTATTCAAACATCACCTGCTCAGTGAGGCCTCACCTTATTTAAAATCACAAATCAGGGATGCCTGGGTGTCAAATGAATAAATACAATCTTTAAAAAAAATACAAAAATAAAAAATAATAAGAAATAAAATAAAAAATAATAAAACAATTAAAAAATAAAAAATAATAAAAAATAAAATAATAAAATAAAAAATGAAAATAAAATAAGAAAATTTAAAAATTTTAAAAATCACAAATCAACCCACGTGGCTCTAGTCTCTTCTAAGTATCCAAGATCCGTTTTTGCTTTATGTTTCTCCTTAGTACTTATCATGAACACATTGTATATTTAATTTATCTTTTATGCTCACTTTCCTCCTTTCTTACTTAAATGCAAGCTCCATGTATCAGAGACCTGAGCCATTTCTATTCAAATCTGTACTTTCTCAGGACTTGAAAAAATGTCTGCAATGTGGCAGGTGCTTGAGGAATAGTCATGGAATCAATGGATGAGGGGGTCTTCCCCAGGAAGTTGCTGTGATGGTCAAATGAGGTGTCATGGGTAGAGTCCCAAACTGTAAAACATACAATTCATGACTTTTAAATTCATTTTAACATTCTGTTTGAACAGCAAAATGTACATTACAATTAAAGTATGACAGTCAATACAAAAAATATGTTGTAAAAATCTTAAAATACTTGGTATCATTAGAAGTAAGAAAAATAAAAACAAAAACCAAGAAGAAGAAAAAGAAGAAATGGGGAGGGAAAAAATAAAGGCAACTGCAGGCATAAACATAGACCAAAAATATAAATGCCCCAGATTTGTGGATTAAAACCAGAGCACGACCTCTGGTCTAAAGCAATAAACATGTGACCTGTAGCCTGGTACAGAAAAGCCATTTGAGGGGGGGAAAAAAAGGTTCCATAAAAAAGCAAGAGGTCTGGAGACAGAGAGGAAGAAAACAAGGAAAGAGGAAAGAAAGCTCTGGAGAATTAAGTTCCACTCAGCAAACACACTTACAGAAGATTAGATTTTCAGATGCTGTTGACTTAAGCAATAAAAAGTACATCAAAGTGTACCCTGTTGATGAATGGCACATAACTAATAATTCCTAGGTTAGCCCTTTCAGGCACATTGAAAGATTGGCCATTCCCTAAGTATGACACAACGAAATGAAACTGTGTGTAAACCATCAAGTCCCAGGAGGAATAACCTGGTTTTTGGGCTTCAGCTTCTCCCAAGGAGAAAACAGAACAAAACAAATAAAAAGCAAAACCCAAAATACAAATTGACAAAATTCACCCTCCACAACAAAGTTCATATTTGCATATATTAGAGGCATGCTTTTCTCATTAGCTAAAGGTAGGAGGAGTGAGTAACAAATACATAGATAAGAAAATTGGTTTCTCCCTGGGAACCTCAGCTTTGATTCAAAGGGTATAGTTTCCAGTAATGCTGAGCACTACTTCTGATCTGAAAATGGGATAAAATGTAGCTGAAGATCCCACAGCTCAGAAAGATGGCCAAGCAGGATGTAGCTAACTATTTAAATTGGAGCTAAAGCAATGTCTACAATAGCCAAACTATGGAAAGAACCTAGATGTCCATCAACAGACGAATGGATAAAGAAGATGTGGTATATATACACAATGGAATACTATGCAGCCATCAAAAGAAATGAAATCTTGCCTTTTGCGACGACATGGATGGAACTAGAGGGTATCATGCTTAGCGAAATAAGTCAATCGGAGAAAGACAACTATCATATGATCTCCCTGATATGAGGGAGAGGAGATGCAACATGGGGGGTTAAGGGTGTAGGAGAAGAATAAATGAAACAAGATGGGATTGGGAGGGAGACAAACCATAAGTGACTCTTAATCTCACAAAACAAACTGAGGGTTAATGGGGGGAGGGGGTTGGGGGGGGTGGGATTATGGACATTGGGGAGGGTATGTGCTATGGTGAGTGCTGTGAAGTGTGTAAACCTGGCGATTCACAGACCTGTACCCCTGGGGATAAAAAGATATTATATGTTTAAAAAAAAATAAAATTTAAAAAAAAAATAAAAATAAAAAAAAAATAAATTGGAGCTAATATTTTATAATGAAGCTAATGTTTTCAATTTTTATAGAACTCTGTCTTGGAAGGTATGCAAAATCATTTTTACAAACAGGAAAATCCAAAGTAAGTAAATCATGTGATTTTCTTTTCAAAAATATAATTACGAAAGTCACATGAAAATTATCTAACTGAAAATTACTTCATAATGGAAATACAAATTTCTGGTTCTTTGGTAAAGAAAATTAACAAGGTTTATGAATATAGAACTGCTAGCATCTATAATTCTGGTTTCTTTTGTTAAAGCTACTTCTAAGATGTACAATACCCTGACATAGCTGAGCTGTGTAGTCGAGGTAAAACCAGTCCCCTGAATACTATCAGTTAAAACTGATCAATTCAAACACAGAACTAATTGGCAATTAGCTCATAAAGACTAAATTTAACAAAGCAACAAGTCTTACTTATATAGTGTCTATATGTTTGATTTTTTATTTGTTTTTATTTATTTAGTTATTTAGTTATTTTGAGAGGGAGAGAGAGAGAAGCTAAGGTAGAAGGAGAGAGAATCTTAAGGAGGTGCTACACTCAGCACAGAGCCCAACACAGGGCTCCATCTCGCAACACTGAGATCATGACCTAGGCTGAAATCAACATTCAGTTGCTTAACCTACTGAGCCACCAGGCGTTACATTAGTTTCAAGTGTACCACATAGCGATTCCACAGTGTTTGCATGTTGTAAAGGACAGAATAATGGGAAAAAGCAACACAACCCTTATGGATATTTCCTTCTTGTCAAGCACACACACATTCACTCCTTTTAGTCGCACAAGCTACCCTGGGAGGTGAAAGTGAGGCAAAGGTAAGCAGCTTGCCCAACATGCACAAACAGGTGACAACTGCTGCCGCAGCTGAATCCAAATTGGTGCTCCTTCCCTCACATCCGTCCTGGTGTACAGCCCAGACAGACAGCTTCCATCACAAAACAACGGACCAAACTTGGCCAATCCAAACAGGAAGTACAAAGCAGAAGTCAGGACAAGTTACGATAAAAGCAAAATCAGGAAGGAAGAAATTTAAATAGCAGATTCATAATTTACATTGAATACATTTAAATATATAATTTATATTTAAAGTAGTCATTAGCCCTACCCAAGTCCAGTTGTGGTCAGGTTAATAAATTCTATTCACAGAATATTTAAACTTCTCCTGGAAGGTTTGTGTTGTGGTTTGGTGTAAATTTAAGTACTATGTGAACAACAGAAAATAACATAGAAAATGTAAAGTTTTGAAGCTAGGACATTACCAACTAAATTTTAATGTTTCCATGCAAAGAGCAGTAACAGAAGGGAGTAGAATGATCTGGAAGAGAGGAGCATCACCGTACTCAGCTTCAGTGACACTTTTAGACTGACCAGTTTCATTCTCACTTAATGAACATAAAATTGGCAGTTAGAAATACCACTTTGCTCCTAGTCATGGTTATTCATCACACTGAAAATACCCTTGTGCATTTGAGAACTACGAATGCACGGATACACACTCTAAATGCTCTCTTCCTCCTCTACTCTCTGCAAATCCCACCCAGAAAAGCAGAACATTGATATCACCATGGAAAATCATAAAGGTAGTATGCACCAACATTTCTCAGTTTTCATTCATTTTGTGAGTTTCTTACAATCTGTTGAATGATGGCTTTAATACCCAGACAGAAAACAGAGAACAGGATAATCTGGTGGGACATGACAGTGGGGTCAAGAGAGATCTTCACTGGCCTGCCTGAGGAGAGGGGCACACACGTTTCCCCTGGGCAGCTGGGTGCTCAGGTCAGCCTTGGAAGACAGAGCTGGGCTAGCATTCAGAGAACCATGCTAACTGGCTCACGACAATACTCAATACCATGTTGAAATTACACACGCTGCCATAGAATGGTGAGGCCTCATGGAAAATGCAAAGAATCTGGGATCTGAGGTTCCAGGTGAAAGTCTCAGACCTGCCACTTATGAGCCATGTCCTTGGGTGACCATTTTAAATCTCCAGTCTCCGGTTCCTCATAGGTGAAATGGAGAAGATACACTGCCTCATCCTACCACTTTAGGTTGCCCTGTGTATGCAATGAGAAAAGCATTGGAAGTGTACAAGAAGCCCAAAGCATGCATGGGTAATTGTTATTAGTAGTATTTTTAATGGAGTATATGTTTTATATTCAAAGTACAAAGACATCCTAAAATTTAAAGAAAAATAAATATGTGGGGCACCTTGGTGGCTCAGTCAGTTAGACGTCCAACTGTTGGTTTCCACTCAGGTTGGGATATCAGGGTCATGAGATCAAGCCCCACATGGGGTTCTGCACTCAGCACAGAGTCTGCTTGGGTTTCTCTCTCCCCCTCCTGCTCATAATCTCTCTCAAATAAAGAAATCTTTAAAAATAAAGAAAAAGAAATATGTAAAAAGGTATGTAATTGGCACTCACAAGCAGTTGAAAGGGGGGAAGTAATAAAAACACAAAAGGACACTGAAAAAGCTTTAAGATTATTGATTTTCTGCTGGAAAAAGTTAATGGTATCCTTTATTTACTTTTTTACCGTATTTTTCTAAAACTTCTAATACTCTTTATAACAGGACCGGCCAACAACCACTCCTTACAATCGAACACATCTCCACTGGAGAGTACAACAAAACATACTTTCCCTGTTTACCCAAACTGGAGATGTCTTCCTGATGCATACTTTTGTTGAGGTCTGTTAACCCCAACCTCTCCCTTCCTCCAGACAATACAATGGCTACAGTCCCTATGTGAACTTTTATAGCACAAAGCCAAGCATATCTCTAGACTCAACCACTGTTTTTATAGACATATAAAATAGCAACCCAGCTTTCCACAAACATTTTTACTGCCATTAGTAAAAATATGTGATTATTATGTATGCGCGCACACAGTATATTTCTGTCATCTTCCAGAGCTGAGCCTATATCATGGAGACCTGAGCACACATTTCACAATGCAGATCCCTTACACATCCCCTCAGGGGCTGACAGGCAGGGGCTTGGTTTTATCTTTCCTCCATCCCCTTCACACAGTTAAGAGTCCCTTGGGTAGTATCTTCTGATATTTCTTACTCAGCCTCTATGACTTCTGACCTAAAGCTGGAAGAGTTGTAATCTCCTCAAGGGGGTCATGTCTGTATCTCTGTGTCCCGGCACCCCGCCCCATGGTGGCAGGCACTGGGCTCCCTACTGATGTTCAGATTTAACTTGGTCTGAGTTAACAAGAAATGGAAACCACTGTGATAAAAGATAACTCTCTCTTGCACACAAAAGGTCAGGATAAATCTGAATTCAAAACATAAACTGGGTTTAACAGACCTCTAACCTGTATCTGAATTAAAACTTAGTATGGTATTCTGTACACAAAACAGAGGACACAGCTCTACCTTTCTACAGTAGATGTAACTGAGAAAGTCTCTTTCTCTCCTGGAGCCTGAGACACGCCGTGAACTCAGTAGCCAGTACCCCACACCATTGCCAGAAGCCAAAATTGTAAGGCATCATTCCAAGTCTCCTTTAATAAAACAGAAAAAATGCAATAATGTCCTAGGAATGTCAGTCCCCAAACACTGACAACTGAAACGACATCTTTTGGCTCTAGATGCCTATTAGCTGCAGGGATGCTCTTCACGTTTATATTGTTGATAAAACATAGGAACAGGCCTCCAGCTTTCAAATTCCATTACTGGGTCAGCCTGCTTGGTATTCCTGTAAACGGTCACAGAGAGCAACAACAGCACCTCAAGATGGGACACTCGCGTTCTACCCACTTACAATCTATTTCTCTCTGAATCAATCAAGTTTTGAATAAAGGTATTTCACAACTCTTTCATTCATTCACTCATTCATTCAACAAATAAACACTGGCTAGCCATCTTCAATAGATGCATCTAATGTATCTAATGTGATACATTAGAAAAAGAGTCTTGGTCAAAACAGACTGGGTGTAAATCCTGGCATTATGCTTGAGTTGCTTAATGATCTTGCACACAATATTGTGTCTGTGTGAGTACACACTTCCTGTCTTGTAGAAAGGGATGTGGAGGAGGAATAATAGGTAATGCCTCTAAAGCAATGGACACACTGCATGGCACAGTTGTGTTCTTGTTTCCTTTTTCTTCCTTTGAGACGCAGTAGACAGAAAGATGAGTAAAATGCGTTTCTGTCATTTAAGAACCCCAAGAATAGGGGGACATGTGGACAACCACTGATAAACCAATTAATAATAGCCCAAGATGGCAGGTGATACAATCCAGGCATGAAGTCCGTACTGCTAGTGAGGAGCAGTAAGTACTGACAGTGACCTTGACTAAAAGAGCCTGGGCAAACTTGGGAGGCACTCACTACAATAAAAAGAAGAGAGTTTCAGAGACAAGGCCATAGAAGTTATAGAAGTTATGGTCTCAGATATATCTGCGTCATAAAATCCCCTGATGCTAGGCACCCATCGTCTGCCCAAACCTCTGAATACCTGGGGAGCTCAAAACGAAGTAAAACAAAACAATGATCTGCCTAGTGAATAAAAAGCAAACGCCTTGACTTGAAGACGGTTATGAGTGTGTATGATTCTTTCCAGCCTACCCCGGAAGGATTGTTCTCTGCTCTCCCCACAGCAGGGCTCTAGATAAACTGAAGTCTTATTCTCGAAGAGTCTTTTCCCCAGAGCACCTTTCCCCTGCTGGTGCCTCTGCATCCTTCCCTCAAGACTCCATCTGTCATAAAGCCCTCATGGGTCCACTGGGAAACTGTTTTCCCCTTTCTTGGACCATCCAAAGCATGTGGTGCCTCTTTCATGGCAGTTCTTTTCACAACTTGTCATGTTCCTTTCTGATATGATCACTTGATTACAAGTTTCATCTTCTTCATTAGATCTCACACTCCTTGAAGTCTATTTTATTTTGTTATTATTATTTTATTTTATTTTTTTGCACAGAGCAGTCATTCAATATACACTGACTGAAGATACTTTAAAATTCTAGAACTCTCTATTAATTAAGTCAGCCATCTTAGTATACTTTATTAAATGCACCCTTGACTAAATATACAAGACTCCAGCCTGGGACAACTGGCACTCCAGTCACCCATTCCCCAAGTCACTTTCTGGGTAACTGCTCAGTAAGCTGCTCCCACAGCCCATGAGCTCTTCCAGGGAGGGCAAGTGGAGACCAGCCACGGAAACTGGATCCGGGTGTGAGAGCCATCATCGTTCTATCAGTCTCCTAACTGGAAGGAGAGAACATTTCTGCCAGTTACTACGTTTAAGTCAAATTTCTAAACTCTGCCCTGACCTGTAGTCCTCATTTTCCCCATGGCCTCCTCCAAGCCTTCTGCTAAGGAGTTATGGGGAAGCATATGTACTTAAGGATACCACATGTTGTATTACTATCTTCCCTTCTCCAGTTTTAAGTCTTGCAGATATAAAAACAAAACCCTGATAACAGGTGGTAGGCAAAGAGAAGTCCAGGGTTTCCATCATCTTTATAAAAGAGGATCCCTCCCAACAGTGCTAGTCAGAGGGAGGTGATTTCATGTGCCCCAAGTGAGCACTTGCTCACCCTTTCTATGCCCAAGAAAAACAGCCGGACTCCCAATGACAAAGCATGGGGATGTTCCTTCAGGGTCCAGTATCCCCATCTGCCCGCCCCCACTATCTGCCTTGATAATGTGTTTCAGGAAACATTTCTGTTTTCATTGCTCAGCTCCTAAGCTATACTACTACATCTAATATATGAGTAATGTCTCCATCATATATATAAACACACACATATAATGACCTTGTGCAAAATAATTTATAGTAATCATGTCCTATATAGATAGAAGATAGATTTACACATATATATATATATATATATATATATATATATATGCAAGCACACACATATATATACATTCTAATCAAATCACTTGCTCCTTTCTATGTGTCATACACAATAATCCATATCCATGAATACTGTTTCTCTAGCATTGCAGGATCAAAGATAAAAGCTGGCACTGGGCTCAAGTGTGTTGGTCTGATGTGCTGAAATCCATTCTGTAAACTCGTCTCCACCACAACCAGCACACACCTTGATGACACAGACTACAGCAAGACCCATCAGCAAAGATAACGGTATCTGACCCTCCTGTAAGATGCTAGGACTGTTTTCCAAACATTCTTCATAGAACGTGAGTCCAAAACAAAGAGCTGTGGTTCTTTGACAGGATGGTAAAAAGCTCTCGGGTCATTTCCAGTCATGCCACTTCACCAAAGGACTATAAGCAACTCCTGTAAAAACTGCTTAATATAATTCACTCAACAATAACTCCACGACTATATGTTGAAAATCTGAGTAATTAGATACATAAAGGGACACACAAAAAGCATTACTTTCTACTCTGTATTTTCAAAAACAAAAGGATGGCCTTCCATTGTGATAAGGAAATACTCTGCATGGTTCCAGGTAACTGTCAGCTTCCCCACCTTTCAGTTCCTTTGGGTACCTGGGTCATTTGGGCCCTCACTTATGTATTTAACTGACATTATTTTTCTTTTCTTAAAGACAATGGATGAACTTAGTATAAAAAGAGACATTTCAGGGGAGAAGTAAAGATGGCGGAGAAGTAGCGGCTGAGATGACATCAGGTAGCAGGAGATCAGCTAGATAGCTTATCTAACCATTGTGAACAGCTACAAATCCAACAGGAGATCAAAGAGAAGAAGAGCAGCAATTCTAGAAACAGAACATCGACCACTTTCTGAAAGGTAGGACCAGCAGAGAAGTGAATCCAAAGTGACGGGAAGATAGACCGCAGGGGGAGGGGCCGGCTCCTGGCAAGCGGCGGAGCAACGGAGCACAAAATCAGGACTTTTAAAAGTCTGTTCCATTGAGGGACATCGCTCCAGAGGCTAAACCGAGTGAAGCCCACGCGGGGTCAGCATGGCCCCAGGTCGCAAGGGGTCACAGAAGGATTGGGGTGTCTGAGTGTTGCAGAGCTCGCAGGTATTAGAGCGGGAAAGCTGGCTACAGAGACGGAGCCAAGGCGTGAGCTCTCAATGTGGGGTTACCTTGAGCCGTAATCCATGGCACAGGCCACTGCTGTGTGAGTGGGGTTCCCACAAGATCCGGGGATACGCCCTCCGGAAGAGCTCAGGGATCTGCAGGGTTCGCAGACTCCAGGCGGAGCTGTGTGCCAGAGACAGAGACGCTTGGTCACAGGCTGGGTAAGGTCGGAGCGCGGCCAGAGGCCAGGGAGACGGGTGTGACTGAGCGCTTTTCTCTGAGGACGTACTGAGGAGTGTGGCCCCGAGCTCTGGGCTCCTCCAGGCCGGAGACCAGGAGGCCGCCATTTTCATTCCCGTCCTCCGGAACTCTACAGAAAGCCTTCAGGGAAGAAAAGCTCCCAAAAGGGAACCCGAGCGGATTACTTAGCCCGGACACTGGCAAGGGCAGTGTAATTACGCTTCAGGCAAAGACACTTGAAAATCACTACAATCGGCCCCTGCCCCAGAGGATCAACAAAAAATCCAGCCAAGACCAAGTTCACTTACCAAGGAGAAAAGCGGAATTCCAGAGGAGGAGAAAGCAAATCGTGGAATTCATAGCTTTCTCCCCGTGAATCTTTAGACTTGCAGTTAATTAATTTTTTAAATTTTAATTTTTTTCTTCTGCTAATTTTTTTTAACTCTCCCCTTCCTTTTTTTAATGTTTTTTAACTAGTTTATCCTAACAATACCTTTAATTTTAAAAAAATCTTTTTTGAACTTCATTATTATAGTCATATTTTATCCTTCATTGTATCTAACTTTACTTTTTGTACACACATAGGGTTTTTTCTTCTAAAAAAATTGGGGGTACAACTTCTTCTAATAGATCAAAATATACCCTAAATCTAGCACATGGCTTTGTTCTAGTCTCCAGCCTGAGCAAATTCTCTCCATTTTCTTTTTCTTTATTCTCCCAACCAACTTATCTTACCAACTCCTTTTTTAGAAATTAAAAATAAATTCATCTTTATAGTCATATTCCATCCCTTCATTGTGTTCACCCTTATATATGTTTTTCACTCTTTAAAATTTTGGGAGGTTGTTTCTTCTAAGACACCAAAATACTCCCAAAATTAAGTTGGTGACCCTGTTCTAGTCACCAGTCTAATATATACATATTTTCTTTTTTTATATTTTTTCTTTATTTGTTTTTTTTTTCTTTTGCTGAAATTCTTTTTACCCCTTTTATTCCCCCCACGATTTGGGGTCTCTTCTGATTCGGTTAATGCACATTTTCCTGGCGTCTTTGCCACCCTTTTAGTATTTTATTCACACCTTCATATATTATTGTCTGGATAAAATGACAAGGCAGAAAAACTCACCACAAAAAAAAGAACAAGAGGCAGTACCAAAGGCTCGGGACCTAATCAATACGAACACTGGTAATATGTCAGATCTAGAGTTCAGAATAACGACTCTCAAGGTGCTAGCTGGGCTTGAAAAAGACATGGAAGATATTAGAGAAACCCTGTCTGGAGAAATAAAAGCTCTTTCTGGAGAAATAAAAGAACTAAAATCTAACCAAGTTGAAATTTAAAAAGCTATTAATGAGGTGCAATAAAAAATGGAGGCTCTTTCTGCTAGGATAAATGAGGAAGAAGAGAGAATTAGTGATATAGAAGACCAAATGACAGAGAATAAAGAAGCTGAGCAAAAGAGAGACAAACAACTACTGGACCACGAGGGGAGAATTTGAGAGATAAGTGAAACCATAAGATGATGCAACATTAGAACATTAGAATAATTGGGATTCCAGAAGAAGAAGAGAGAGGGGAGCAGAGGTATATTGGAGAGAATTATTGGAGAGAACTTCCCTAATATGTCAAAGGGAACAACCATTAAAAACTAGAAGGCACAGAGAACCCGCCTCGAAATCAACAAGAATAGGTCCACATCCCGTCACCTAATACTAAAATTTACAAGTCTTAGTGACAAAGAGAAAATCCTGAAAGCAGCCCGGGGAAAAGAAGTCTATAACATACAATGGTAAAAATATTAGATTGGCAGCGGACTTATCCACAGAGACCTGGCAGGCCAGAAAGAACTGGCATGATATATTCAGAGCACTAAACGAGAAAAACATGCAGCCAAGAATACTATATCCAGCTAGGCTATCATTGAAAATAGAAGGAGAGAGAAAAAGCTTCCAGGACAAACAAAAACTAAAAGAATTTGTAAACACCAAACCAGCTCTACAGGATATATCGAAAGGGGTTCTCTAAGCAAAGAGAGATCCTAAAAGTAGTAGACCAGAAAGGAACAGAGACAACATACAGTAACAGTCACCTTACAGGCAATACAATGGCACTAAATTCATCTCTCTCAATAGTTAACCTGAATGTAAATGGGCTAAATGCCCCAATCAAAAGAAACGGGGTATCAGAATGGATTTAAAAAAAAAAAGAAAACATCAATATACTATCTACAAGAAACTCATATTAGACCCAAAGACACCTCCAGATTTAAAGTGAGGGGGTGGAAAACACTTTACCATGCTATGGACATCAAAAGATGCCATGGACATCAAAAGAAAGCTGGGGTGGCAATCCTTAAATCAGATCAATTAGATTTTAAGCCAAAGACTATAATAAGAGATGAGGAAGGACACTGTATCATACCCAAAGGGTCTGTCCAACAAGAAGATCTAACAGTTTTAAATATCTATGCCCCTAACATGGGAGCAGCCAAATATATAAACCAATGAATAACAAAATCAAAGACACACATCAAAAATAATACAATAATAGTAGGGGACTTTAACACTCCCCTCAGTGAAATGGACAGATCATCCAAACAAAAGATCAACAAGGAAATAAAGCCCTTAAATGACACACTGGACCAGATGGACATCACAGACATATTCAGAACATTCCATCCCAAAACAACAAAATACACATTCTACTCTAGTGCATATGGAACATTCTCCAGAATAGATCACATGCTGGGCCATAAATAAGGTCTCAACCGGTATCAAAAGACTGGGATCATTCCCTGCATATTATCAGACCACAATGCTCTGAACCTAGAACTCAATCACAAGAGGAAATTTGGAAAGAACCCAAATACATGGAGACTAAAGAGCATCCTTCTAAAGAATGAATGGGTCAACCAGGAAATTAAAGAAGAATTGAAAATATTCATGGAAACAAATGATAATGAAACACAACGGTTCAAAATCTGTGGGACACAGCAAAGGCAGTCCTGAGAGGAAAATATACAGTGATACAAGCCTTACTCAAGAAACCAGAAAGGTCTCAAATACACAACCTAACCCTACACCTAAAGGAGCTAGAGAAAAAACAACAAAGAATGCCTAAACACAGCAGGAGAAGAGAAATCATAAAGATCAGAGCAGAAATCAATGAAATAGAAAAAAAAAAAAAAAAAAAAAAAAAAAAAAAAAAAAAAAAAAGGAGCTGGTTCTTTAAAAAAAAAAAAAAGATAGAAAAACCCCCGCCAAGAAAAAAAAAAAAAAAAAAAAGAGAGAGAGAGAGAGAGAGAGAGAGAAAGGACCCAAATAAATAAAATCATGAATGAAAGAGGAGAGATCACAACCAACACCAAAGAAATATAAACAATTATAAGAACACATTATGAGCAACTCTCCACCAGCAAATTTGACAATGTGGAAGAAATGGATGCATTCCTAGGGACATAAAAACTACCACAACTGAACCAGGAAGAAACAGACAACCTGAACAGACCCATAACCAGTAAGGAGATTGAAACAGTCATCAAAAATCTCCAAACGCCATGGGGAGATGGAGAGGAGAAGGGAGTTGAGGGAAATTGGAAGGGGAGGTGAACCATGAGAGACTATGGACTCTGAAAAACAACCTGAGGGTCCTGAAGGGTTGGGGGTGGGAGGTTGGGGGAACAAGGTGGTTGGTATTAGGGAGGGCACGTATTGCATGGAGAACTGGGTGTGGTGCAAAAACAATGAATACTGTTAAGCTGAAAAGAAATTAAAAAAAAAAAAAAATCCAAACGAACAAGAGCCCAGGGCCAGACAGCTTGCCAGGGGAATTCTACCAAACATCTAAAGAAGAATTAATTCCTATTCTCCTGAAACTGTTCCAAAAAATAGAAATGGAAGGAAAATTTCCAAACTCATTTTATGAGGCCAGCATTGCCTTCATCCCAAAACCAGACAAGGATCCCATCAAAAAAGAAAATTACAGACCAAT
The DNA here is from genome assembly GCF_002288905.1 of Enhydra lutris kenyoni. Lineage (NCBI taxonomy): Eukaryota > Metazoa > Chordata > Mammalia > Carnivora > Mustelidae > Enhydra > Enhydra lutris. Next base: position 6,187,532 of record NW_019154146.1, on the reverse strand, counting down.
ATCCTTGATGAACACAGATGTGAAAATTCTCACCAAAATACTAGCCAATAGGATTCAACGGTACATTAAAAGGATTATTCACCACGACCAAGTGGGATTTATTCCAGGGCTGCAAGGTTGGTTCAACATCCGCAAATCAATCAATGTGATACAACACATTAATGAAAGAACAAGAACCATATGATACTCTCAATAGATGCTGAAAAAGAATTTGACAAAGTACAGCATCCCTTCCTGATTAAAACTCTTCAAAGTGTAGGGATAGAGGGCACGTACCTCAATATTATCAAAGCCATCTATGAAAAACCCACCGCAAATATCATTCTCAATGGGGGAATACTGAAAGCTTTTCCACTAAGGTCAGGAACTCGGCAGGGATATCCATTATCACTACTGCTATTCAACATAGTATTATAAGTCCTAGCCTCAGCAATCAGACAACAAAAAGAAATTAAAGGCATCCAAATCGGCAAAGAAGAAGTCAAACTATCACTCTTTGCAGATGATATGATACTATATGTGGAAAGCCCAAAAGGCTCCACTCCAAAACTGCTAGAACTTGTACAGGAATTCAGTAAAGTGTCAGGATATAAAATCAATGCACAGAAATCAGTTGCATTTCTTTACACCCACAACAAGACAGAAGAAAGAGAAATTAAGGAGTCCATCCCATTTACAATTGCACCCAAAACCATAAGATACCTAGGAATAAACCTAACCAAAGAGGCCTAGAATCTATACTCAAACAACGAAAAAGAACTCATGAAAGAAACTAAGAGACAAGGAAATGGAAAAATGTTCCATGCTCATGGATTGGAAGAACAAATATTCTGAAAATGTCTATGCTATCTAAAGCCATCTACACATTTAATGCAATCCCTATCAAAATCCCATCCATTTTTTTCAAAGAAATGGAACAAATAAACCTAAAATTTATATGGAACCTCGAATAGCCAGAGGAATATTTGAAAGACCTCAAATAGCCAGAGGAATATTGAAAAAGAAAGCCAAAGCTGGTGGCATCACAATTCCGGACTTCAAGCTCTATTACAAAGCTGTCATCAACAAGACAGTATGGTACTGGCACAAAAACAGACACAGAGTTCAGAGGAATAGAACAGAGAGCCCAGAAATAGACCCTCAACTCTATGGTCAACTAATCTTCGACAAACCAGGAAAGAATGTCCAATGGAAAAAAGACAGTCTCTTCAACAAATGGTGTTGGGAAAATTGGACAGCCACATGCAGAAAAATGAAACTGGACCATTTCCTTACACCACACACGAAAATAGACTCAAAATGGATGAAAGACCTCAATGTGAGAAAGGAATCCATCAAAATCCTTGAGGATAACACAGGCAGCAACCTCTTTGACCTCAAGCACAGCAACTTCTTCCTAAGAACATCGCCAAAGGCAAGGGAAGCAAGGGCAAAAATAAACTATTACGACTTCATCAAGATCAAAAGCTTTTGCACAGCAAAGGAAACAGTTAACAAAACCAATAGACAATTGACAGAACGGGAGAAGATATTTGCAAACAACATAACACACAAAGGGCTAGTATCCAAAATCTATAAAGAGCTTATCAAACTCAACACCCAAAGAACAAATAATCCAATCAAGAAATGGGCAGAGGACATGAACAGACATTTCTGCAAAGAAGACATCCAGATGGCCAACAGACCCATGAAAAAGTGCTTCCACAACACTCGGCATCAGGGAAATACAAATCAAAACCACAATGAGATATCACCTCACACCAGTCAGAATGGCTAAAATTAACAAGTCAGGAAATGACAGATGCTGGTGAGGATGTGGAGAAAGGGGAACCCTCCTACACTGTTGGTGGGAATGCAAGCTGGTGCAGCCACTCTGGAAAACAGCATGGAGGTTCCTCCAAAAGTTGAAAATAGAGCTACCCTATGACCCAGCAATTACACTACTGGGTATTTACCCTAAAGATACAAACGTAGTGATCTGAAGGGGCACGTGCACCCAAATGTTTATAGCAGCAATGTCCACAATAGCCAAACTATGGAAAGAACCTAGATGTCCATCAACAGATGAATGGATAAAGAAGATGTGGTATATATATATATATATATACACAATGGAATACTATGCAGTCATCAAAAGAAATGAAATCTTGCCATTTGCAACGATGTGGATGGAACTAGAGGGTATTAAGCTTAATGAAATAAGTCAATCGGAGAAAGACAACTATCATATGATCTCCCTGATATGAGGAAGTGGAGATGCAATGTGGGGGGTTTGGGGGGTAGGAAAAGAATAAAAGAAACGAGGGGATCAGGAGGGAGACAAACCATAAGAGACTCTTAATGTCACAAAACAAACTGAGGGCGGGCCAGGGGAGGGGGGTAGGGAAAGGGTGGTGGAATTATGGACATTGGGGAGGGTATGTGCTATGGTGAGTGCTGTGAAGTGTGTAACCCTGGCGATTCACAGACCTGTACCCCTGGGGCTAATAATACATTATATGTTTATAAGAAAATACAAAATAAATTATTTTTTTTTTAAAGTGACATTTCTTGGGACACCTGGGTGGCTCAGTGGGTTAAGCCTCTGCCTTCGGCTCAGGTTGTGATCTTAGGGTCCTGGGATTGATCCCCGCATTGGGCTCCCTGTTCAGCAGGGAGGCTGCTTCTCCCTCTCTGGGCCTGCCTCTCTGCCTACTTGTCATCTCTGTCAAATAAAAATAAAATCTTAAAAAAAAAAAAAAAGGTACCATTTCTTGCCACATCTCTTCCAAGTGGCCCTGCTTCCTGCTTGCATGTAGAGACCCTGCTATGCTACCATATCATTCCTCCCCCTACTTACTCTTCCCAGTACACAGAAGCCACAATGGTGGCAAATTCCTTTATATCTAAGTCTTATAGCCAGTGAGTTTCCTTGACGGTGAAGCTCTCTGCTGCTTACACAGAAGAACTCAGGGCCAGCTTCAAGTTCTGCTTGGTCCCTGACAATCAGAGATAGTTTTGGAATTGCCCTTTGTAGAACTCCTCATGTTCTTTAACCCTAGTCTCAGAACTGGTGTGATGGGGAGACTTTCTATGCAATGCTAAATTAATTGAAATATGGCTTAAGTTTCTAGAACTTCAACTGTGACATGTAAGAAGGAACATTTTTTTTTTGCTGAAAAATGTTAACTAATTCTAAGAAAAAGTCACATTATTTAAAATAATGCCAGAATTCTTGCCCTATGGTACATGACATTAGATATGCCTTATCGTCTGCGTTAAAGATATATTCCGTTATTGTATAACGTCTGAGTGCTCCTTTGAAAGAAATGCACAGGTTATTTAAAAAAAAACAAAAAACCTACTTTTTGGAAGCCAATTTCAAGTATAGCAACCCAGTTTATGTAGAAAAAACTAAAACATAACAGCATGTGCAAAACTGCACTGATCCTTCTTTCTATACGGTACATATGTATGCATCTATCACACATATACACATTCACACAAAGTGTAAGAACGAAAACTGCATATTGTTGGGTTTTGAGAGTTTTTTTTTTTAAATCAGTTATATTCTCTATTTTATCACTTCTAAAAAAATTACTTCAAAAAAATTCTCATAATTCTCCCACCAAAAGTTTTAAGGGCCTCCTTTAAAAGATACTTGCCTGACCTAACGACCCTGAAGCGTTTGGTTACATTACAGCAGTTTCTAACCCGGGCTGTACAGGAGATGCACCTGGGGAGCTTTGAAAACTACTGAATAGCAACGTAGCTGGCACATAGTAGCCAATCAGTTACACGAGATTTCTTTCTCTATCTATTGCAGCCTAGCTGCAATTCCGTATTTCCCCAGTGCCCACAGAGTATAATCTGACCCCTCATTAGCACCTGACTCAGTATACCCCAAAGTTTCTTATAAATTCACCACATATTCTACCCTCAGAACCAGTAAGCGACCGGAGGTTATCTATGTCACCTATGAGATGTTTTACATCCGTCCCCTCCTCACATGCTCACCCCTTTGCTTGCAGAATCATCCTGAACCATCTCCCAGTTTAAACCCACACAGTTGTCTACTCTGAGGCCTAATTACCCTCCCACCGTGCAGGTCTGATCTCATCTCTCCCAGGGCATCTGCTCAAGTTCACGTTCCCTCGCTCCTCCAAACCTGAGACCATTAGGGATCCCTTAGATCTGTACCTCCATTTCCATGGTCCCCTTTCTGGGAACCAGGAAAAACAGACCCCTTCCTGGAATGAGACAGGATGTTTGAAATAGGCGCCTTTCCCCATTTTTTTCACATTCCTATTTCTATGTCCACCTGCTCTCAATGCTCGTCTTTCCTCATCTCCTGATCTCTCTACCGGAAGTGTCTCCCTCTATGTCAACCTCTGGCCTTTGTCACACGCCTATATGTGGAACGGTTTAACATTTAGAGGGAGTGCTTACATAACTGACGAAAAAACAAGTCACAAAGGATCACTGTGTGATTTAATCCATGGTGCGCCTTTTGCTTTCAGTTATGTCTATATTTGGCAATAACCTTCATAAATTACACCACTCCCAAATATCCACTGGGTAGCTCCTACAGTCTTCTTTAGATACTGTTATAAATATTGTCATCTTCACAAATTAATGTACCTCTTCCATAACCACTCATTGAGTAATAGCAAAATAAATTTCAAAAATCAAAGGCAGAAATCTCTAAATACCTAGGGCCTACACGATTTAAAAACAATCACTGTACATCAAACAAAAATCACGTCTTAATGAAAAAGGGGCATAAAGTTTGATATGCTGTGTGGCGTAGAAATGCATCCGGTAGTCGGTACTTTCCAGACAGGACCCGTGTTTTTGTATTTCCTTAAAGCTAAAAATATTCAATCTAGACAGAATCGGAGAGGAATGACAACGTGTGGGAAGCGGACCTATTTAACTTGAGATCAGCTGACCTTTGGAGTATGGACATGGCTTTCTTGTAAAAAGCTGAAAAAAACACTACGACTGTGTTGGATTTCAACAACACTTTCCTGGTCATGAAGGACCTTTACAGGAGATAAAGCACCGATTGTTTTAGCCCCTTTCCTCTGCTAGGGAGAAGGCACACTAAAAAGAGAGCTATCTACTCCAGTGTGCGTGCTTGGCAAGATGGGTGTTACTTACTGATAAAAAGCGCATGACAGTGATTTTGAAACAGGGCTTGTACTGTTAATCAAACTGGAGAGGCAGGATATCCTGTCCCAGCGATTACCGTCTGGGCTGGAGCGTGGCGAACTGCCAGGTCAATTACAGCGGGCCGGGGAGGAAATATGAAGACAGATAGTCTTAATTCTAAACAGGAGCATCAGTAAAATAGAAACCTGGGGACACATTAATGCAATGGTCAATTACTTAAAAGTTTGGCTTTGGCCAGAGCTCCAAAATGTATTTCTACAGGTAAGGAATTTTTTTTTTTCATTAATAAGAATGGATATATAGGGATTTTTAAAAATAACATTGTGTCCTTATTTGGGGAGAACAACATTTCTCATGGGAAAATTGGGATTCTGTAACTCTCATCTAGAAGCTAAGATGCATGGGTAAATTAGTATTTGGGAAAACTGGCCAATGATATTTCATAACTGTTCATGCCACTGATAGGTCCATTTTCCTTCCATTTTTTCAGACCGATTTCAGTCTAAATTCTCCTCGTCAAATCTCTCCTCTTGATTACACCTACAGCTTCTTTGTCTAAGGGAAAAAATACTAAGAGATCAGCAGCATCGATTTAGGATTCATATCACAGAATACCTATAAACAGGGAAATATTTCCTTGGTTTCAGACTCAGGTTCCAGGACTCCCAAGGAATCACATTAAACATCAGACTTGCCGGGGCGGGGGGGAATGCAGACTGTTTGAATCACAGCTTAATTGCTTGTGAACTAGATTCTTAGATTCCTCTAATAACAGAAGAAAATCCCTGTCAACATCTATGTGAAGAAAATACCAGGCTGCTGACACCGAATTTTGCAGCTATGCTATTTTTAATGGTGATTAGTAAGCTCTCGAATTGTGGAAGATTATAAAGAGCACACACAAAAGATGTAAATTAAAAGAAAAATATAGGAAGTATTATCACAATTTCCCACACCTAAAGAGATGTTTCTTAAAAAAAAAAAAAATGTGGACAATTTACATACATTCTAGGACACAGTGTTCATTAAAGCCTCAGTAATATGCAGTGTACGGTGCTGGCAAAGGTGCCAGAAGCTGAAATAATATAAATCAAGTCCAGTTTCCCCAAGATAATATTACAACAGGATATTATTAACTGATACTTAACTAATCACAAAAATGAAAACAAAAACAAGATTTTATCTATCTTTGTGTGTTATTTATATGGGTAAGAAGGTGCATAAAAATCTCAGTGAGGGCGCCTGGAGGCTCAGTTGGTTAAACATCTGCCTTCGGCTCAGGTCATGATCCCAAGGTTCTGGGATCAAATCCCGCATTGGGCTCCCTGCTCAGCAGAGTCTGCTTCTCCCTCTTCCTCTGCTCCTACCCCCTGCCTGTGTGCTCTCTCGCTCACTCACTCTCAAATAAATAAATATTTTTTAAAAACCTCTCAATGTCAAAAGTCAATTAACTAGTGGCTTAATCATGTACTAACCTGTATGACAAAAGAATCTACAAAACTCAAAATAAGAGAGAAAGATCCTAGAAATTCTGGACACTCCTGCCCAGGGATGTGTCACATACGGTTAGGACTATCACTAGAGCTGCTGATATCTCTGTGCCTAAATTTTTCACCATTTTTAATTTATCATCATAATTATAGGTCGCTCTCCAACATAAATGAGCGGTATAGGATTGGAACCAAGGAAGCCATCAGAGGTCTGAGAAGCCAACCTCCCAACGTCCCCGGCACGACGGAGGGTTCCGGAAGCTGCTGCGCTCATCCCTCCCAACACTGGAAGACTCGGCTCTTGCGGCAGCACCATGCAGGGCAGAAACTCTGGCCCTCGTGGAGGCGGACCGACAAGAGGAGGTAGAGTACCCAGACCGAGAACAAGGATCGACGGGACGCAAGCGCAGCAGTTTTACGGGGGCGGTCAAGGGTGGCCTGGGCAGGAAGGTGAAGCTGTAAGAGGTGGGGGGTGAGCCATGCCAAGAGCCGGGGGGAAGAGCCGTCCAGAGGGGGGAAGGGTCAGTGCACAGTGCGGGAGGCACGCCAGCCTCGTCTGTGGAGCAGTGGGGCTGGGCAGGGGTGAGGGGCGGAGGGCGGGACAGCAGGAAGGCCCTCTGCAAGGACATAGCTTCAGACCCCAGTCTGCGTGAGATGGGGAGGCTCTGGGGGGCTGGAACAGAAAAGAACGTCCTAGGGTAACTGTTAAGTGCAATTCCCAGGCTTCCCTTATGGGAGGGATGGATTCTATTTGAGTAGGTTTGAGGCCCAGGAATTTGCACTGTTTTAGTTCTCACGCAGTGCACCTGACAAGGGCCTAAAGGCCACTGAGAAATGCCATTCTGAATCCCTGACTGTCTCTTCAGTCACAAACCAGCCATCACGGAGGCAGCTGTTTATGCGACACACCCGGGACAGAAAAGGAACAAAGAAACCTTAAACACGAGTGCTAGAAACAGAACTGTCCCCTTTTCACTTAGCAGGAGAGTTCAGTCCCCGCAGCTGCTGAGATAGGCTGACACCCGGGGGCTGGTTAGTGATGGGCAAGCTGGTGAATTATATGAGTACTGACAGTCCTATGACTATTCCGGTGGTTGATTTAACTAATGACTCCGGTGCCCTTGGGGCTCGCTAGCACAGAAGGCTGATGCGCTCAGTGAGCCTGTGAGAGCGAGGGTCATGTCAGACATAGCTGACTGCTCAAGTTATACCAGGTGACAGCTACCCAAATCCCCAGGTTGTAGGAGGCGAAGGAACCCCGGACGACAGGGGCGACAGGTGGGAGCATTAGTCCAATGATGCGAAACGGTTCCAATTCAGGAACTTCTTCTTTTTTTTTTTTTTTTTTTTAAAGATTTTATTTATTTATTTGACAGACAGAGATCACAAGTAGGCAGAGAAGCAGACAGATGGAGAGAGGTGGAAGCAGGCTCCCTGCAGAGTACAGAGCCTGATGTGGGGCTCGATCCCAGGACACTAGGACCATGACCTGAGCCGAAGGCAGAGGCTTTAACCCACTGAGCCACCCAGGTGCCCCCCAATTCAGGAACTTCTTTTAGGGGCATCTCTCCGTACTTCATCACTGTTCCTTTACTGTGTGTTTGTGTGTGTTTGTGTACATGATATCCTTCAGAAATCATAACCATTGATAATAGGTGCTTCCTCTGTACCTGATCCTACTTAATACTCAAAACCACCCTGTGGGGCAAATACCATGCAGGTGAACTGAATGAAGCCCAGAGAAGTCAAGGAACTTGCCAGGGCCACACAGCTAATAATAGCGAGAACTGAGATTTTTAATTTAAAAAATTAATTTTTTATTTTTAATGAAGTGATTAATGTGTCTGATTAATCCAATGCCCACATCTTAACCACCAAATAAACATGATTTCCTAAACAGATTTTTAGAAAATGCTTGATGTAAATGTTTACCATGTGGCATTTCAACATGAGACTTTACTATTGAGATGTTGGTTTACTCTCGGAGACATGATGATTGAGGAACATGAGCTTGAGAGTGAAGCAGACCTGGGACAGACTCCTTATTTGACACGTAACATACCTGAGACTCAGTACCTTCATTATAAAAAGGGGAGAATGCACCCCCAAATTTCAGTGACCCCAAAGGTGCAATACCTTTGCCATTCCTTTGCCACCAACTTGGAAGGAAACCTTGACAGTCCCCCAGACCCTTCTCTCCTTGCACAGAACACTTCTACAAACTCCTTGACAGGGGTCACCTAAGCTGAGAGTAGACAGCTCTTGAGGTGGACCAGGTGCCCTCATTTAGGTACAGAGTGATCTAGTCACTCAGAGTGTCCTTCCTCTTATTGATCTGACCACCACCTGCACCAAGACTGCTCCTCTGGGAAACAGACCAAACTAAGACCTCTTTCCAGGTGATAACGGAAGGCAGTCAATCCCTGGTCTTTTCTTCACTGAATTAAGCAGGTCCACCTTAGTCAGGAGTCCTTCCCGTCACAATTTGCCAGTCACAATTTGCCAAACATGGTATCCTGATTTTCCTCCCCTGGAAAACTAGTGTTGTCTCTGTCCTTTCAAATGCAAAGCCCAGGAACAAAGGTTAGACTGATATATTAAGCAAGGAGTACAATGGGACTGCTGTCTGGATGGTCAACTTTCTTCTTATAATCCAAATCTTGAGGAACCTTAGTACCTTTGCCCAGTGTAGTCACACCAGCAGAAAGCACCTTCCCCTCCCAGTTCCCACTGAGATCTTTTCTCCCCCACCCTACCCCAACTTTCTTCCCCTCCAAGGTCCTGCCTCTGCCTCTGCCCAGTCTCCCAAAGAACCTCTGTCTTCCCACCAATCCAACCCCAAACCCAGGAAGCCTGTCTTCTAGGTTTCTCCCCTCCCCTATCAGCTAGCCAAAACAGCCCTCTTCAGCAGGCAGAAGAAGAGAGAATTCTATACCACTGAAGCTTCTGGACCCTGTCATACTTCCACTGACCCAGCAAACGGCTGTAATTACACCTGCACTTCATACTGTGGCCACAATGACCCTGTGGTCAAGCCCACATGGCAGAGCTTCCACGACCTTCACTTTTGTCCGGGGCTCGTCCTCAAGCCTGTGGTCACACAATATCATGTTTTAAAAACTAAACTCAAACCTTTAATTTCATCCCCAATAATTTCAATTCTAGTTTCACTTTATTGTTCTAGTTTGATGCAATCATCTGATTTTTTTAATTCGGTTTCTCTTATAATAGTTCTCCTTTCCAGATCTGTACCATCTGTAAATGTGGACTGACTTCTGGTCTTTATACAAATCCTTGGGCAAAAACACTGGGAAGTAACTATGCAAGGAAAGTTCGTTATGTTTGTAAATGCAAAATGCTTATGAAATAGGCAGCATCTAACGAATCCACAGCCCGGCAACTACAGAGGCTCATAAAAGAACACAACCCAAATGACAAACAGAGATGCCAGTGAATGTCACGGCACCAAGCATAATCAGCTTCCACACTCCTACACAGACAAACCCGATGCAAAAGCACATTGTTTAGGAGCATAACGACGCTAATAGCATAGAATTATAGAGGGATTCTAAGCTATTTCAAAGGGGCAGCAGGGAGATGGAGGATATTTAGTGATTTAACTGACAATAAAAGTTATCTTAATTATACATACAGTGGAATAGAGAAGCTTTGTTTGAAATCACACATTTTTAGTGAAAACAGAAGCACAGCTGTAGGTATTAAAATTTCATTCATCTCAGTGTCATTTGTTTTCTTTGTCCAGTAAGTAGTGATCTTATATATTTCTTCCCTGTCTTTTCACTTTTAATGTATTCACAAAGCATTTTCTCCTGTGCTAGCTCAAATTCATTTTAAAATCTGCACTGTCCTGATGTTGCCAGCTCAAGCTGTCTAGAAAAGAGATTGGTCTTGATTTCTATGGACTGCCAGCATCAGAGTTTGCTTCCTTCCCCTGAAAAAGCAAAACCAAAGGGACTGAAATTTTAAGAGGCTCAGATAAATTGTTTGCTAAAGTGGTCATGGTTTTTGCCCCTTTCCCCATTGGCTACTTGGATTAAGTGTGCTTAATATAGCAACCATATTTAGCTTCTATATACAAGGAAAACGTTTCAGGTTATAATCACATTGATATCATTCTAATACAGGCAATTAAAAAATAACTTATAAAATGACATCTATTACTTGAACGTACGGGGAAGGCAATTAATGTCACATGTCACCCCCAAATAATAACCGTTGTCACAAATTATGTCACTTTGTTCTTTCCAACTCTTTAACCATCTTTGTTAAGTATAACCTAAAGACCAGGGATTAACAGAGGAATGTGGACAGACAATAAGGAAATGAACACCGTGCTTGAAGACTGAGGAACTGAGGGACACAGCAGATGAGTTAGTTCACGGTCATTATCAGAAGTCAGAACTTGAAACAGAATTTAAGACTATGGACTCCGAGAAATAAATTGAAGTTTTCAGAGGGGAGGGGCGAAGGGGGATAGGTCGGCCTGGTGAGGGCACTGACGAGAGCAAGTACTGCACGGAGCGCCGGGTGTCAGGCGCAGACAAGGAACCCTGGAACACGGCATCAAAAACTAAGGACGTACTGTATGGTGACGAACATAACATAATAAAAATGTTTTTAAATAAAAATAAAAGTCACTATATTGTCCATTATCAGTATAAATATCTTCTATAGCATATAACTTTTTCCAGTTATCGTAATAAAAAAAGAAACTTGGAAAAGTTAAATCTAAGCCAACAGTAATTTCCAGGTAAAAGTATACGCAGCTTTGAATCTGTAATTAGGCAAAGGAAATTTAGCCATTTAAAAACATCCTTTTTCTTATATTAATTTGATGCCCTCGTTCATTAAATAGGAGCAAGATATGCGCCTAAATGAAATACAGTGAATGCAAATGTCAGAGAAAAACAAAAACAAAACCCAAATAACCAAGGCACTGATGAGGAAAACACCCCTTCTCCCTTGGTCCTGACTTTTTTTCCTTACACGCCTGTTTGCATTATGCATAGGTTTTATCAGAGTTTTATTTCTTTGGGTTAATGATAAAAGATCTTCCATTTGTTTCCACCACGGGGCTTGCCAGACCATTACTGCTCGGTGCCTGGAGTTTCTCAATATGACAAATGCCAAACGTCTACTCATCAAAACATCTGACTGATGGCATACGCTGAATTTCTCAGATGCTAGAGTTCAATAAGGAGCTGTTTGGTTTAATGAGTCTTCTCCTATTATGTTTCTCTACACATCATTATAGAATTATTCCCATCTTCTTCAAAGAACTAGTACCAAGCAGAAGAATAAAACAATGTACAACAAACTATGATACCCCCCAAGTTTATAATCTATATGTCATATAACAAAATTAGTTACGCTGGCAGAATTTACTGAGAGCAGTGCTGGGTTTACTAAGACTTCTCTCATATTGCAGCCAAATTTTATCAGAAATGAAAATAATATTTTATATCCATATGGTTCTTTACACTATTCATTTCAAAGTAATTTCAGAACCATTACCTAACCAGACATTTACAAAAACCCTCTGACTGAAGAAGGCAGGAATTTTTTCCCCTTTAAAAGAAAGGATAGGGGTCCATGGGTGGCTCAGTCTGTTAAGGGCCTTCGAATCAGGTCATGCTCTCAGGGTCCTGGGATCAAGCCCCTCATCAGTCTCCCTGCTCAGTCTCCCTGCTTCTCTCTCTGCCTCTGCCTGCCACTTCGGCTACTTGTGATCTCTCTCTCTCTCTCTGTCATATAAATAAATAAATAAATAAAATCTTTTTAAAATAAATAAATAAATAGACAGATGGATGGATGGATGGATGGATAATTTATTCCACCTCTGGAAAGATGTCGATAGCATTTTGACAGGGATTGCATTGAATGTATCGATTGCTCCGGGTAGCATATGCACCCCAGTGTTCATAGCAGCAATGTCCACAGTAGCCAAACTGTGGAAAGAGCCACGATGTCCACAGACAAATGCATGGAGAGGGAAGATGTGGTCCATAGATACAACGGAATACTACTCAGCCATCAGAAAGGATGGATACCTACCATTTACACCAATGTGGGTGGAACTGAAGGGTATTATGTTGAGTGAAATAAGTCAATAAGGGAAAGACAATTATCATTTGGTTTCACTCATATGTGGAACGTAAGAAACAGCACAGAGGATCATAGGGAAGGGAGGGAAAACTGAATGAGAAGAAGTCAGAGAGGGAGACAAAGCATGAGAGACTCTTAACTATAGGAAACAAACTGAGAGTTGCTGGAGGAGACGTGAGTGGGGGACGGGGTAACTGAGTGATGGACATTAAGGAGGGCACATGATGTGATGAGCACAGGGTGTTAAATGCAACTGATGAGTTACTGAACTCTACACCTGAAACTAATGATGTACTATATGTTGGCTAATGGAAATTAAAAAATAAAAGAAAGGATAAATGAAGCCCAGAGATATTAAGTGGCATCTCCAAAGTCAGAGTCTGTCATCAAAAGGACCAAGAGGGACGCCTGGGTGGCTCTGTCAGTTGAGCATACAGCTCTTGATTTTGGCTCAGGTCATGATCCCAGGGTCCTGGGATAGAGTCCCACATTGGGCTCCCTGCTCAGTGGGCAGCCTGCTTCTCCTTCTCCCTCTGCTGTTACCCCTGTTTGTGCTTTCTCCCTCTCTCTCTCTTTCTGTCAAATAAATAAATAAAATAATAAAATAAAATAAGATAAAAGGACCAAGATTAGGTCAGAACTCGTCTTTAACCCCATAGCTGGGGTTGTCCCATCACGCCTCACGGGGCTTGTCTCCAAGGACACAAAATCCATGTTCATTAATGAACTAGAAACATCATCAACCTCCCTCCTCCGACTGAAAGGCAGCTGTACTCTCTCTCTAAATTTTTTTCTTTAACAGCCAAAACAATACAAATGCATATTTTAGATCTCTCCTGATGTCCCCAAAAGGAAATCATATCTCAACATCAAACACAAAGATCAGTCTTAAATCTGAACCTGAGAACAGGAATCTCCCTCGTCAAACGTATAATGCCACCTCTACCTCTAGAAGTAACATCCAAGTAACACGTTGTTTCCTTTGTAAATAGGAGTTAGGTAGATTCTAGTACCATCCAAGGAGATGGATTATTACAACTGTGGATTTCTATTGGAAGGATGGCTGTCCTTCCTATTTAAGTAAAAGAGATCTTCATTTGAAAGCTATCTGAGCTTTAGTGTTAATGAACTCAGGTGCACTTTTCTATATAAACAAGGCTAATAATGACTCTATTTCATAAAGACCAAGAGCTCATTCATGGGTTATTTCATGTGGCAATCATTTCAAGTTAAATAATCTAACATTTTAAAATTGGCATTTGGTGATAAGCTCTCAGGTGCATTTCAGGAGCTCACTCACATCCTTTGCCTTTTTGCTCACTAGGAAAGGTAAATGGTAGTCCTGATAAGAGGTGGGTAAATTTTTGTCCTTCGAAATAAAGGGATTGCCTATCAAATCTTTCCTATAAGAGGTTCTCATCAAGGCTGTTATGAGAAATAGGTAATAGATTGATAGCCTGCTATTGGTTATTTCTCAGATGTTATAAAGAATCATGTTGGGGAGCATGGGCAGCTCTGTCAGTTAAGTGTCCAACTCTTGCTTCTGGCTCAAGTCATGATCTCAGAGTCGTAAGACAGCCCTGTATCACCGGGCCCTGTGCTCCGTGCAGTTGGCTTGTCCTCTCTCTCTGCTCTTCCCCATGCCCCACACCGCTCGCATGCACACTCTCACTCTTTCGAATAAGTAAATAAAACCTTTAATAAAAGGTCATGTCAGGGCCACTGGGTGGCTCAGTGGGTTAAAGCCTCTGCCATCGGCACGGGTCATGATCTCAGGGTCCTGGGATTGAGCCCCAGGTCGGGCTCTCTGCTCACCAGGGAGCCTGCTTCCCTTCCTCTCTCTCTGCCTGCCTCTCTGCCTTCTTGTGATCTCTGTCAAATGAATAAACAAAATCTTTAAAAAAAAAAAAAAAAGATCACGTCAATAGCACTCTCAAGGTGTTATCTCTGGCAAATTGATACGCTCTTATAATTTGGTATTTATTTATTTAACTTTTCATACCAACCACCGCTTTCTACACAGACTTGCAAAAATGAATTAAACCTGAGTCTTGCCCTTGAAAAGACAGTAGCCTAGCTGGGGACATAGAACTAATAATAATACAATGTGATAATTTCCTTATTAGGGATTAATGTAAAATCAAAAGATAAGGGAGCAAAGAAGATGATGAGACTAAGCATGCCTCACCATTTGTCTGATGTTCTGTGGAGGTGGTGAAGTTTCAGTTGATGGCCCCCAAAACATCTTCATAAATAGAAAATAAAGATTAATGTGTAGGGAGATTAAGATTACTCAAATAATCAAGGTTCTATAAAGGATACAATAAGAGCTATAATGATATAGACTCGGTAGTTAAAGTCAGAGAATTAAACTATTATCCCCATAAGTTCAGCCTCTAATAATACAAAGCCTGACTTATGTTCGATTCCCTAGAAATAGACCCTAAGTGAAAGTGATTTATTACGAAGTGTCCCCCTAAGGGACACATATGTAGGGAGCTAGAGAGTGAGACAGGGAAGGGAAGTAAGCCAACAGCATGTCATCAGGCAAACTCTTGAAGGGAAATGTGGCTCATTCCCAAGGAAAAATCTGGAGACGCCCCTCAAAATTGTCTTGATTGAGAGAGGAGTAAAGAATGAGGACCTGGAGGTTTAAGAAGCTAGAGTAAATATCTTTGCTCTTTTCACTGGTTAAAGACCCTGAATTGGTTTAAGCCTGCCCTAGGATCATGGATATTCCCAGGCTGACTTATGTGGTTAGATTTCTACTTGGTGAAGTTTCTGAGCAACATAATCCCATCACCTCCCAGGTTCATTCCAAGGGAGTTTCTTGTAGAGCGCATTTTATTAATATCTAAGTATACATTAAGTGCTAAACAGAAGGCTTCAAGTCTTTGATAGATAATACAAGAACTTAAGACCATATTCAAACTCCTACAAGTAAGTATAAGAAGTGGGTTTCAGGAGTTTTCTGGAGACAAGAAACACTTTTCTGCATATCATGTTCTGCAGTCAGAATGGAATGATGGAGCTGACATCAGACCCCAAACAGCAGGTAGAGACTCTATCATTCGGGGGCTTTAGGTTGACTGGTCTCTGCTCATACTTCACTCGTGCTCACTTGGCAAATCTCTAGGACTAAAACCGAGAGGACAGCATATGGAAGTACACGTGATAACAAATTCTCCTGTGTATGTAATTTCAAGACTCTTCTTACCATTTCTCTTAATAATCTAGTGATCTGATGCTTGTAATAGCATTAGTAAATATTTTCCTCTTCAGAAACTGAACACATACAGATGAGATTCGATTAAGATTCAGGTCTTCCAGGTGAAACAGTCCAAGTAGAAAATTTGATAGAGAATATGCACATGAACATACAAACTGCAAAACTATGGACTAATTCTCCCAGGTATAAACATCACTTGTCAGACCAATGTCTGAAAACCATATCCAATTTCCAGTCTATAACAAGCTAAATGGAGTTCAAGCAAGTTCATTAAAGCCTATGAAACTTATGAGATGTACAAAAAAATATCATGGACAAAAGAAGAATGAGAATGAACAGCGCTTTTTTTCTCTAAACATATAGTTATTCACAGATTATGTTTCTTAGGGGGAAAAAAGATTATCAGATTATAAAAAATAAGTCCTCACTGCAGAAAACTGGGCAATTAATTCTTGGCCCTCTCCCTCTTTTCCTTTTTACTTTTGCATATAAATGTTTTTATTGAAGTAAAACCATATACAAAGAGGTACACAACTTTAAGTTCATGGCTCAATTTTTATAAAGTGAAGACACCTGTGTAAGAACTACCCAGAAGATGACTGTTTTTGTTGGGGACATAGCAAACTCATGGGAAAGCCCTTGGGTGGTTATTGTAACATGTATTAGTGAACTACTTGAGGAAATGAACCCTTATTTTATTTTTCATATTTCTTGAATATTTCATTTGTGGTAAAGATTGGCAGATAAGGTTATTCATTCACTTAACAATTATTAATTAAATGCTTAGAATGTGTTCAGCAGAAGTTGTATGGTGATGGAATTTGGGGTCTAGTGGAAGACAGATAATGCAGAAGCAAAGGCACTAATTAATAATTATAAAATATGAACAGCCGCAGCAACTTCTTCCTAGACACATCGCCAAAGGCAAGGGAAGCAAGGGCAAAAATGAACTATTGGGACTTAATCAAGATAAAAATCTTTTGCAAAGCAAAGGAAGCAATCAACAAAACCAAAAGAAAACCGACAGAGTGGAGGAGAAGATATTTGCAAATGACATATCAGATAAAGGGCTACTATCCAAAATCTATAAAGAACTTATCAAACTCAACACCCAAAGCATAAACAATCCAATCAAGAAATGGGCAGAGGACATGAACAGACATTTCTTCAAGAAGACATCCAGATGGCCAACAGACACATGGAAAAGTGCTCCACATCACTCGGCATCAGGGAAATACAAATCAAAACCACAATGAGATACCACCTCACACCAGCCAAAATGGCTAAAATTAACAAGTCAGGAAATGACAAGATGTTGGTGAGGATGCGGAGAAAGGGAGACCTCTCCTACACTGTTGGTGGGAATGCAATCTGGGGCAACCACTCTGGAAAAGAGTATGGAGGTTCCTCAAAAAGTTGAAAATAAAGCTACTCTATGACCCAGCAATTACACTACTGGGTATTTACCCTAAAGATACAAATGTAGTCATCCGAAGGAGCATGTGCACCCGAATGTTTATAGCAACAATGTTCACAATAGCCAAACTATGGAAAGAACCTAAATGTCCATCGGCAGATGAACAGATAAGGAAGATGTATTTATACAGCCATCCAAAAAAACAACAACAACAACAACAACAACAAAAACAACCCACGAAATCTTGCCCTTTGCAATGACATGGATGGAACTAGAGGGTATTACGCTGAGTGAAATGAGTCAATCAGAGAAAGGCAATTATCATATGATCTAGCTGATATGAGGAATTTCAGAAACGAGACAGAGGATCATGGGGGAATAAAGGGGAAAATGAAACAAAATGACACCAGAGAGGGAGACAAACCATAAGAAACTCTTAATATCAGGAAACAAACTGAGAGTTGCTAGAGTGGAGGGGGGATGGGGTGGCTGGATGATGGACACTGGGGAGGGTATGTGCTATGGTAAATGCTGTGAATTGTGTAGGTCTGATGAATCACAGACCTGTACCCCTGAAATAAATAATACATTATATATTAATTTAAAAATACATTACAAATAATAATAATAAATTAAAGCCCATCTTTGGTTCAGGAATAAATAATAACTATAATTATAAAATATGAAATGCCATGAAGGAAATAATGTTATGGTCAAGAATATCAGGGTATCCAGGGGCACCTGGGTGGCTCAGTCAGTTAGGCACCTGACTCTTGATTTCAGTTCAGGTGATGATCTCAGGGTCATGAGATCCAGTCCCGTGTAGGGCCCAGCACTCAGTGCAGAGTCTACTCTTCTCCCTCTCCCTTTGGCCCTCCCCTCATGCACATGTGCTCTCTCTCTATAAAATAAAGAAATAAATCTTAAAAAAAAAAAAAAAAAAGGATATCAGAGTAACCTAACTACAAAAAGTGATTGGAGAAGTAAACAACAGATGAGCATGGATGGAAACTTGAGTAAAAAGAACCATTTGCATGGAGCACTGGGTGTGGTGCACAAACAATGAATCTTGGAACACTGAAAAAATAAAATAGAATTAAAAAAAAAAATACAAAAACAAAAACAAACAAAAAGGACCAGCTATGGGAAAAAGAAAAAAGGGACATTCTAAACAAAAGGAACCTCATGAACAAACAAACAGGAGATTCCCCTTTATCCACGGGGAATATGTTCCAAGACCCCCAGTGGATGCCTGAAACCGCGGACTGTACCAAAACATATATATTTATATAGTATGTTATTTCCTATATGTTCATACCTATGATAAAGTTTAATTTATGAATTAGATACAGTAAGAGATGACCAAAAATTAGTAGCAATAAAATAGAAAAATAACAACAAACTATAATAAAAGTCATGTGAATGCATCTCTCTGTTTTTCACAATATCGTATTGCACTGCACTCTTCTACTTGCGACAATGCGCAAGGATAAATGCCCGTGTGATAAGATGAAATGAGGGGAATGCCCTAGGAATTCAGGACAGAGCGCTGGGCTACCACTGGGCTTCTGACAGTACTTCAGAGGGAGGGCCATCTCCTGCCAGAGCACGGTTGGCCACAGGTAACATCACGGAAGGTGCCACTGCTGCCTATTGTACCCAAGTCTGGTTTGTTTCACACTGCAAACCCGATGACTAGACTGTAGTGAGCACAGGCAACCATGGCCAGAGAACAAGGGCACGGGCAGGGCCATGCACAGCCAAGCAGCTCAAGAGGAATGACCAAATCACTAAGTGCACAAAGATAATAAAGGGTTGTTAGCAGGGAAGTAGAGAGATCCCATTTGCATTTTAGGAGGACGACCCTGACCACTGTATTAGCGAGTGGCAAGACAGAAGGCAAGGTACCAGTAAGTGGGTTATCACAGTAGTAACGGAATACAAGATGTACTCTGATGGCAAATCAACCATTTTGTGAATGGATTGCATGTCAGGATGTGGGAAGGGGCAGAATAAAAAATCAAACAGCTTTCTTATTTCAGCAACCAGATAGAATGAGGTATCGTTTACTGAGGTAGAGAAGATTTGTGGAGAAATAGGTTTCCATGGGAAAAAGCAAGAGTTTAGTTTTGTTCATATTACGTTTGAGATGTTTGAGAAACATCCACATGGAGTTGTCAAGTAAGTAATTTGGATAAACGAGAAAGAAGCACTGAGGGGAGATCAGGCCAGAGACATAAATTTGGGAGTTATTAGCATATAGATGGTTTTTAAAGCCATGGGAAAACATAGAAAGGGAAGATAAAGAGAACTCAGTGCCAAGCTATGAGGAACTCCAATAGTTAGAAGGTGATCAGATTCAGGTCAGAAAAAGAAGCTGAGCAAAAAGGACCAGAGAAGGAGGAGGAAAACCAGGTTCTCAGAAGAAAGGAGAATGTTTCCATAAGAAGGGGGGGATATGCTGTGCAAATGTTAGTAGGAGGTGAAGCAAGATGAGAAGAGAAAAACACAGAATGCACATGGCAACATCCAAAGTTACTGTGACCTTCTTTTTTTCCCCCAAAGATTTTATTTATTTATTTGACAGACAGAGATCACAAGCAGGCAGAGAGGCAGACAGAGAGAGAGAGAGAGAGAGGAGGAAACAGGCTCCCTGCTGAGCGGAGAGCCCGAAGTGGGGCTCAATCCCAGGACCCTGGGAACATGACCTGAGCTGAAGGCAGAGGCTCCAACCCACTGAGCCACCCAAGCACCCCAAAAGTTACTGTGACCTTGTCAAGGATCTCAGGGGAGTAAATGGGAAGAAAAAAAAAATGGGGCAAGAGGGGGAGAAATAACGGGGGTCAGGTAAGGTTTTTATAAGGTAGATGTGGCTGTAATTTGATTGTGTACAGAGAAAAAGAAAGAGAAAGTTTGCTGATTCCATGGGGAGGTGCCTAATGGAGAAGCAACATCGTTGATAAGGCCTAGAGGTGGGGGGTCCAGAGCAGGTGTAGAGTCTTGGCATCTGACAGCAAGAGAGATGATATGTTTCTAAAGAAACAGGTAGGAAGAAAGAAGCGGTTCTCTACATCATCATCTTAAGTCCTTGTGAAGCATTTAGGCAAAGTCATTACCCAATGGGAAAGAGGTAGAGGAGGGACAGAAGGAGTGTCCAGCCAGGAGCCACAGCCAAGAGTGCTTATGCAAAGTGGGAACTCATACTTACTTTGTAAGTAATAAGAAACTACTTTAGAAATTACCAAGAATTGAAGAACCATCTCCTGACTGTGATCTTACAGTGTCTTCTGTTCACCCAAACACTGTGTACTACAAAGCAAAACAACAACAAATCCTTAAACCTTTTTGAGACCACCACCAGAAAAGATGGATTATCAAAGTCATTTGTATGAATCTGTTCAGAAAGTGAAATAAAAGAATGGAATAAGCAGGCAAAGGAAAGTGAATGAAAAGGACTCTGGAGGGGTGCTTGGGTGACGTAGTGGGTTGAAAGTCTGACTCTTGGTTTCTGCTCAGTTCGTGATCTCGGGGTTGTGGGACCCTGCCCAGTGTTGGGCTCCATGCTAGGCGAGAGCGTCTGTTTGGGATTCCTTCTCCTCCTCCTTCTGACCCTCCTGCAGGTGCTCTCTCTCTCAAATAAATAAATAAATCTTAAAAAAAAAAAAGATAAAAGAATTCTGAAATCTGGGCTGGATAAAACAAGAGGAAAGACAGAAAGGGTGGAGAGGAGACAGGGAGGCGTCTCAGGAGGCTCAGTGAGGTTAGGGTATCTGTCTCTGCGAGCATCAGAGAAGGGAGAGCTCTGCGAGCAATGAGCTGTTGGCAGAGACAGGAATGTCTGAGTCTGTAATTTGAAGAAGAGAAGTTTCCGCTGATGACAAAATTTAGTCTGACCCTGACACACCGAGTGTGTGTGTTTGGAATAGAGAAGAAAAGCTCATTGGAGATAAGCAGATCAAGGAACTAAGATGGAGGATACTGAGTAGACCATTCAGTAAGTGATGATTTCCCAAGAAAACTAACGCAAGTTGAACGGAGAACACGGAGAGATTGATAAAATCATCAGTGGTTGGGGGATACAGGTCAGGGGAGGAACAAGAAGGTTGGGAGAGGACAGTAGCCCTATGAAGGAGTAAGCCTGGTGCAGACCAGTGGCCTGACACCCAGTTGTTCTTACAAGAGAGAAGGAAGTCGTAGTCTGGTTGGCACTGTTGACAAAGCACATCACAACCCCCACCTAAACTCAAGGCATGCACCTGTGGGATTACTGAGCCTCCCCTCAGGAAAGCCTCAAGGGAACTGGAAAGCCCTAGGTAAGGCCAAATGAAGGGGCAAGTATTCTAAAAGATGACTGGGAACCTAACAAAAGAGTTTGCTGATCATGGAAAAAAAAAAATACCAAAAGCAGAATGGAGAAATTATCAAGGGAAAGGGTAGAATATAATCAAATATAATTATCTGGGGACTGTGTAAAAGGGAAGAATTCTCAGCTACACCTATATATATCCAACTCAAAAATATACAGCAATATCCAACTCAAAAAAACGTACCTTTATCCAACTCAAAGATCATTTATTTGCCTCCTTTTGTAAGTAAGGGGCTGTGTTTTGAACAGGCATGTCGGCCATAAGCAACAAAGAACCAAGCACGAAAGGCACCTGGGCTGGTGTCTGGCTCAGGGCGTGATACCCTGGTGGCCCTATGCGCACAATGATTTGCAGAAGCCAAGAACTGCCACAGATATTCATGTCAAAAAGGAATTTTAAAAGGCCTTTGGAGTAACATAAAATAGATGTTTTCAATAAATTCTGATGGTATTATTTTGAAGTACATCAAATAAAATTAATTCACTTCTATTCCAACTACTAAAATGGTCTTTAAAGCAAAACTTTACTGGAATGCCAAATTTAACATAAAGAAAAAAAAAAATCCCAGCTTTTCAAATAATTTTATTCATCAAATCCTTCCCTAATGGAAACAAGACAGATATTTACACTAATTAACTGGCTAAAGAAAAACTGTTAGACATTATCCAATTAACAAGCTTTCTTTTCTACTAGCTTTTCACCAGTAACAGGTGTCAAGTACATTTGATAAGGCCGCTGTTGCCGAGATAGCTCTCTTTTGTTTTCCAAATATACTCAAGATACATCATCATTCCATGAATAATGTTAGCACCACACAAGTAGGTGAAAATAGAAGGAAACAAAATTTTTTGCAGTTTTCTCTATGAACATTGTTGCATTGAAATTCACAGTTACAATCAGTTTCCTAAAGCTGAATTCAAAACTCAAACTAAACTAATAAAAAGCTGAAGTATTTTTAAGGTAAGTCAAAAAGATTATCAGACTAATAAGAATTCTGGGCTCTTCTGCCACAGGTTTGTCAGTTATGAAAAGGGCAGGTTTACTTTTTTTTTTTTTTTTTTTTTTTTTTTTAAAGATTTTATTTATTTATTTGTCAGAGAGAGAGAGAGGGAGAGAGAGCGAGCACAGGCAGACAGAATGGCAGGCAGAGGCAGAGGGAGAAGCAGGCTCCCTGCTGAGCAAGGAGCCCGATGTGGGACTTGATCCCAGGATGCTGGGATCATGACCTGAGCCGAAGGCAGCTGCTTAACCAACTGAGCCACCCAGGCGTCCCTTTTTTTTTTTTATTTTTAGCATACAGATACAGCTTACAGTAATAAACTATGCCTCCTGTTAAGCCAGTAAGATTGTGATACTTTGCTACATGGCCATAGGCAAGTAACACATGGAACAATCTGGAAAAAAAGCTCAGGCCCATTGCACCTGGTTATTTATTTACTATGACAAGTCCTCTGTGAAATGTCATGGAAAAATCAAGTCGGAAGCAGTTTTGATCAGAGGGAACTAGGGGCGGATAGAGAAATGCCCAAGAACCACTCGAGTTCCCTGTGTGTACATCTTCTAATTCGTCACAGGCCTCTTCTTCTTTTCGGTAGTGTATCAGGTTGGAAGTACAGCTTAAAACAAGTAGAACAGGCACGATCATTGCCTGGTTTGTTGGCTGGAGGGACACTGAGGACCCAAGTGAGGCCGCAGGGGGCCACGCGGCAAAGTGCGTGAGTCATTCTCGGACACCACCTTCCTGGGGTAGAGGACAAAGCAAGCCGAACGTCTGCAGAATAAGTAAGCGGATTGGAAGAAATGAAGTGGATAAGAAGAAACCACGTGTGAACAAGAAGATACACATTTTTTCTGATGTCCAAGCAACATCACTCAGAAAGGCAGTGTCTTCTTTGCATTATGAGTATGAAATGTGTGTCGTTGCCCAAACTTGAGAAAACCCTTGACGGTGCCTGGGCAGAAGTCGGGACAACAGGAAATCAGATGACTCCTTTTGTCCAATGTGAGCATCTCCGATAAGGCTCGGGTTGGGGAGCACTCTGCAGACCTGTAAAATTAATCATAAAGTCTGGGACTGCCGCACTCAATCCCTTTGCTCTGACTGGACCAGCTCTTACATGCGTTAGACCTCCTGCCCTCGGCACCACCGGGCAGATGGACACACGCACCTTAGTCAGAAGCTCCCACCCTCTCTGTGACCGCTTCCAGCCACAGCCGTGCCGAGCAAGCCACGCCTGGTCCCCGCTCAGGAGAGCCCAAACCCAGCGAGACCACCTAGCCAGGAATAAGGACTCGCCTCTGTACCCCTACCAGCAGTTCAGGTGTGACTCCTGATTTTAAAGGACGCTGAGAGATGTGCTGTTCCTTGACAGCTCGTCTTCCAACTCCTCAAAAGCTTCCATGGCACAAGCTTGGCCAAATTTTCTCTTGTAACCAGAGTATCAACTCGGGTTGTTTGGAATCAGATCCTGAAGGAAGCTTCAAGAGCAGGAAAATTTGCAATTATCGCCTAGTTATCTTACAAGAAAACAAAGTCTTGATTCTTGGGCATCAGAGAAATGAAAACCTATATATTGCATGAGCATCTGAATATA
The DNA here is from genome assembly GCF_002288905.1 of Enhydra lutris kenyoni. Lineage (NCBI taxonomy): Eukaryota > Metazoa > Chordata > Mammalia > Carnivora > Mustelidae > Enhydra > Enhydra lutris. The sequence goes on along the minus strand of NW_019154146.1, from coordinate 6,163,155 downwards.
CCCTTTTAAATATACTGGTTAGATTTCTTCTCCTTACTATAAGGTTTTGTTTGGTGATTAGACAACTAAAGATCACTCTTCTTTATCGTGAATTTTATGCCATTATCTTTACTAACTAGATTATATGGAATCTCAGAGAAAATGCCATTTATGACACAACCTTTACTATTTCAAACTACTCAGATACCTTCTATTATTTTACATATTTTCATTGTTTTTTTTTAAGCAAACAATTCAATTTTCCTATTCTTAAAGATCAATGAATAAATTCCCAGTGTAAAAAAAATGTGAACCTTTTCTACATTAAAAAGCAATTGGTAAGTTACATGACACTTTCAACTCCACAATGTTTCTGTTACCAGGACGTTTCACGGTCCATGGTCCTCTGCGTTGTGCCTGAGCAATGCCTTGCATTTCACAAACATGAAAATGGCGTAAATACCACTTCATTATAGGGAGAATGAAAAATGCAAGTATTTTATTGGCAAATAAAACATATGACACAAACTGTGACAGGCCATTTAAGGCGATTTGTGGAAAAATATTTTTGTTTAATTAAAACCTTAAAAAGCACATGGACACACACACACACACACACACACACACACACACAAAGCCTTTCCCACCTTTCCTACCCCATTTGCAGCCAACATCCAGGAAGATATGCGACAGCCACCCTATACTGGCACCCCTGGCCCTTGGAGTGGCTTCACATAAGGAAGCTGGAAGGCTTTGGATCACTAAGCTAAAGGCCCGAACTCCTCCCACCACAGGCACTTCGCTCACGCCCGGCACCACTGGTGAAAGGGAAAGCCTCATCTCCTGTCTTCCAAGTACGGTGCTAGTCTAAAAGGTGACGACCACCGGAAAGCCCACAGAATAAAGTGCACATTTCTATGCCACCATATTTCAGCAATTATTTTTCAGAAACCTTTCCACCTGTGTCTCAGCCCCTTATTCCTTACAGATATTCCTTACCAATGAGAAACACACACACTACTGACATTTTGTTGTCAGATACTTGTTCACAGGGATGGGAATTAAAAGGCGAAAGATTTATGCGATCTGAAGAGAAACCAGAGTATTAGGGATGGGAATTAAAAGGACATTAACACTTTCCCGTATATGAGAAGGCAAGGTTATGGAATGAAAACAAGGTCTCTAATGACCCAAGTCCGTCAAACCATTGTGACCCAGTTTATGACCATGACTAACTTCTCTAGCCTCCACTTTCTTCCATGCAAAATGAGCTGTCCAACCAACAGCCACCAAGAGATCATAAGAAGCAAACTCAATTAACATTTGAGACCATTATTATTAAACTTGTATTTATATTTATATGTATTTCATTTCCAATTAATATGATGACAGATAGGGACAGACATAGTTGTCAAATGCATTAACAGTGAATTCTTTTCCCCATCACACTCATTAATGAAGAAGTTATAATTAGGTTTCAACGATAGCATCTCATTAAGTGAAGGACGGTAAGATTACTCCTTGTTTCTGACTGTAGTAAAAACCTTAAAAAAGGGGCGCCTGGGTGGCTCAGTGGGTTAAAGCCTCTGCCTTCGGCTCAGGTCATGATCTCAGGGTCCTGGGATCGAGCCCCACATCGGGCTCTCTGCTCAGCAGGGAGCCTGCTTCCCTTCCTCTCTCTCTCTGCCTGCCTCTCTGCCTAAATAAAATCTTTAAAAAAAAAAAAAACCTTAAAAAAGTTTTTACTTGACTGTGTTAGCTTCATAACTAAAAATAATACATATAGTATTACCTTGGGTTAAAAATCATCATAATAATACATTCATGATGATTTTAAATAAGCATTCAACTGACTATGTAAGTTCATAAAGGGTTAACATGTGACAATTCCCAACTGGAAACAGAATTATGAAGGTAAAATAATAAATGTCCAGAAGCCCAAAGAAATGCAGACCAAACAGATCCTCTGGGCTGTGCCTGAGCAATGCCTGCATTTCACAAATATGAGTACCAAGGTCTTCGGAAATCAAGTGATTTTTAATAAGGTCATACATCCAATGTATTAAAAATCATGAATTAAAACCAATCTCATGACTCTCTACTAGTAGGTTTCTTTCTTTCATTAAAATGTCCTGCCTTGTTAGTTTTAACATTTGGCATTTCTCTGCAGCATAAATTACAGATTATATTAATGTATTTCCCCAAAAAACAGCATAAATATCAATCACCAGCACTTACTCATTTAATTTAATCAGTATATATTTACTAGATGCCTACTCTTCCTCAGAAACTTCACTAAGATGAATAAGCTGCTCTCAATTAAGGCGCAGAGGGAGAGGCAGACAGACAGACAGATCATTATAAGACATTATAGTCCGTGAAGTGATGGAGATGCCCACTGGGTATTGAGGCACCGAAATGGAATAATAATGAGGATGATAACAAAGGGCATTTTCAGGTGCCAGAAAAGACTCCCTAACAAGCTAATACCTGATTTGAGCCTTAACTGGTGGGCAGAGGGTTGTCAGCACAGGAGATCACGTGAGCAGGGCTTTAAGGGTGAGAAGCAGCACGGGGTGTGCGTGACGCATCAGTTTGGTGTTGATAATATGGCACGGAGTGATGGAGACAAAGCTCCGTGGTAGGATGCTCAGACCACAGAGGTCCTCACACACTAAGGAGCTCGGGCTTATTCCTTGGGCAATGGCGGCCATCAGGCAGTTTAAGCATAGGAATGCCATGGTCATATTTTTCGTATTATAAGTAAATTTTTATAGCAGTGGAGTAGATCTTTAAGAGGAAGACTGAAGGCAGAAAGCTAACAGCTAACTAGTTTAAAAGAATCTAGTTAAAAGATGAAACAAGATCAGGGCCAGTGGTGGCAGGGGGTGGGGAACGAAGCTTGACAACCTTGGAGCAGGTAAAATTCTGACTGGTGAGATGAGGTGAGAAGGGAAGAGGTATGGAAAACTCAGCATGGAGGCCTGAGTGGATGTGACCTCTCCAAGTGAGAAAGTAGCAATGGACAGAGGGACAAAGATGATGATTTCAGCTGAATTTGAAGTGTCTGGGGGACAACAGGGTAGAGGTATCCAGCAGGCCAGTATATGCGCTGGCATCAGGGAGAACCCTGGCATACAGCTAAGAGTCAGAAAGCATCAGCCTATTTGTGATGTGTTAGAATATGGTTGTGGTTGGAATCACCTGGGATATGTCCGCCAAACGGGGAAGAGGACTCCAGAAAGCCACAGAGCATAAACAGTAAGAGACGCACGGAGAGAACCAGGAGAGCAGGTAAGACATTACTGAGCACTATCGATAAAACATTTAACCACAAATGTGAGACTTACTGTCCCATAATGCCATCTTAAACCATTAAGTTCAAAAGTTCCCATAAGAACAAGTATAATAAAAGTACAGAAGACTTGGAAATGCAGAACTGCTTAGACAAATTACAACTCAGGGGAGAGAGGAGAAGTGAGGAGAGGAGAGGAGGGGAGAATGAAAGGAAAGGAGAAAGAAAGGAGAAGGAAAAGAAACAAAAGGAAAGGAGAATGAAAGAAGAAAGAAAAACAAGCAAACAGGTATTCCAAACGCAAACCAAGGGCTCAGCGATTGGAACACCTGGACCACGCGTCCCCTCTTCACCCAGTGAGCGAGAGGAAGTGACCAGTCTGAACGTCTCCCCTCTGCAATGTCAAAAAGCCCAGAAGATAAAGCAAGCATCCAGGGTCTTGCTTGGAGAGCCCTCTCATCTCCCTGGGGACGCCCTCCAGGGCAGTCAGTGTGGCGCCCTGGAGAAGGCCCAGCATGTGGCGACATCTGAACACAGTTCAGTCCGTCTGACGACAGCACGTCAGCCCCTGCTCCTGGCTCAGAGGGATGCCAGCCAGCACAGCCACTGTGAGACACTTCCCATCTCCAGGGCTGAAAGGAAGCAGAAGAGATAATAGAGTTTTCTCTTGCCATCTAAGACCTTATCAGTATACATTCTGTTTAAAGCCTGGGTGTCAGGATGCGTAATGTAGGGGGCCCACCTAAGCAGAGGAGAAAATCAGTAGCAGAACAGGGGCTAAGAGACATGCATTTTCTCACCCTGTGCCTCGACACAGCCAACATGGCTCAGTGGAGAAGGCTCTGACCTACTTCAGAGTAACTTGGTTCCCCCCTCCCAGCTTCAACACTCATCAGTTGAGTTGACCTTGAGAAGGCGGCCCAGCGTCATCAACTAGAAAGTGGTCAAAACAAAAATCCCTAAAGGAGACCGGCGAATATCCAGCAATCGCTCTGTGATGATACTCCTACTGCTTATTGAGAAGAGCTTTACTAGAACAAAAAGGCAAAAGTCCTAGTGGTCATCCCTGACTCCACTCTGCCTCCCATACCTAGTCAATCAGCAGCCCTCTCTAACTCCCTAAGATGCCTTGACTTCATTCTGTCCACCTCTGCATCTCCCACTTGGCCAAAGCCATTACCATGTCCCCCAACCTTCTGAGACAACTTCCCACCATTCTCAATCAATTCTCCACACAGCAACTGGGGGGATCTTTAAAATTTTAATTCAGATTAAACCATATCCCTGCTTAAAATCCTTCAGCTACTTTCCACTGCCCTTAGACTGAACACCAACTTCTCCCAAGGTCTCAGAGTCATGAAAGTTCTGGGCCTTGACCTCATGCCCCTCAGCCTCGTCCTCACCAAGACCAGCTATACTGTCTCTCTTTCTTCTCCTCGCAGCCTCCCTCAAGTCCTCCCATCTTAGTCTTCCCACCTCCCTAAAATACAGCAGCTTCCTTCTTCCTGTCATTCAGATCTAGAGCCACTTCCTCTGTAAAGCCCGCCCTGATCAACTGATCTAAATTTGTATCACAGAGTGTCCTCTTACCTACAATACCGCCCCATTCTCTTCGTGACACTTATTTTTATCTAAGATTCTTGTATGTTGCTCTGGTCACTGTTTTCACCGTTTCCCATCTGTCTTTAAGCACCATAAAAGCAGCAGCCTCCATCTCCAGAGCTCAGCCGTAGCGGACACCAGGATACTGTTGAATGGAAACACGGACAGCTACACTTCAGATCGTAGCTGACACGCCTCCCTGCGCATTTGTAAAAACACGCACAGTGATTATCTAGAGACCCTACAGTTTTGCTGCAGTATTATTTGGTCTGTCCTTGCAGGCGTTAGGTAAAGAGTAAATAGGAAAACAGTACAATTAAAGGAAGACCACAAGCAACCAAGTTCAGCATCACAACAGCTCCAGCTCTCCAGGGCCCCCTTCTGGTCCCAAGGCAGAGGTAAGCAGCCCTTGAGCAATGCAATGCTCCTGCAGGGGGACTAACTCACACCCACTGAAGTACAACATGGTAACATCAGAGTCATTTTCATCCATAAGCAGCCGATCTAACCAAGTCGGACCCCAAAAGGCCTCTTGCTTCCTACTTTCCTGGGAAAGCAGAGGTCGCTGGTAAGGAAGAACACCCTCCTCTGCCCCTTCACATTTATTTACCACAGCATCTCGCCTTCTGCTGTGACGGAAAAGACGCTTCCTTCAGTCCAGCCTAATCTGGGTACCTTCACTTTAGACCTTGTCCTCCACCGTCTCCTTTTACAATGATCTCACGTGTCACGTAGGGGCCTTTGAATGTGGGTTGCAAGGAAGGCTAGAACACAAACCAGGCCTTCTGTGTGCCATGCTGAAGATGTTCTATTTTCCAGAAAAACCCACTTCCTGAATTATTCCTCCCTATGCTCTCTTGCATACAATTAAGGAACGCAGGTTCTACTGTACACATTTATACGCTGCTGAAGAGCAAACACTTAACACTCATGAAAAAGAATCCGTGGCTACACAAAACATACCCAAGACTCACACAAAATTTGAAACTGAGCTCGGACATGAATTTGCTTTGGTCCCGGATGAGCCACTTGACCTCCCCTTCCTTCAGCTCTGTCATCTGTAGAATGAAGATAACCGAATGGCACACTTGTCCGAGCATCCAAATTACTTCCCTGCTGGGCCACTTGGACACAGACTTCTTTCACTGTGTCCTTAGGGACAGGGACTGAAACACCCTCATTGGGGAAAATACCAGTTTTTTACAGTACTGGGGACACTGAAATAGTCTTTCCAGTGTGTCCTTGTTTAACTACAAAAATGCTATATCTGGAAAGAAAAATATTATCTAATTAGTTCTATTGAAAAGAAAGCATTAAAGGAACCTTACTAGGTCTTTCAGTAAAATCAATCAGGAAATCGTGAATTAAATATTTATTACATAGACATATAATGCCCACCCATTTCTTTAAAAAATAGTCACGGAAAAGCTACTACATTGCAATGGCTGTGCAACTGGCCTCACAGTGTGTGACCCAAAAGAAAACACAACACGACGCAACTTGGTTCTGCTCCCCTTGCCCTAAGTATCTCTCCTTTGTGTTTGTTATCTGCATGTCACCCTTCTTTATTCATAAAGTGATGTGCAGCCAACAAAAGGCAGAAAAAAAAAAAAGTTTCATTGAAATCTTAGTTGTCACACATAAACGTTATGGGAGATCTAAAATATTGTCCTTTAATTGGCTATCTTTCTCAAAATCATTGCTTAATTGTATTTACAAATATTTCTTTTGCCTTCTAGCTGCTTCATGCTCTATGTTGATAGTGTTTTCTGAGTAAAGGCAGATTCCCAAACAGAGAATGAGTACTGAGCCATGGGGGTCTGAATCACTCGTTCACAGGGGAGATTCAGCGGAATGAAATGCAGGCCTACAGTAAAATTAAGCCCTGGACACCATTCCTCTCAGCTCCTACACACTTTTCATCTGGGCTTTCCAGGGAGAATACCGTTTCTCTGGGTGAAACAAGGTCACCTGTGTCACTATGCCCACCAGTCACAGGGCGAGGGGCTGAGCTGGACTTCTGTGAGGCTCATACCACCTTTGAATTTGCCTATCTCTTCCAATTCCCCATTGTGATACCCTCCAACTGGCCCCAGCTTACCCTTGTTCTTCTCCTGCTCACTGTCTTCTTGTTATAAAATTTTACTTCTTTTCTAATTTCATTCATTTGATTTAAATGAGTTATGCATGCTTATAGGACTAATTCAAGTGATATTAATGTTTCTACATTTTAATAGAGTAAAATCCTCTGCTCTACCAATTCCATTGGCATACCCCCCCCACTGCGCATGTGTCTGTGTATGTAATATATGCACATGATCTGTGCCTTCTAGACCCACAATACTCTCGGACCAGCTCCATTTAGTTTTGCATACTGGAGCCATAAAACATGAATCCTGACTGTGTCTCTTCCCTTGGTAAACCCTCCCTTGGTTCCACTGCCTTTATGATGAAGTTCAACCACGAATCACTTGAATCTTACTTGCTTCTCCAGCCTCAATCCTTACTCTACAGCACTCATCCCCTCTGTAGTAACCATACCCCAGTTTCCGGGTTCCCAAATACTGCTCTCCCTTACCCATACACCTCCGCACGGGCAGTCCCCCTGTTGACTCGCTTTTCAAATACAAGAGGAAAGAGAGATCATGTCAGAAATCCTTGAAGACTTACACTATAATTAATAAAACTCAGATCTAAAATAGCATGCAGGGACGCCTGGGTGGCTCAGTTGGTTAAGCGGCTGCCTTCGGCTCAGGTCATGATCCCAGCGTCCTGGGATCGAGTCCCACATCGGGTTCCTTGCTCGGCAGGGAACCTGCTTCTCCCTCTGCCTCTGCCTGCCTCTCAGCCTACTTGTGATCTCTCTCTCTGACAAATAAATAAATAAAATCTTTAAAAAAAAAAATAAATAAAATAAAATAGCATGCGATCCAAAACACTGAAAACTAAGCAAGGAAATTGAACACGAGGAAGACAGAGTCAGTACTGTACGAGGGATACTACTAACTTGAATAAAGGTCAGTTACAGAGACAGAGAAACAAAACTACGCAGTGTTAAACATACAGATTCAATTTGAATCCTCACAGACTTTCCTAATAGTCATTTATTTCCTTTAAAAAATAGACAACAGATTGTAAATTTTGAGGAAGAGGAGAGGTTAGACCAAGATTTTGACAGCCCTCGGGCTGTTGGAGATTTACCATCAGTTCGTGGGCTCAGTTTCTTTCTTCCAAGTGAAGTCAAAGTGGCAAAAAGAAACGCCTTTCATTTCTAAGCATGACCTTAAAGATAAAACTAAAAGTTAAAAATGATGAGGGATCTGACTACCTAAATCTTTAACATCTTAGTATGCCAAAGCACACACACGAACACAGCTATACAAGTAAAAAGATAAATTACCAAATGGAAAAATGGGCATAACCAAAGAGAGAGGGAAGCCTCTAATCCAGAAAAGGCTTTGATAAACTAACATGAAAAAGATAAATACACAAATAAAAACTAAGTAATGATAAGCACGACTCAAGAAAAATACAAGATGACCAATAATGTAGAGAAGAGTTCAATCAAACAACTCAATAAATAGTAAGATACCAGTTTGACGTCTAAAATCGGCAGACAAAAAAGAAATGAACATCAGTGTGGGTGAGGGTCTGCAAACATATGTGTCCTCCCAATACTGCTAGTGGGACAGAACCTGTTTGGGAGATTTTTTTGGTAATAAATATGTGTCAAAATTTTCTTTAAAATAACAATTTAATTCAGAGAGATTTATCCAGAGGAAACACTTAGTCAAATAAAATACTATTTAACCATTAAAAATCATAATCTAAAACCCGAATGTGAATCTGTGATTAGGTGAAAAACATCTACAAAACCATATACAGACATAGCTTAAACCTCTTTTTTTAAAAAAACTATCAATTATATAAAAGCGGTGTGTGTGTGCCTACAGGTATATACCTATAATAGTCTAGAAAGGTCTGCAACAAAAGTTAAACAGTAGATATCTCTTGTATGTAGACTTAAGTATGGTGTTCATTATACTTTTTAAATTTTCTATTTCTATATTTTATACATATTTAAACTAAGTATAAATATTTCTATAAATAATCAAAATAACAACATGACTATGACTTCACTTTGAAGACAATATATTTAGGAAGTTTTATCTACAATAAGAAAGTAATACATCCACAGAAGACATGCCAGTTTGAAATTATAAAACCTAATCACATATTCTATTTGTTCATCATTCAGAGTATTTTTTTCAAATGGTTTCAATATAATAGAGCCTTAAATGTTTTGCTCTAAGCATTCTTGATTTGATTTTTCACACATAGTGTATTTTAAGAGCTGTTCATTTGATTGCATTTCATTCATTTAAACTCATCAAAATGCAAAATTTCTAACAGCCATTTTACCTACCCCCCCCAAAAAAACCCCACACATTCAGATCTAATTTATGTCCTATTTTTCTTAGAAAACAGAAAACAAATTTAACTAAAATCAACTGAACTTCAGTTGGAAAAGTTTAAGGCTGACACAGAATTAAGTTAAACACCATGAGACTAAAAACATCCTGGCCTTCAAATCTCATTCAAAAAGTTTATTTACCCACATACGATTTTTCAGGCAGCACTCTACAGAACAACTTTGTCTGTCTCTTAGAACCTTATGTTCACATTCTGCTTTAACACCATATTCTCTTTCAGCAGAGCAAATGAACAGTGACCCCTTCCTAGGACACAGGTCATTCCTGCCACAAACCTATGAATGACCAGGGCACTGATCCCAATGCCATTATCTTCTACTGTTCCATGTCTGGTACTAGTCCTGGTTTCCTTAGGATCCCTCCTTCATCAGAATCCCACCATCTGACCTTCAGCTTTACGACCTGCACAACAGATTCTGATGTTGCCTGTCCTACCCCTGACTGGTGCTCCCCAGCGAACTGTGCTCCCCAGTAGACTCCAAACTCACCATTCTAGACTCTTCCGTTTCAGGAGTGCTTTGTCCTGAAGCTTTCTCCCACTTACATGAGGAACTAAAGCCTGTCCTGGCCATTTCTTCCCTCTGTCTCCTATCAAATCTCTCAGTTTCTAGACTCTGACACTAGAATGTCCTTTGGAATCTTCTGTCTACCGCACTTAGCAAATACTTATTAGTGCTTCAGGATCCAATTTAATCATCTCTTCCCTAGTAACTTCTAGTCCCTGTGGTGGAATATGTGGCACTTTCTTCTCTGGGCAAAACCTACACACACACATTCACACACACACACACACACATCGGTGCACGTGCGCACACACACATACACGCTCATTGGTGCACACACACATTCCCGCACCCACAGACATGAGTGCACATGCTCACACACGTGTACACACACACTGAGTTACTTGGCTTTTATCATAATTATTTGTTTACCAGTCTTTCTTCCCTACTAGCTGGAAGCTCCTTAAAGATATGCCCCATCTTACTTAATTTACACACGCAGAACCTCACCTAGACAGGCGATAACCCATAATATATTCTTCATAAGCTGCTGAATGAATTAAATGTGGCCTATCAGGAAACTTACCTTCATTTTTAGATAATTTCCTTGGTGTTATACACCATCTTTTAAAATATCTTGATATACATGTGGGGCAGGCTAAAGGATCTGTAGTTTATATAAGGGCGTTGGGGAACACTGCACTTGCAGAGGACAGGAACTACCATTATCAGATGGTACTTTGGAAAATTTGGGAATAACATTAAGGAGGGACTGGGCATTGGGGCAATTTAGCTATTACCAAATCTAGTTTGGGGTGACAGCGTTCTATCATAGGACGGTGACAACAGTAGGGGGAGAAGAAAAGAAAAATCTCAAAGATGTCCCACAGTACTTGTTGAGAACAGGAAAGAAATGTGTTCTGTTGGGCAATAAAGTAAGCTAATGAGGGGAAGCCGCTTTCCCACAGAAACCTCCGGCTATACTGGTTATCTGCAGCAGCACACAAGGGCAAGGAGAAAGGGCCACGATCTCAGCAAGCTGATAACTGTGGGCCTCAGATGATCACTACATCTGCTCCCGACTCCCGAGGGCTACCTGGGTGCAGAGTTTTCCCATTTATTCAGATTCCTCCCCCCCCCAACAAGATCTGAGACACATACTACTCAGTTATATATACTGAAAACACAGTGGAATGCTGAGCAAACTTGCCGAACTAAGAAAACATTAATATTCCATGCTCCTTAAGTACAAGGAGGAAGTCAACGCCAGCAACGGCTTCCCAGAGAGCCACGGCCGGTTCAATCAAGGTGCCATACTAAGTTAAGACACTGTCACAAAGGCTAATAAGAAGATTAAATGTATTAAAAAGAGGAGTGAAACTAATATAAATTTGATTTTCTTTCCCCAAAAGAATACCAAGCATTTAAGATATAAGAGGTTAAGTGAAAGGCAAAAGAGATGGTTAGATTCATTTATAAGTGATTTACTATTGAAGAGAGATTTTGAAAAGATTATTTAACCCAGAATGAACAGTAAAACATTCAAGGCAGTTTTACAGTAATTAAGGAAAAGTGGGCATGCATATTAAATTCCTAACTCACCAGCGCCATGGACCAAACAAGAGAAGGAAGCCAGCCTCCACTCTGGCTGAGGAACTTATCTGGCATTTCACACACCTTCATATAGAACAATAATTCTTACACTTGGATTTCAAGAGGTGTTTCTAACACATAGAGTTGGGTAAAATATAGGAATTACGTTTAACTGAACTATCCACACATTTTCATGCAATTTACAGTTGGAATATATTGACGAGAGGGTGGCCAAAACACTCAGAAAGGAAGATCATGTTTCTCCGCACTAAGCAGATGACCTCACTCACAAAGGGTGGTAAAAGCAAAAAGTTTAAATAGTCATAAATAAAAACCTGAATCGTTGATTTCTAAACACTGAATGCTAACCACTATAATCCCAGGTCATTTAAATTCCCTGTGGTTGAATCTCGTATCTGTAAAACACAGATAAACATATAAATCTCTCTGATGGCATTATTAAGCATTTCACACATCACATATCAATCTGTGAAGAGAGCAATGGTGCACAGAACTCCAAGATTACTTAGGAAAGCTGGCCTTGTAGGAAAAAGTCTTGTCCTTCTACAAAGTTCTCACAGCTTTACAAATCTTAAAACTTGTAAAAATCAGCCTTAATATTTTAAAATGGGAAACAGAGGGTGCCTGGGTGGCTCAGTGGGTTAAGGCCTCTGCCTTCGGCTCAGGTCATGGTCCCGGAGTCCTGGGATTGAGGCCCGCATCGGGCTCTCTGCTCAGCAGGGAGCCTGCTTCCTCCATCCCTCTGCCTGCCTCTCTGCCTACTTGTGATCTATCTCTCTGTCAAATAAATAAATAAAATCTAAAATAAAATAAAATGGGAAACAGAATACACTGGAATGAAAATGCATATCCGTACGACTTCAAACACATCAAAGCTGACTACATTTTCTGAATCAACTGGTCATGCTTGTTTCAGAAACTAAGAATTCCGAGGATAACATACCCTGATTATTGCCCCCGTACTATTGTTTTCACATGGCTTATCCTGTTACATATTATGTTTTATAGATATAGATATAGGTAACATATATATAGAGAGAGAGAAAAGTTAAAGGGCGCCTGGACGGCTCAGTTGATTAGGCAACTGCCTTCAGCTCAGGTCATGATCCCAGAGTCCTAGGACTGAGTCTCACATCAGGCTCCCAGCTCTGCAGGAAGTCTGCTTCTCCCTCTGACCTTCTCCCCATCTCATGCTCGTGCTCGCTCTCTCTCTCAAATAAATAAAAAAAAAATCTTTTTTTAAAAAAGTTAAATATAAATATATTTATAGTATATGATTATATTAAACTATATTTTAATATATTTATTTAAAGTATTTTAAAATTTTAATATTTAAAATTTAAAAATATATATATACATATATATACACGTGTGTGTGTATGTTTGCGTGTGTGTATAATGTGTATATATATACACACAGACACATATATATATATATGTGTGTGTGTATATATATATATATCCTGTTATATAGGTCATCCAAGAGTCCCTGAAAGGAAAGATAAGTTATGAATAGAAATCCATTTCCAGGACAAGGTTCAAGTTCAAGCTCACATGACAATGTCTGCCGTGCTTTATACTTTTAAAACAAGAATCACAAGCTACTAAATCCAGTTCTCTTCACATCTTATTAAAAAGAGTCCAACTTGATGGTTACATGGTTTGTGTTTAAGCTTAGTATCTTAAGCTTTTGAAATCCCACACAAGATTGAGCACAATGCCAGGTATGCAATGGGTCTCCAAAACTTCTGGTTGTTTTTAGAATAGTACCTTACAATGTCTGCAAACAGCATTAAATTCAGCAGCATGAGCAATAATCCTTTAAGGTACTGTTTTGCTATGCATTCTAGAGATATGTAAAGATAATACCTATGAAAACACAACCATTCTATGTGGCAGAAGCTCGCGAGAGCTTCAGAGTTTAGTCAGTCTTTGAGGTAAAGAGTAAAGACAGGTACCATATCACAAAACTGCGAGGTATTCTTGGTGGATGATTGGCTCCTAGCTCCCAGAGTCCCTTTTCCACACACATACACACAAACAAATTAATTAATTAAAACCCCACTTACGAAAGAATATAGTACTTTCCTACCCAAAAGAGTTGGCTGCTGGTAGAAGAACAAGTTTACTGCTCAAGGCTTTCCTTAAATGGCATAATCATTTGTCACTGACAAATCCAACAATTATTCCTCAGATTGATGTGTTGATGTAGTAATGTTCTATGACTCAGAATCGCTGTTTATGCTTTCCTTCTCCCCGAGGACAGCCGTTTCAAAGAGTTATCCCTCTCACAAGCAGCAAGACCCATAAACTCTGTGAACACAAAGAAGGGTTTCCACCATTCCCATGGAAAGAAATACCAATTAAGCAAGTTATCCTATAAACAATTTTTGTAAAAATAAAAATAAAACAAACCTCAGGAAAGTCATGCAAACGTAAACTACCACCAATATCCTAATATCCTTAAAAATCTCCATTGACTAAAGTACTTGGAGTTTTAATGCTGTTTTGTTGCTAAAACTGACTATTTATGCCTACCAGAGCAGAGAACACAGAATACCTATTCTACCTGTATTATCTGATATGCCTTTATTTTGTTAATTAGTGAATAAATAAAGTCAACTGCAGAGTTTATCATTACATGGATTGCTGTATGGCCCCTAAAAGAGTTTAAACACAGTTGTCACTGATAAGGAACAGGATTTGTGAAAATTTTACCAGGCAAAATATTTAACCACTTGCTTCTGGATCCAGAAGACAGAACATGAACCACAAGTAAAAAATATAATTACATTTTAATATCATGATGTTCAGCTTCATAAATGATTAAGAAAAGGAAAGCCAGCCATATGACAAATTTTGGGCATTTGCCATAAAAGTATTATAGCAAAATATTATCTAAATTATTTAACTTTTCAAGACTCGCCCAAAAAATGCCTTTCTTAATCTGTACAAAAAATTATGTTATCTTTTCATCAGGTAATAATTATATAACTGCTTTTACCCCAGGTGATACTCTGAAGTGAGATTTATATTCAACCACGATAAATATGTCAGGACACTTAAAACTACCGTGACTGGCTGACATATGTCCTCCAAAAATGAACCCATTTCCTTTTTGCATCAAATCTCCCCCATGGCCAGGTGGCTGCACTGAACTCTTCTGTGATCTTCACACTAATCCCACATCCCTGAAAATTCTCTCGCTCCATTCATTTATTCCATTCATACCTACTCGAGGTCTCCCAAGAATCATGCAATGTGGGGGGCATGGATGTCCACAAAGTCAGTTTTCAAACTTATCAGAACTCCATTCTTCTCCCATAATCCATCAGCAATTCTTTAAGTACGCAAAGATGAATAATAATAAGACGCAACAACAAATGTCCCATAAATGTTAAGAATTGTTTCTGTAGCCTCATTCCAGGGAAATACACTTAATACTTTATGAGCTTTGTTATGGAATTATCACATCCACCTTATAATCTCAGTACTTATATCTCCAACATTACAGAAGTACAGGCTGGGTTTACAGAGGCTGAATAACTAACCGAATATCACAGTAGTGCCAGAGTAGCCAAGACTCACGATCAGTTGGCCTCTTTATCCACTGGGTGATAAGGGAGAGAGTTGTATAGAAAGAAGTTCAGTACACAAGGGGCGCCTGGGTGGCTCAGTGGGTTAAGCCTCTGCCTTCGGCTCAGGTCATGATCCCAGGGTCCTGGAATGGAGCCCAGCATCAGGCTCTCTGCTCAGCGGGGAGCCTGCTTCCCCCTCTCTCTCTCTGCCTGCCTCTCTGCCTACTTGTGATCTGTCTCTCAGTCAAATAAATAAATAAAACCTTAAAAAAAAAAAAAGAAGTTCAGTAGGCAAAATTAAGATGTGCATTTGGGGGATGTCTTAATAAATGCACAGTGTCACTTGGTGACAGAGCACTTGAAGTGACTCAGATTTGATAATATCCTGGTATCAATATTTCAGAAGTTATTGCTTTTCAATAGTCAGCATATGAAAAGATGTTTCTATTTCATAAAAAGAAATTTAAGTACACCTATGAATTCAATCTTTGAGATCACGATAATATTCTGCTATGATTGTAAGAAATCTGTTTTTAGATGTTCATGGAGGGGACAAAGATATTATGGTGGAGGATATCGGTCTTTCAAAATGTTAAATCTAAGCAGGCTACTGATCCAGTAACATTCACCCATTACCACATCTGGCTGGTGAGTGAGTGTACCTGGAGTCCCAGAAGGGAAAGATGCACTGCGTAGCCCTTCCAATATGATCAGGACTTGGAGCAAGTTAAAGGCACTGCCATGAGGACTGGAAATCACCATGAGGGGCTATAAGCTGAGCTATAATTTTATAGCTTGTGCATATTAAATCTAGTATCAAGAGGCAAAGAGGATTTCTAATCAAGTAAGTGAATGGCTTTTTTTCCTGACACAGAAAGAGAAACTCTGTAAAAGTAAAATGCACTTGAAAGGAAATGACAGAGAGAGAGAGAGAGAGAGAAAGACACAGAGACACATAGAGGAACAGAGACAAGGAGGGAGAGAGAGGGAGGGAAGAGGGATAAACCAAGGATACCCAGAATGTTAAAGCTTGCAATGAAAAGAAGTGCTCTTGATTACTTATCGAACTAAGTTTAGTTCTCTAGGCACTTCCTGAGTGCCTTACACACACGCCGTAGGCACTGTGGTACCCAGGGATGCAGACATAATCCTGATGCAAACGCTCTCGTAATCGAACGGTCATATAGAAAAGTAATTTGTACAGTGGGATATACACAGAAAAGCAACTATATCCAAGTGGAAGAAGGATATGATTTACTCATTTTGCTATCTCAATAAAGAGGCACATATTAATAGGAACATTAACCAAATATACAGCAGCATCCATTAAACTCTGATGTCACACCTGTTGCTGGCATAAACACTAGGATTGCTTATAGATCTAGTGCCAACTATCAAAAATGGAACCATGGTATGGTAGCACCTTCCCCTTACAGAATAATGGCAATGTACTAATGACAAACAGAGTCACCTGACATTATCTTATCATTATGCAAAGAAGAGACTAACCTGATGATTAATGATAATGATTAATGATGATTAATGATAATATGTTATTAAATACAAGCATAATGGATCATCAATCAGGATACAGTGATTTGTCTTTAAGAATTTCAAAATAAACCTCCTTGACAATTACAAAACAACTTGCCTCAGATAGGCATAGAAAGACAGCAATTTTGATAAGCAAAATGAAACTTAGTCACTTGAATTATCATGCAGATCAAAAAGGAGGAAAATCGTAATTATCTATGTTGCAAGGAGATTAAACATCCCTCTTATAACCTGGGCTCTCAATACCACAAATAAATAGAAACTTTTCTTATTTCCTCTGGAAAAAAAAATTACGTAGCAAGATGAATTTATCTGAGCTAAATGAGTTTTGCTGCGATAAAGGCCAAGTAATGTTCTTGACTTGGAAAGTGAGTGAGACCATAACAATAACCTACAGGTAAACAATCGAAATCCCCTTAGTAAGGACAAGGATGATCGAACTATTCCTTACATTACTCATGAAAGTAACAAGCAATATTAAGCTAGGATTTTTTTTTTTTCCTTTTAGAGAGAGCGAGCGAGTGAGCATAGGAGCTGGGTGGAGGGCAAGGGGGCACAAGGAGGAGAAAGAATCTAAGCAGGCTCCATGCTCGGCACAGATCCCACTATGGGTTTCGACCTCACCACCCTCAGATTGTGACCTGAGCTGAAATTAAGTCGATGCTTAACCAGCTGAGCCATCTAGGTTCCTCTCAAACTGGACTTTTTAAAAGCAACAAAGTTTTACAGGAAAATGGGCATTTCATGACCTTCTCCAGGCAAGTGGGCACTGGACCCAGGAGGCACCTCGGCCTCAGAGCAGAGCTCAGTCTTCTTAAGGTCAACAAACCAGACCATAAATAAAGCACCTGGAGTGGGCCTTGGCCCATGGCGGGTACACCAGTCATAGTCGTGACTATCATGAGGGGGGTCAGGATAGACTGTTGTCACCATCCTCTCACCAAATGTCATCCACTGTTACGTCTCTTCTTTCCTACAAGCGCTCTACCTTCACGCTCTGGCTCATCACCTGATCCTGTTAGGCCTCAGCCGAAATTCTGGGACTTGGTCAAAAAACAGTGTGGCTGGGAAGCGACACCAGGTTACAAAGTTAGTGTTCTCTAGAGAGTCTCTTGAGCCATAAGGCAGCACCAACAGTATACCACCACTGCCCTCTCTTTGTGGAGGTGTTTTACATGGGTTCAAACCTATGCGGACTTTTACAATACCGTTACTATACATTTTTGCCTTCTTCTCCATTATTTCATTGTAAATATCTTACATCCTGGTTGTGTTTGTTTAGATTTAAGACTGGAGGGTGAACTGCTCAAAGGCGTACCCTGCATCTCCAATTTTCTCTGTGCTGTCTTAAAGCCCAGAGGGCAGGCTTTCCAGACAAGCTCTGTCAGAGGGACCAGCTGCTTTCTTGAGGATAGAAGGGTTTTGTTTTGTTTTTTTTTTATCTGTTTGTTTGTTTGTTTTACTAGCTAAAGCCTCAAGTACTCTACCATCCAAAACCACTGACACATTTTGATTTTTTCTTCACGGTCTTTTTTTATTTTCCTCATTCTCACTCTTGGGGCAGGGGTGAAGGATGAGCAGGGGTCCTAATGACTGTGAGTTCAAACATCTGTCCTAATAAGGTAAGTACACTTTTTCTCCTTGTCTTTTTAAAAGTTAACATTGTTAAGTATTTTCTTTCTGTTTGAAATCATTTGCAATACACATTCAAAGCAGCTGGTTTTAGGGTGCAACTCTTTGAATAACAACAATGGTAGCTCTTAAGTTTTTCCAGATCCCCATGACAGCAAAGATGTATACAAAAAGTAAATACAAACTTGGGCTTATTATCGCTATTTGATTTTGTATTTAATATTTTTAGGCATTACTTGAAACCTGGTCTTGTTGCTCTTCATTTTCTTCCATTAAAACATGGCTGGTTGTAGGGTGCCTGGCTGGCTCAGTGGGTTAAGCCTCTGCCTTCAGCTCGGGTCATGATCTCAGGGTCCTGGGATTGAGCCCCTCGATGAGCCTCTGCTCATCAGGGAACCTGATTCCCCCTCTCTCTGCCTGCCTCTCTGCCTACTTGTGATCTCTCTCTCTGTCAAATAAATAAATAAAATCTTTCAAAAAAACAAAAACATGGCTGGTTGTTATGGACACACATTTAAACACACTGACAATTTTATCATGTTTCTGTTTTTGACACAGTAATATTGTAATTTATCTTCATATCTTGAACAGCATCTAGCATAGTATTCTGCACATAGGCATACTAAATAAACATCTAACATATTAAGTAAACACTTTTTAAACTGGTCTCACTTTGAGAGATTTTGATTATAAGGCATAACTCATTGGGGACTAAAGAACTTACCAATGAAATATCAAGTAAATGCATTAGTTACTTTCTGTCTTGATAAAGTTTTGGTGTGTGTATAGTATGTGTGAAGCCATCTCAAAAAGTCCAAGATGGTTTCATTTTAGAGTAATTACTTTCTTGACTTTTTCTTTAAAATAAAACATACACTTTTTTTTTTCATCATTAGTAAAGTAATAAATGCTCATTCTGGAATTTTTCCAACATACAGACAAAAAAGATCTCTCCGTTGCTCATGTGTAACAGTAATAGTCTCCAGGAATCCTATTAACCTTCTGAAACTATAAAATTGCCATCCAGATTATTTTTCCAAAAGAGAAGAAAATATCTGGGAAAAAATTTCAAAAGATCTGCTGATAAATCTACTAAATGAAAAGTGAAAGTAATAATCTTAATTCCAACTTCATATCAACTTTAATCTATCTGCAAAGCTGGCCACCTTTCTTCTTCCATTAAGAAACTGAACCAATAAAGCAGAAAACAAGAGGGCAGTGTAACACTCTGCAAAGCTTCCATCGATCCTCGGGCATTCTTGTCACTTTCCATCTGAATCTTCTGTCCGCCAGTCTTGAATGGGATTACAACCTAAATCAGTTTCGCCGAAGCACACACGGCGAACAAATCCCTGGCTCCCGTCTTAATGTAGAGTAATGAAAACAGTGAAAGTCGTAATGAAACCTCTAAGAAGCACTGACACACCCTACAGACGGATCAAGCTGTAATCAGCGCTCTTGAGAACTTTTTTATTATGAGCAAATCGGTAAACACCACAGCACTGCGATCCACATGCACGGCACAGATGCAAACATGCCACTCGGGAGCACACCTCTGGGCACACGCTAGCCTGACGATGATCATTCTGGACATGTGGGAACGGCTGGCCCCTTGTATGACCTACCCCACCACTCGCAGAAACTCGTCTCTCTGCTAGGAGCTAGCTAGCTCCCAAGTCACGATGGTTGATGATCTCCTGGACATGGTAACCTGGAGGGCACCTCTCTGAGTGGAGCACAGGCACTGGCTCTCCCGGTAGGCTGCACTGAAGAACATACCAGGCAGCAAGCGATGAGGCTTCCAGCTCCAAACGGTTGTTAAGAAATCATTAGAAATGGCAATGGACACAGAAAGGTAAACATGGCCAGAAATATACATGTAGAATGATGCAATTTCCAAAGTATTATTGTAAGGACACAAATGACTGAAAGGAACATTCTACTAATTCATGTTTATCTCTTCTATGTACCCTTAAATCTTGACACCAAATACCACCTAAAAATATAAGCTTTCCCCCCATACATAATCAGTAAGATGGGAGCAAGAGGTTCACCTTGAGGTACTTAATCCATTAGGGATTTAAGTTAAAATTTGGTGAAGCTAATTTAGCAGCCATGTGTGTCAGCAATGAAGGATAACAATTTTGATGATTATACAGCTAGGGTGAAATGAGTAAGTACTCAATCCTCTTTGTAGTAATAAGCAAAACCAGTAGTGTTTTTTTGACCTACATTCTCATTCAGATCCACCATTAGAAAGAAAACTGTTTTAGTGCTATCAAAAGACACACACACACACACACACACACACACCAGAACAAAGAAGAGGAGATCCCAATAATAGAAAGTATATGCATAAAAGCTTCACAGTTTACAAGGAGTTTTCACAGCTAGGATGTCGTCAGATTCTCCTAACAGCTCTAGAGACTAGGTAGGCTGTCACTACTTTCCCTGAACACATGTACCCATGTAACTAACCAACAAGCACATTTATGAAGAGGTGTTTCAAGACTGCATCTTCTGGAAACCACCTAAGATTCGGCTCTGTAATGAATATTTGCTTCACTGTTCATGTTTCTGGTCCTGTGGGGTTTTTATAGTTGAATAATAGGCTGTTTTAGGGTGGGATCCTTTCGTAATCATTTTGGCCCAATAGAGGTATCCTCACAGTTTAAAGGATGGGTCACCATCTGCCTATTTACTCATCATCTGCCCGCTTCCAAATACCACAGCTTCAGCATCTACGAGTTAAGAAAACAGACAGTGCCAAAAAGAGTGTGATTTACTTTTCTGCCCTGGAGATTAAATAAGCACAAACCGGATATATGATTACTTGAAAAGGAAATAAAACCAAGCAAAAATCTTCGTTCTCTTCAACATAACTCACAGCTTTATGTAAAGCAGGACAAAAGTAAAATACGTACATATTCAAAAGGATGAAAAGAATGGGGCATGAAGAGAGAAAACTTCAACGTAATGAAAAATTACTCTCCATTTGATTATTACAAGAAATATAATAATCTGAGAGGTTCTGAAAGCGTGAAATCTAACACAAGCACAGAATGCGAGTAAAGAAACTTCAGGAGTCAGATAACACAGCACCGGTACAAAACCCCGGGGACACAGGCTTTGAGCCCTCTCTGCAGGTCAGAGACTTGCAGTGCAGTCCCCGTGGCGGGGGGACACTAACAGGCAGTATGGTAACTGGCCTGGGGAGGGGCAAGTGCTGTGAATGGTGAACTCTGCCAGCGTCTGATGTAAAAAGGAAATGTGTACAAAACAGAAATAAGGGTTAATTATGAAATACAAGAGAACAGTGCAGGAACACAGACGTAAAGTCGGAAAGACCCAGAGAAAAACACAACCAGCCAAACCCATGAAGAGCAAATGCATGCTCTCTAGAACCACTGGTTGCACACAAAAGGGAAAAAAAAAATAAAAAAAAGTACTTCACTAATCAGTGACACAGTGAAAATAAGAGCCGGTCACACGCAACTGGATGGCACTTGCATTCTGTGCTGTCGAAGAAAGGTTAAGCAGCACTTGGTAGAATGCCGAGTACCTGGCAGACAACCTAGCAATAATCAAAACCACGCAGGGACAGCTGGGTGGCTCAGTCAGTTAAGTGGTCACTCTAGATTCTGGCTCAGGTCATGATCTCGGGGTCCTGAGATCTAGCCCCCCTGTTGGGCTGTGCACTGAAGGTGAAGCCTGCTTGGGATTCTCCCTCTCCCCCAGCTCACACATGTGCACGCTCTCTCCTCCTACCCACCCCCAAAAACATCCTGACCAACTCATAAACGTTACTTATAGATTTCACACGTGAGACAATGCTGCTATCTCTGGATTTCCCGCTAGTAAACTTAGAAGGAAACCTCACAATACAGTTCCATCGAGTTCAGCCAACATTTGCATGGGGCCTCCTTTGTTCGTGAACCGCATCTCTGCCTCCGAGTGGCTGCCTTGGGACCAGACATGTGAGTAGATAGTGAGGCTCTAAAGCGTGCACACTCGGACTCTGGGAACCAAGGGGAAGGGCACTGGTTCAACATTAAGGGTGCTCACCACCACTGGGAAGTTCACAGTCCACTGAGGCAGGTCTGTGGGCAGCAGGGACGGGAACAGCTTTAGCCCAGAAAGGGAAGTTCTGGTAAATACTCAAAAGGTTTGATATTGATTTTGTTTCTAGATCATTTATCCTAGAGCAATCAAGTGATTAAAACATGACTTTGAAGCAAGAATCTTCAATCTTTTTGCCAAAATACCTCCTCAAAGAATTCTGAAAAAATCGTGTGGCTTTTGCGTATCTCGAGTAGGGAGCTACAATTTTTTATCTTAAGTGTAAATAATTACAAAACAATGTAGTCCTGATGCATTGGAAAGACTGAAAATTCTAAATAAATTTGTTACAATCTTTGAAATAGATCCGGGGGATCTCAAGACATAATATATTGGTACTATTATTCATTTAAAAAATACATAAGCAGGTCCTTTTTACAGCTGGAGATTTTATAACTTTCCTCTCTTTGAAGTATACTTCTACTGAATTTTATTCTAATACAATGTATTTTATGCTTCAAAGTCTGACTGATCACACTGTATAGTGTCTATAACAAAAAAAATATGTATGATTTCCATGGTTACCAAATTATACAGACTAGTCCACTAACTAGGGCACTGATGAAATTCAGTCAGAATAAAATAAACATGTCATGAAGCTCACTTATTTAGTTGTAAAATGCCCATATCTCAGACTCTTATCATAATATATTATAATATATAATATATATTATATATAATATATATATATAGTGATCTAAGTCTGAAATGCTTCTTGATGTTACTTAAAATGACATATTTCAGATGTTAATGTGGAAACACTTCCCTCTGCTTTTCCTATAGTTGAGTACTTCATGAAATTGTTCTAGAAATTGTTTTCAGTTGGAGGACCTTTCGGGAAAGCACATGAAATATAACTGTAATATAGCCCACAATAATAACGAAAAGTTGTTCATAATTATATTATCCTAAAAAGCTGCTGACTTAACTTAAAACATAATAATTTGATTTTTTTTCCTTAGGGCTTAACTGCAGTAATTGTGTTTTTTATATCTTTGGTATGATGCTAAATGAATAATTTTAAATAGTCATTTTGAAGTATAAAGAATATTTTCAAAAAAAGAATATTTTCAGTGCTAATCCAAAATTAAATAAAAATCAATTTTTTAAAAGATAAAAAGTTAAGGTTGGATATTTGCTCATATCAATAGCAGAGTGTAATAACACTTATACTAAGGTCTTCTCACTTTTAAGAGGATCCATTTGAATTACAGATGTTAGTGTTAACAAAGAAAATGAAAAGTCTGCAAAAAGATTATTTCATACTAAAGAAAATAAGCATATTTACCAATGTTTATCTACCAATACCATAATCACATCCTAAAATGTCTAACTTTCATGTTAATCCAAAATACCTTAAAAAAAATACCTTCATTAATTCTGAGAAATTTGTATAGAAACTCAAATACATCTGCGGAAAAAGAAAATCTTGATTTAATTGCCTTGTACTGCTCAGAATAGGACTGTATCAAAACTGTAAAAGTCTCAACAAAATAAAAAACATATTAAAATGTTTTTAAACAATTTGTAGAATTTTAAATGCTCTAACTTGTAGTCATAAAAACCACTCATTCCACACCCTCCCCATGAAATTGTCACAGCCACAGAACTGTTTCATCAATTTTTCTTTTCCTTGCTTGTATTTTCCATAAGTCACTCAGTGACTCATAAATGTTTCACAACTATGCTTCAATATTTCAAAGGCAGGCTGCAAATATAAAATATTGCCTTGTTACTTTCCTTGCTAATCATGTTTATTGAGTGAAAGGTAATGATTATTAAAATATGGTTTTTCCTATTTTATATTTACCATAATTTGATGAGCAGTAGATCAACATTGTATTTCTTTTTTTTTTTTTTAAGATTTTATTTATTTATTTGACAGAGAGAGATCACAAGTAGACAGAGAAGCAGGCAGAGAGAGGGAGGGAAGCAGGCTCCCCGCTGAGCAGAGAGCCCGATGCGGGACTCGATCCCAGGACCCTGAGACCATGACCCGAGTTGAAGGCAGCGGATCAAACCACTGAGCCACCCAGGCGCCCCCAACATTGTATTTCAAATATTTCTATAAAGTGTGCAATGTAGACACTCAGGAAAAAAAAAAAGGAAGAGGAAAAAAATAAGCAATAACTTCCTAGATGTGGAAGTAAAGCAGTATCTTCTCTGGCAGAACTCACCCTTCAGAGAAACTAAAGCAGAAAAATGTATGATCAATGTCAATGCTGATGTCTTTCGGATTTTCTACCAAAGAAGAGAATCTATACACTTTTTATTAATGATAGAAACCAGGTATGAGTATACTAGAATTGCTACACAAATCTACCTTCAAACATTCGGTTTAACTACAGGCCTATTGTGATGCATGATTTTAAAATGAGGACAATAGAGAAAGCTTGAGTTCTCCTGGGGCAAAGGCAGAAGGGTTCTGTGTCAGGGGGCCAGTGAAAGGGCTTACTCTGAAGGAAAGGAAGCTGTAGGCATAGAGAATCCCCCTCTTCTTTTTAAATTTATTTATTTATTTTTAATTTTTTTTTTATGATTTTTTTTTTAAATTTCTTTTCAGCATAACAGTATTCATTGTTTTTGCACCACACCCAGTGCTCCATGCAATACGTGCCCTCCTTAATACCCACCACCTGGCTTGCCACCCTACAGAAAAGAGAGGTACAGATTATTAATACAGGAACTCTTCAAGAAATACAGTGTCCTTTCTGAGCTGTTATCTAAAATCTAAATTTAGACAATGTTAATGAGCTGATTCTAACGACTAAAATGAATTTACTACTAAGGCATACTTTTATGCAACTACATTACTTGTTAATATCAGTCTTGTTTTCTCTCTTAGTCTGTAGAAATGGACAAAAGAAACGACATTTCCTTGTATTTCTTTAAAATATATGAGGTGGACAAGAGAGTAGGTGTTTCTTCGTGTTTTTTTAGAATATGTGTAAACAATTAAAATGGCTACTAAGCATTCTCTCCTAGAACAAACCTGGCAAGAATCCTATTTTCCTGTCTCCCAGAACCATTTAATAGACTTTTGTGTTTTCCCACTATTTCAACATGTCGTTAGCATGTGGAATCAAAACAGGACATTGAAAACAGCAGATCTAGTTCATATTCCTGCATAATTTTTGCCAACTTTTCTAAGAATGTTTTATACACACAATGATGGTTTTGATTCACAGGGTTGATTCTGTCGAAATTGTATCTCTGCAAAGCCTTTCTCTTATTCTGTGTCTGTGTATGATGAGTTTGGCCTAAGTACACTATCTTCTCCTTGTTACACGGCTTATGTCTCTGACGCACAGTTTACCTGCTTCAGAATGCACGCTCCAATTCGGACGCCCGCCCCCAAAGCAGCTTGAGACTAAACATGTGTCATCTACCACTTTACCATACACAATCTCAGAGACTCCTCCGTAATACATAACAAGGCTAAAGCCCACAGAACCACACCAGAGGCTGACACACAGGATACCTTTCACAAACACCTTCCAGGTCAAAAAGGGACTGACATTACTCCATCGGTTAGGGAAAAATAATGGGCCACAGAACAGCGCACTCGTGGCTGATGCTAACATTAGTTTACAACTAACTCCTTTCATCTTCCTCTCTTATCTTCATTCATATGGATCTAGAATTGTAATATTAAATATATAATATTTTCCATGGTATTTTACACAAAATAGACATTTAGCTGAGTTAAAATAGAATCAAAATGGAAACTAACTCATTTCACTGTAGATTAGCCAACATCAGAATACTGATCGAAATCACTCTGCAATGCACAAAGAAGAGAGGTAACCGCACATCAGCATTCTTATCTTTAATTTTAATTATTGTCTCAGTTTGTCAGAAATTGTTATTACAACATGGAAACCTACTTTTATAAAAGTAATAAACACGTGGGAGTCCTTAGAAAGAAAAAGGCTAATATACAATCTTATTATTTTTTAATCCACTGAGAGGAACAAATCTTCATTTTCCATAGTCTTATTCATTTATTTATTATTTCGACCAATGATTCAATAACATTTAATAATTTATAATATCTACTATGTGCCAGGTACTCACTACTATGGACCTAGAAAAGTTCCTTCTTCATGGAGCTTACAACGTATGAAGAAGGAAGAGGAGGAGGAAGAAGAGGAGGAGGAGAAAAGCAGCCATAATAAAAATAAGTAGACAAGTAAATAATAATAAGTAATTAATTAATTCTATTGGCAATACGAATATGAAGTCCAGAAATAAGGAGAGACTCCTAAAATTGAAACAAGAAACGTTCCAAAGTGCTTACATGCTAGTCGACAGACAAATCATATTACAGCTGTATCCAAGAACGAAGATGTCACTTGTTCCCTTTATACTTCTGCAGTGAAACAACTTAGCAAGTTTGATGCACATTATTTTTAGGAGATGCCACTATATATCCTGAAAAATGCAAAATGGTTTTCCAGTTTCTGGGTATATGATGAGTTCAATAAACTGTGATGTCTCCAGCTACCAAACCCCAGAAATGCTGGTTCAAAAATAACAAACACCTTTTCGAATGTCAAAGTCACTGAAGGAAATCGC
Source organism: Enhydra lutris kenyoni (assembly GCF_002288905.1). Lineage (NCBI taxonomy): Eukaryota > Metazoa > Chordata > Mammalia > Carnivora > Mustelidae > Enhydra > Enhydra lutris. The sequence goes on along the minus strand of NW_019154146.1, from coordinate 6,136,208 downwards.
AGGGATGAACAGAAAATGACAGGGAATTCAGCAAGTCATGGCATTGCCCCAAGGATGTCAGTCCTGGTCACCAGATGGCTGGAAATCTAGTATCGTCAGAGGCTATACCCTCCATGATGGACTAGAAAAGTCCAGTCTGTGGCACCAGGGGGCATACTGAAATTTGTGTGTCTTTGCCTGGAATCTGGGGGAGGAAAGCGTCTCTCCAGACAGCAGATGGGGTTTTCAGATCCAAGTGTCCCCAAACAGAGACGATAATATTAAAAAGTGGTTGCAGTGCTCAATGAGAATGCTCCCACCAGAAGCAAACTGAAAAGCATTCTGGAGAAAGATCCCGAGAACAAAAGCTACCTGATAACAATACCCAAATGACGATGAGCTCCCTTGCCCACACCACAGCACATATAATCATTCTCCACAAAGATATCAGCTGAGATATGAGCAGAACTCTGTCAGTCCAGTGTTAACATGGGAAGGAATTCAGGTTCAATGGTTTGTGCTTCATTTCGACCATTATCAGTAACAACAACAACAACAAAGCAGAAATAGTAGGAAGTCTCCTAGAACACTTATAATATATATGTTTCCCTAATTTTTAAGATGCAAATCTGATGGGTTCTAAAATTATCCTTCAGTCAGCGAACTAACCCTTAAGAAATTAGGGTGAAAAAAATAGCAGGATATACCATCACAACGAATTATTTTTACATCTATCTTTAATGTGCGTAATTTATAAACAGTAAAATGTGCAAATCCCAAGCATGTTACCTACTAACCTTTTACACAGGTATACACCCACGAAATCCCAGCCCGATCAGCACAGAGACTGCCTTTATCACCCCCAGAAAGCTTGCTCGTGCCCCCTTCTGGTTGTGGCCTTCAGTTGTCCGCAGGAAGCAATCTTCCTTACAGCTTTCCCCACAAACTAGTTTTACCTGTTCTTCAGCTTCACAGACACGGACTCACAGGACGTACACATTTGTGTTGGCTTTTTTACCCAACAAAGTGTGGGTGTTTAGGGTTTTTTGTTTTGTTTTTGTTTTTTAAAGTAGGCTCCACAGCCAGGGAGGAACCCAACACGAGGCTTGAACTCATGACCCTGAGATCAAGACCTGAGCTGAGGTCAAGAGTCCCAAGCTTAACTAAGCCACTCAGGTGCCCCTAACCTAGTTTCTGATTCAACCATTGAACATTCTTGTCTTTTTGTGGCATATACACTCATTTCTCTTAGGCACATACATAAGAGTACCTAGTTTCCTTACCCCAAAATACTTCCTTTACTTTTTACCATAGACAGATTCTGCTTATTCTAGAAATTCAAATAAATAGAATTATAAAGTATATTATCTTTGTGTAAGGCTCCTTTCACACGGAGTAATAACTTCTGAGAAGCATCTATTGGAGGATTACTACTTAGAACACAGTAACAGAAAAAAGGAAGAGGAAAAGGAAACAGTAACAGGACACTCTTAGATTTTATTATATGTTTTTCAAGCTTACCTGACTTTTGGAGAATTATGATTCCGCCTGTGTGATTTATAAATTTACCTTTTTTTTTTTTTAAGATTTTATTTATTTGAGAGAGAGTGAGAAAGAGAGAGAGAGAGAGAGAGCACACAAGTTGGGGGGTGGGGAGGGAAAAAGAGAAGCAGACTCCTTTGCTGAGCAGGGAGCCCAACACAAGGCTTCATCCTGTGACCCTGGGATCATGACCTGAGTGGAAAGCAGACGCTTAACTGACGGAGCCACCCAGGCGCCCCTAAATTTATCATGTCTTCAATAAGCTGTGAAGCCAACTAGGTGCAATGAAGCAATGGTCTCATCTATCTACTATGCCCAGGCTCACTCGAGACAAACTGCCTCAACGAGGATCTGTCGAAGATCCACTTTGTGCCAAGGGCTGGGAGTACGTGGACCAGCACCTCCATCCAGTGCGGAGCTGAGGGGGAGAGAGGACTCGGGGAACAGGCCATCAGCGCACCGTGTGATAAGCGCTGGGATCCACATAAACACGGGGGACGACGGGCCCTTGGGAGAGAGCTCCTCACCCAGCCCGGGGGCAGATCAGACTTCTGGGAGGAAGGACTTCGGAAAGCAGCCTGGGTCTTAAAGGATTGAGGCAGAAGAAGAGGCCTTGCGAGGAGGGAGGAGAGAAGACAAGACACATTCGCCGTGGGGAGGGAGGAGGCAGCCTGGTGTAGGCCCACAGGTCACGGTCACTGAAAAGCTGGGAAGCCAGGGAAAGCCTGAGGTTCACTATGACTGCAGGGCAAAGAATTTAAGGCCTGAGTAAAGGAGGTGAGGCCAGAGGGATGGGCAGATGCCAGAAGCCCAGACTCCGTGCCAGAGGCCTTAGAGAATTGGGGTGTCCTCGTGAGGGCTCCGAGAAGACCCAGAGGAGCGGAGCCGGAGCGGGGCAGGCCCCAGTGAGTGTTTGGGGATCCTCAGCACACGCGGCCAGCTGTGGGGCAAACCAGCAGAGAGAAGATGACTGGGGGGGCTGCCGTGGGCCTCCGGACCAGGTCCCGCATGGCGTGATGGCTGGAGATGTGGACCCCGGAGTGCAGAGGCAACACCTGCCTTCGCCTCTTTGTTACAACGTGCGCAGGGAAATCCATACACGCCCAAATGCAGCTAATCTCAAGCTCGCTGGATGCGCTCGCTCGAAGTCAAAATACCAGCCCTAGAGCAGGGACGGGTCTCCGGTACAGAGGAGTCTCCGAGAAAGCAAGGTGGGAGGAAAGCGGCTCTCGGCGGGGCAGCAAGCAGGCCGTGGCATTCGCCTGCTGGGATGCACGGCTGACGCTCTCCATTGCGAAGGGTGAGCCCAACCTCGAAACCTGAGCTGTGTTCCCGGTACCTTATTTTGACAAGTGAGTTCTCCCTGAAGCCCTGGGACACACTGCTGTTGTGTCAAATTTTAGTTTTCACACATAACAAAGTATTTGCTCATTGGCTAGCAGGGTTTTTCTCATGAATGTCGAGAGCTCGGGGGCAATTTCCCTGTCTGTGTGAGTAAGCGCTGAGTGAAAGAGTTCTCGGCTGTGAATTAGGAAGGTTGTGGAGAATCCCAGTAGACGGGCCGGGAACACCTAGGAAATGATGGCTGGTGAATTTCTACATATTTTGCTACTAAATGACATCAACTGGAACCACAGTCTTTCAGCCCTTAATCTCTGAAAAATGTGAATCAAATACACACTCATGTTACCCTCGGCTTTTCCTCTACATCAGTGGTTGGCAAACTACAGCCTACAAACCGAATCCAGTGGGCTCCTGGCTTGGAAACTCAAGTTTTATTGGAAGCCTCACCTGTTTACACGCTGTCTAGGACTGTTCGCACATTCCAGCAGGTGAGCTAAGTAGCTGGGACAGAGACTTTTAAGGCCCACAAAGCCGAAAATACTTGCTACGTGTCCCCGACAGAAAAGGTTTGCAGATGCCTGCTCCAAGTGAAGATAAAAACCAACCAAAACCAACAGCTAAAATACCCTCTTTTCTAAACTTACCGAAAGGATAAAAAGAAAAAGACACTGAGATTACAAAAGCAGAAGGAAGGTTTAACAACTCCCCTCCCCAGAGCTAGCCTTACATCTCGTTTTTTTTTTTGTTTTTGTTTTTTTTTTTTTTATTTGACAGAGAGAGAGAGAGATCACAAGCAGGCAGAGAGAGAGGGGAGGAAGCAGGCTCCCCGCAGAGCAGAGAGCCCGATGCGGGGCTCGATCCCAGGACCCTGGGATCATGACCTGAGCCGAAGGCAGAGGCTTTAACCCACTGAGCCACCCAGGCGCCCCTTACATCTCGTTTTTACTCAGATGACCAAGTCATGAGCCACTGGAGAGCAGAGCCTCCGGGAAAGCAGTGCGAACGACATCAGCATCTAGTCAGACCTGTCACAGTTCTGGAGGGATCCTAAGGAAGCTGGTTAACCTCTCAGGAAACCATCTAAGGGAGATGTGCCAGGCCCCATGACAGACTGTGATTTAAGAAGACAGAGGTTATCAGGAGTGTTCACGAGGTATTCAAAAGAAAAGTTCGGACCCTTCAGGGTGTGAGGCTACCAGGGGAGGCTCCCCCACCCCATGAGAGTGTGTGCAGCCCATTTTCCGAGTGCATACCCCCGCCAGCTGCTATCTGAGCCCTGACCCACAGGCCGGTGTCACCACTGCGCCTGCTGCACCTGCCGGACCACACAGCCTTGCTCCTCTCACCAGAAAGCTTCAGTGCCACTCCCGGAACGTGGACAGCACCTGTTTTAGTACATCAGGGTGTGAAATGCCAAATCCATCTTCCTTTCCAGCTCAGAAAGAATCGGCCTGCACCATTTTAAAGGCGCCCCAGCACAGATCTCCTTGTGTACGCCCTGAGGCACTGTGATAATCGTCACTTGTTTCACAGTGGGTACAAAGTAAAACCCATCCCAGCCAAACACTGCACGTCCCCCCAGTTTCCTCCAGCCCTCAGCTTGCCTTCCACGGCCAAACGATCACAAAATACAGAAAATGACTGAAAAACACTAGAGACCCCTGAACAGCCGGGCAAATTATCATCTACCATACATTTTCTTACTTCCCATATGGAATAATAAACACGACTGATTTGTAAGTTTTGGAGCACAGCTCTGGCAATTCCTGAAATACAATCTTTTGAGGGTAAAGGTTTTATTCCCACCCCTCACCCCGCGTACAAAGTCTGGAGCATGAGCCCATGTGAGTGGCGGATAAAGGTGCTTCCCCCACTGGCCCCCGTCCTCTGCCCCTCCTTTTTCCCTTCCACGCTGCCATTCCTTTTCACCTCCGACAGTAGAAACCCCAGGACAAGATTGTCACAAAAAGGATTATCTTCCAGATCAATGGTGAAATTGATTCCAACCAGCACTATTTATCAGCCTGCAGCAGAAGCGCGACTGGTGGGGAAACGTGTCCTCTCCTGGGCGCGCACACTTGGCTCACCTGGGCAGCCTTTCGCTCCGTCCTACGTGAACGCAATACCCTGATGTTTGATCCAAACACTCTGAATCAGGAAGTGTCACTTGTCCAAAGTGATCTTTTCGGTATCCTTTTGTAGTGATGCAGGGTCCTTCACTTATAGCTCGATGCATTTCCAATACACCGGGTACAGATTGTCTTTTGCTAAACTCTCTTACCCTAAAAATGAGGCTAAAATATAGACTAAAAGCCTTCATTCAGGTCCAACAAGAATAGACAAGATTAGCCTTCCTACTTGTTCACAGGTTTTGGTCTCCCACTGCCCCCTCCCCGGCCCCTTACTTGTTTAACACCAAAACCCAAGGGAGAGTTTACTAAAATTACTGACAGCTTTATGGACCTAAGTGTCCTTCTAGCCATGGAATTAAAGGGCAATGGGATTTTATTAACATCAACTAGCTTCTACAGGACCAGAAACCTAGTATCTCAATTCCTTGGTATAATTTCAATAAATTAAATTAAAACTCTACCTTACTTTATCAGCAATTCAAAACATCCTATCTAAAAGCTCCAAATCCTGAAGTAAACTGTGTAAATTGACTTTTAACAGGTCGATGTCACACACTAAAAAAGTGAATTACCATAGGCAGAAGTTACCTTAAATTAATAGGATAAAAAAAGGGGCAAGGAATATTTATCTATATACTTATATACACATAAATGTGGAGTACTGGATCAATGATTTATTATACTCAAACAGCAAATAAACAGCTAGAAAGAAAACAAATATGTCAAAATGATATATTCATATCACGCTGCCTTGTACAAACATTTACAATTTCTAGTGTAGACATTTTAAGATAGTTAAACCAGAAATAAAGATTGGCTAAAACTTGCCAATGGCTTATATTTTAAACATTCAAATTTAAGACAATTATTTAGACTCTAAAATGTATTTTCTCATAAAATATGATAATATTTTATATATATATGTAGTATACATAAAGTGAGAAAAACTTTATATAACTGAAATACCACTGAATTCAAATGTACAGATTCTGGGGCACCTGGGTGGCTCAGCGGGTTAAGCCTCTGCCTTCGCCTCAGGTCATGATCTCAGGGTCCTCTGCTCCGCAGGGAGCCTGCTTTTCCCCAACCTCCACCTGCCTCTCTGCCTACTTGTGATCTGTCCGTCAAATAAATAAATAAAATCTTTAAAAAAAATAAATAAACAAATGTACAAATTCTAAGTTTCTTGTGATTGGTAGATTACAAGACTGCCCAGCAAAACCTTTCCTCTAAGATCAGATTTGCATTTAGGAAGTCCAATTATCCCACAATGAACAGAATATCTGAAGAAGAATCAGTAGTCAAGTAAAGAAAAGATGGGTGACTGTACCTGGGATGGTCATATGTAAGCCAGAGAGACTCAGAGATGGAAGTAAAATTGAAAGACTCAGTAATGCAAAGAGAGATAACTCAGGTAAGGAGAGGTTGCAAGACAGGCTCCCAGCCAAATGGCTGAACAGCTCAGTCATTTACTGAAATGGAAACACTAGAAGAGGACCCTTGAAAGCAGGTAGGTGGGAGGGGGGTCCTGAATTTAGTTTTAGACATATGAGGTCTGAGGTACCTTTGGGACATCCAAGTGTAGAAGTCACAAAGGCAAATGGATATATAGGTCGAGAGTACAGAGCAGTGTAAGTGACATACGACAGAGATGAACTCTTGAGTCACTGGAATACAGCCAGAAGCTGACACCACAGACATGGAAAACATCCCTGAGAGAGATAGTATTTTGAGCTACAAAGACGGAAAAAGAGGCAGCCAGAAAGGTAGGGGAGCTCGTGTCACGGAAACTTAAAAGGAAGATGCTGAATGTTGCTAAAATGACACTGGTAACCTTAGCAAGAGCTAATATTGTATAGCGATGGGGTTAGAAAGCATATGAGTACAGAACAGAGAAATCAAGGGAGGCCACAGGTAAAACCTAACTCATTCCATAAGTTTTATTGTCGAGGTGAGAAAAGAAAACAGTTTCCAGAGGGAAAGATTAGTTAAATGAAGTTTATTTTTTTTAATAGGAGAAATTTAGGTCTGTTTATGAGCAAATGAAGAACATCCAGTTGATAGCAAGAGGTTGAACATAGAAGAAAATCAAGGATTTTCTATACTGTTAGGAGTTCTTAATCTGGAAGTGATGAGATCCAAAGCTCCAATGGGAGGTTCACCTTTATAAAAGCAAGAAAGCTAGGATGATTGAGGTAGCTTTATTTGCTTGGTATCAGGAAGACAAAGTTTCCGCATGATTATTTTCATTTCCTTGGTAAAACAGAAGAGGTAATCTACCAAGCCTGAGCAGGAAGCTGAGCCCCAGAATTACCTACCTCTTATGAGGGCAGATCCACATTTAGTTTAAATGTGAGTAAGAGCGGTTTGAGAAAGTGAAGGGGTAAAAAGAGCTGATTTCATATATGATGCTAAATTCACTTCCAGAGTTGTGATTTTCCTTTGTCCTCAGAGACCAATATCACGAATGGAATGAGGCACCGGCAGTGTGTTGGCCTCAACCTGCCTTCCTAGTAATCTCTCACCATTAAAAGGAACAAAACCAACATTTTAGCCAAACTTCAATGTGAACTTTGGAAACACTCGAATTTCTTTTTTCCTTTGTTATGTATGTTACCCCCAAACCAATCACCTTGAAAAAATTACCACATTTTTAAAAACAGTCATACAAATACACCAGTTGAAGCAGAGCTAATGCAAAACAAAACAAAACAAAACAAAACAAAACAAAAAACAACTTATTTCTATGCAATCTATTCACTAGATTAGTATCAGTCACGTTGGTAATATCCTAAAACAGAATAAATGGCAGATAGTCATAACATATCAAAGTTCAGCATTCTTAAATTCACAAACACAGACATTAAATAAAACCAAAATTAGATCTATTATACATAATTACATGGATATTATTAGAAATAAAAGTGATTGAAATTCCATATTCCATGGTAGTACTTTGAATATTCTTAGTATTTCACTTATTTTCTGAAAATATTTGACGCATGAAACGAGAATGAGAAAGGGAGCTGTTACAACAGCAGCAGCAACTCTAAGAAGGCTACTTACCAATCCCGTAGCACTGACCCCATCACCCTGCGAGGCACTGTTCTAAAAGCTCTGCAAGGACACGGAGAGAAGGGAGCCCTTGTACACGGTTAGTGAGAATGTAAAGTGATGTAGCCACTATGGAAAAAAAAGTCTGGACCTTGAAGAAAGATCTGCACTCCTGTGTACTAAAAAATTATTCCCACCAGCCAGGACATAGAAGCAGCCTACATGTCTATCAAGGGATGAATGGACAAAGAAAACATGATACAGTATAGATGATATATCTGTACGAGAAGTCACAGAAGCAGCAGAATGGTCAAGAGCTGGGGGGTAGGGAAAAAAGGTATAAAAAGTTGATACTAGATCAGTGACCATAGTTACGGTACTGTATTGTATACTGAAAAATTTGCTAAGAGGTTAGATCTTACATTATGTTCCTATTATTTACTACTACTACTACTACTAATTAATAATAAGAAGAAGAAGAAAAAAATAAGTGCTTTGCAAACATTAACCTATTTATGGAATACCTCACAACAACTTTGTGAGCCACACTGTGCTGTCAGTCCCAGTTAGCAACGGTATAGTGAAGACAAAAATGATGTGAAGCCCCCAGGGTCACACCGCTGGTCAGTGGCAGAGGCAGGATCTGAACCCAGGCACCTTGCTCCAGGAACCAGTCCTTAACCATGACACCACAGTCCTCCGGTACGCAGGATTCCATTTGTAAGAACAGCGCTAGCAATCCTGTTCCCTAATAAGTTTATAATGAGTGCGCCACCACACTGTTGAGACATCACTATTTCATGGAGGCAATCCTGCATGGATGTGTCCTGCCATATAATTCCTCACCAGGTTCACAGACTTCTGAATATTAACAAGTAACTTTAAGCTATAAAACAATTTATACATAAATGAAGGATTTCCTATGGTATAACAGTAACCATAGCAACAGAGTAAAGTTCGGTTTGCAAAGTGAAAAGTATCCTAAGGTATTTGATGCCCTCACAGGAAGCTTTCCCTCAATTTACAGTAAGAACATAGCCAGTAGCAGCGAAATCATAATAAATTTTCATAATGGATTATATTACTATCTAGATTAGCAATATTTCATCTTAGCATTTTTATTTCCAAAAGAACAAGGGCTATATTCCAATCTGTCCAATTTACATCTAAATAATATGAATGCTTAATTCACTCAAGATTTTATACTAAATCTTGAATGAGGTAACATTTTCAATAAATTATGGTACGTACATAAGTTCAGTAAGAAAACTATGCACTTAGACTACACTTCTAACAACGCCATAAGCACCCCACATTAAGTGCAAGGGGCAGACGTATATAGTATGGAGTACAGTCATAACTAACTCGGATAGATTCCCTTAAGAAATAGATTGGTTTGGTTTGGTTTCGATTTTTGTAGATCAAAACTTACTGTGAACATTAGGCCTCGCTGGAGAAACAATGAGGTAGATCCTTTTACCATATCTACTGGCAAAGGAACTGTAAGATGGCTGAAGTCATTATCATTCAAGGACCGCCAGGACCATATATGGATGAATGAGGAGAGAACTAGTAAGCAACGCTCTGCTCGCGCTACTGGGGTTTGTATAGCGCTGCGCTCTTCATCTGCATCGGTGGCATGGACAAATTAAAGCAGGTTACTGCTTCTCAAATATTTGGGTGACAGGAGAAGAATACAAAATTCAGCTAGTTTGGCACAAGGCGCTGATCTTATCGAGCTGAAGTTTAAAGACTAACAGAGCTGGAGTTCAAAAAAAAGAACAGCTTTACAAGTAGGAAAAGTAGAAGGACGCAGGAGATTAGGTATTAACTGATAACAGCTCTCACATAAATCCACCATGTATGACCATCAAAAGAGTCAATATTATCTTAGGTGTGTAGCAGCTCTACCACTCAGCATCAGTGGGAGATCGCCGGCCCTGTGCTAGCAGAGGCTAGCAGAGTACAGCCTTGCGCACTATGGCACTGTGTCTCAAGAAGACACGTGAACTTAAAGATACTTTGAGGAAAACAGCCAGACTGATGATGGAATGTTAAAACCACGTCACATGAGGAATATGTCACAATGAAGCCGGTACCCCAAGGTCAAGGACTGACTGTACCCTGGTTTGGTCATCAGTACAGAGTACACAGAAGGGTCCGAGCAAACGTACAAATGAACAAATTAATGTATCTAAGTGTACGGAGAGACTCCTCAGGCATGATGAAACTGAAAATCTTCAACTATATGAAGGAGTCTGTGTAAGGATACAAGTTCCTCTGTCTGGTCTCGAGTGTAGAACCAGGACCAAGTCTGGAAGCTAAAGGAAAGCAAATTGCAACTCAACAAAAGGAGGACCATTGTGTATCTAGAGGCTTGGACGAAATGCTCAGGTTCCTCATCCTAGAAGGGATCCAGCCACAAGAGAGCATATGGGTGTTGACACCAAGGGAACCAGCTCCTGGTGCGCTGGAAACACAGAGGCAGAGACAGGGCAGCCCCGAACCAGATGCCATCTCTCAAGTGAACCTGGTAACTTGCTGATGCTCAGGTTGGTATGAGGTGCCAGCAAACACTCCCTCAAGGGGAAGTATATGGAGGAGCCTTACTGTATGTTCTTCCAGAATGATGACAGAAGGCTGCCGTGTGAGACGACTATGGGGCACAAGAGTGGAGCTTTCCAGATCTGGCCGTAACAAGTACAGGCAGGTGCTCATGAGGGAGGGGGGGGGCATCAGGAGATGGGCTGTGCCTGCTCCTGCCCTAAGGAGGGCTGCCATGCTGCTTAAACACCTTCATAATGGATAATTAAATCGTAAGTTTCCACCAACCTGTAAATCCCTGAGGGCAAAATTCAGGTTCTTTCTAACCCTGGAATTTTGTTGATGTCAGAATATAAATCAAGGGGCGCCTGGGTGGCTCAGTGGGTTAAAGCCTCTGCCTTCGGCTCAGGTCATAATCCCGGTGTCTTGGGATCGAGCCCCGCATCGGGCTCTCTGTTCGGCAGGGAGCCTGCTTCCTCCTCTCTCTCTGCCTGCCTCTCTGCCTGCTTCTGATGTCTGTCTGCCAAATAAATAAATTAAAAAAAAAAAAAAGAATATAAATCAAAAGGCTATCATTTAATCCTGACATCCAGCCTCTGAGGGAGGAATTATTATTATTGTTATTTTCATTTTCATTTTGCAGATTTAAGAAATATGATTCAGAAACATAAAATAACCTGCCCAAGATGTTATAGTTTGTAGGGTTAGGGTAAAAGCTCAGAACTATCTGATTCCAAGGCCATGATGATGAGACATTCTTAAAAGTACCGGCATCGGGGCGCCTGGGTGGCTCAGTGGGTTAAAGCCTCTGCCTTCAGCTCAGGTCATGATCTCAAAGTCTTGGGATCAAGCCCCGCATCGGGCTCTGTGCTCAAGCAGGGAGCCTGCTTCTTCCTCTCTCTCTCTGCCTGCCTCTCTGCCTACTGTGATCTCTGTCAAATAAATAAATAAAATCTTAAAAAAAAAAAAAAGTACCAGCATTGAATTAAGAGAAAGAGAGAGAGAACAAACAACTGCAGATTTAGCCAATGAAATAAAGAAATAAAGTAACAGAGGGAACGGAGCATAGGACTTGATCATTAACTTAAGAGAATGTGCTTAATGACCAGTAAGATAATTTTCTGTTTGGTATTTCAGAAACTATAGATCACTTGTACTAATTCTGGAAAAATGCAGTTGTATTTCAGACTGACTGTGTCTCCCCACAGGGGTGGCAGGTTCAGCAGCTCACCCCTCCAGACGGGGTGAACAAGGTCCCAGGACTGGGAAACTCACTGCTGTTTGTTCTAACCTGGAGGGTAATGACTGATTCTGGAATGGATGCTTCTTCTTCCTAGCCACCAACAATTACGATCCTTCAGCTTTAAAATATATATAAAGATAACTCCTCTAAGAGGAAAAAAAGAGAAGGAAAATGTATAAACTAATTATAGAAGTCCTCCTTCCCAAGAAGAAATGCCACTGTGCACAAGGACAGCAGACGAAAACGCCTTTGAGACAAAACGTAAGGTGACCAGGTCTAAGGGTTTGATTCAAGAAATGCCAGATGTGACAGAACTAAAAATACATGTGACTCCGACAGTCATTACCTGAGAAATAAATCTCTGCGTATTACTTAGCATGTTCTATTGAAGAGTACTATCAAAAAGGTCAAGATCTTAAAAGAATAGATAGTAATTATTGAGAAGTTCAGGGAAGAATACAAATTATATGAAGAAACAAAGAGAATGCTGCCCTTGGGTTTGGAGGTAGCAGAGTTAGTGAAATAACTAAACAGAAATTATTGAAGAAAACTTATTTTATACTCTGTAAAACTCTGTATTTCCAAATGTGTCTACTGTACATTGGGTGTCAGAAGATCTTGAAAACATTGTCTCGGTCTGCTCCTACAGTGATACTCCAACTATCGTTTAAAACCCTCTAAACACATAAGATAAATCTGAATTTTACAGAGAAATTAACTAAATAGCCAGACACTCTTGGGGAAAGGTGGGTCACCCGAATGCCCACTAAAGACAGTGGGGTGATGGGGACAAAAGAGGGAGGTCATGAAAACATATCACTCAGAAGGTGGAAAGAAGACTGACAGGATCGGTGTTGAAATGGCTCTTGCATTCCTATCCCAGCACCCTAGGGAAATCCTAGCCTAGACACCATCACACTGATGGGGAAAATGAACCCATGACTTCAGTTCCTGACTGAGGCAAAGCCCCTAAGCCCAAAATCTGGCACAGAGCCACGTTTTGTGCTTTACAGACTGTTTTAGTGTCTCTTTTAAAAATATTTTAATGGTCCTTGTAAAACAGCTTATGTCATATATGTCAATTGATATAAATACTTTAATATATGTACACATAAAGTTTAAATATCTACATTGGTAAGGATATTGCTATAGTGAGTTCTGTGAAGTGTGTAAGCCTGATGATTCACAGACCTATATCCCTGTGGCAAATAATACATTCTATGTTAATAAAATTTAAAAAAAAATTTTTTTTAAATATCTAGAGCTGTGGGGTGCCTGGGTGGCTCAGTGGGTTAAAGCCTCTGCCTTCAGCTCAGGTCATGATCCCAGGGTCCTGGGATCAAGCCCCACATCGGGCTCTCTGCTCAGCAGGAAGCCTGCTTCCCCCTCTCTCTCTGCCTGCCTCTCTGCCTACTTGTGATCTCTGTCTATCAAATAAATAAATAAAATCTTTAAGTAAATAAATAAATAAATATCTAGAACCCTGATTATATTTAAATTGTGCCTTTAAATTTGTATTTACGTGTCAAATATTTAAATTAAATTAAAAAAAAAACATAAATTTTTAAACATAAAAGTATTTTTAAGGATGACCTCCAGTTTAATAACAGAAGCTGAAGGCTGTACATGAAATGCTCATGAAGAGAGGGTCAGACACTAAACTTTACTGAGGAAGGATGTGTGTCTCAGTTTTGAATATCAAGTTTTGAATCTACAAAGACAATTCATCTATTTTTTCAGATTTGTGAACTGTGATTGATGGAATCTCAATCCTGCTTTCAAACAATGGAGAGGTATCTAGCATAAAAAGCTCCATACAGATGTTTCAGATGGTTTTGCTGTTGCTTATATGAAAAGAAAAGCAAATGAACTCAGTAAAGATTACAGGCAATGCTCCGCAGATGTAATTAACAATTACCCTGTGTCTACTCCATTTCTATGCAATGAGAATACAGTCAAGATGTGTCCATGGTGGCTTTTTGCTTTATTTTCACCAATTAAGAGACTATTGGATATGACAGTAATTAGACACCTCAGCTGGAAGAAGATCATTATGTCTTAATGGGATGATTAAAAACAACAAAAAAAAGTGTGCTCTTGCAAAATATTAGCATGTATTTCAAGTAACAGTAGTACAATTTATTTTGTCTCCTCACTGTGCTTTGTCAGTCCATATAAAAAAAAATTCTGCAACCAAAATATGCTTTAGAAAATTATATAAGCACAAAATAACAGCTTTTAATGAATCGGCCATAAGTTTTGGCTGTATTTATTTTGAGAATGTTCACTAGTGCTTCTCTGACTAGTTACAGTCAGCACAGAATACTGTTAATATTACAGTGGTACACTTCACATTCACCAAGAATTTCAGTTTCTATACTGTCATATTCTGACCAATTCCCAACATTTAACTTATTTAATACCCAGCAGATGAGCTGGCTCTAGGCCCGGACTCAAATCTAACCATGGACACACACCGCGGCGGGCAGACACGAGTGCAGAGTGAGCGTGGTAGGCACGCGAGTCATTGAGGAATGATTACCGCACCCCAGCTACGCCCAAAGAGCTCCCAGCACATCTTTCTTTGGGTTAAAATTCTGTTACCCTAAAGCTGATGTGTCATTGCATACGCCACGTGGAAGGGACAGGAACTCACACCTCTTCCCATGCCACCGTGAATTAATTATCAAAGATGCCAGCAGAAGGTCTGGCTTGGAGGCACTGGAAAATAGAAGACAAAACCAGCAAGGGAAAGGAGAGAGAGTCAGCTAGTCAGGGGGTATCTGCGTGAAAAGGTCTGTTCATTTCTTCGTCACCTCTGGCTTACTCATCCCTTCATTCATTCAGAAGGCACTTAGGGAACCCCTGTTATCCAAATAAAATTTATATTTCTTCATCAATATAAACATTCTTCAGTCCTAAAACAAGAGGTCACTGTCTCATTTAAACTTCATTCATTATTGCTAGTAATGGAAATACTAACGTTACCCCCTGCAACTCTGTACATGTGTGTTTCAAGCCAGAAGCCATCACCCCCAAGCACCGCCACTTACTGCTGTCACATGTACTTGTCCTTGCTTCCCTTCTGAAGCAGTACAGTAATCGCTTCTCAGCCTTTGGCTAAGATCAAGTGGCTTTCCTTTTTTTTTTTTTTTTTTTTTTTTTTTTTTTTCAATCTAAGGCCTATAAACCCATCCTCTCTGGATGCCACTCCCAAGCCCACTGCCTACTGAAGATCTTGCTCTGTGGATTGTCCCACATCAACGGGCACATGATGGGGGAAATCCTATTTATCGGTCTTATGGTAAAGCCACTTAGGGGTTCCTATCACTGACTTTATTCATATTTCTAACTCCAGTACTAAGATACTTCGGTTCATACCATTCAGTCAATGAACAGGGACTGACTAAATGGATTTAGCGACATTTGCGACTTCTGTCCCATTCCTGCTGCTACCATTGCTATTAACTCATCAAATGCCACACATATTTACCAACAGAACAAAATGTTATACTATAACCCAGTGACGAGCATATAATTGTTCCAAGACACTCTACACATTTATACTTTCCCCACTTCCTGTAAAATACGAGTTTTTAAACCCTAACTGTCCCTTGCTTATACTGTAAAGGTTAAATGGTATATAGTATGTAGTGAAATGGTGCTCAGCATATCTGAGCAACATTATGGCTTTTTCCTCTATCTTCTGTCAATCAATTTATTTGTATAGCACGAAATTGCTATTCCTCTGAATTGAGGCAAGAGAAAGCCTTACATAATATTACACTATTTTGATATACCTTGACATACACATTATGTAACAGCATTTTCCTTTGCTACACTTTGCAATATAACAGAGGAATGCTTTTTTAAAGTCAGCAACATCAGCAGGAATAAGACTTTTAAATCAATCTCCTGAAAGAATTCTTACATTTAAAGACCAAGTGTTTTCCATATGAGTTACATTTTTTCCCCTGAAATAAAGTTGCAATTATTAGGTATTACATTAGTTAGCAAAACAAACTAACCAAAAAAAAAAAAAAAATCCGAAAAACAGAATACAGGAGATACCTACCTAGAACCCTTAGCTACTTTTTATTTTTTTTAATGTGATGACATTATACATTAGATTTTTAACATAGAAAAATGAATTTTGTTACTACAGTCCTATGATAAAATAAGACCATCATAAGGGAGAATAATACCAGGAGTAAGAATATGATCTAAAACTTATTAAGCACTTAACATGCCCAGCACTGTCCTGAGGGCTTTCCATGGTTAATTAGAACATCTCAACCTCAGACCCGCCCAACGATGCAGGCACAATCATTATCAGTATTTATTACACACAAAGACTCTGAGTCTCAGAGGAAGGCATTCCTTATTGTACCAGCTGGTAAGTATAGACCAAGGTTTAAAACATACGCTTTTCATGTTAAATACTACCCTTTCTTATCGTCATGTTTTAATGTGAATAAAAATAAAACACTATTCTATCCTTCTTTCTGGAACTGGAACATTTTTCGACTGTTTGTGGAGAACATTTCAGCACAGGGAGGACAGAAATCACAGTCACTCAAATTTCAGTACCTTCGAGAGAGTGTCTTACAGTGTGCACTCTGTCTCGCCAACACGCGGATACACGTGAGGAATGTGCCAACTGCCAAAAACCCGTTACTGTATGGCTGAGTCAGAAACAAACAACTATTTTAACACGCCTCAGTAACCATGCTGCCGTGCCAATTCCTGCATTGCCTTCATATCAAACAGTATACTTAAGTAGTCTGAGTCAGCTTATAATAAATCAAGTAGTTTAAGTACTTATATAATTATATGGTGAGCCCAGACACACTGCTTTCTTAGACAGGAAAACCAGAAGCAAAGCTACTCTCCTGTGTTCAGGAAAGCAAAGGTTCTTCGTGAGGACGTTCTGAATCTAAATAAGCCTCATTCCAAAAAGAGTTTTATTGCAGACTGATAATCCCCTAGGTTTATAATAAAAATGCTGACATAGCTTTAGCCACAGCAGAACAAATGCAAAGCTATAATGTTTGCCTGTCAGAAATTCCTATTTATTTCCACTGTCCTAACAGATGTGCTCTACCGCCTTTAAATTCCCTCCAAAAGTTAATTGCTTGTCTATCAAAAAGATAAACATCTTGTTTTAGGCTTTGGGGATATTACATGTGGGGAGAAAAACCAATACTCTAGCAATACATTGTGTCCAAAATGCATTTGCAGCCAGAAAGCCAAACTCCCGGAGCATTAGAAAGCTGCTAGGAAGGAACAGCCAGATCATCCCAAGGTCTTAAAAAGTATAGGATTCTCCATATCGCAACATTAAAGTATTTAGTACACTTAAATTTTATTACACCAAGAAGGGCTAATGTACTGCGACATAAATGACTGCAACATCATATTTTTTACAAAACAAAATTCAAAGTGAAGTTGACATTCTTGTAGGCTCTTGGAACTAAATAATGATTCAGACAAAATGGACCCTCATCATGTCTGGTCCACTATTTTCCAAACTACAAATCCTGACAAATTCATGCACTGTAGACTTAAAACATAAACTAGAAAGAAATAGAAAATACCAGAATTATCAGAAATTATCAGATATTTTCTATTCTGATATCAGATATCCATTCTAATATCAGATATTATCAGATAAAAATATTACATTTAGTAAGAGTATATCTCATTTTAGGAAACTTTTCTGTCAGATAAACATACACAGGCATGTTATATTTTGAGGTAAAATGTATTTCTTACTCTGAGGTACTCTGAAAAAAGTTTTCTTCTACTTTCACCCTTGATATATTGCTATAACGTGTAAACATCACAGGGACAAATTAAATATTTACTGTGAAGGGAGGTCATGACAACCATCCCAGACATTTTTCAATACCCCCTTTTGTAAAGTACCTGAAAAATGTGAGGCAACAGCGTGAACAAAGATACAGTAAAGGTATGTTCTGATGATCAGCACTTCGGCTAGAAAAGAATTCTTTTAAAAGAATACAGACAAAAAAAAAAAAAAAGAATACAGACAAAATAGATTGTGAAAACATGCATATGCTACTTTAGTTACTCTACATTATTACCAGGAAGATCTCTCATTGTCCAGAAAGCTGGTTGAAATGGAAAATATGTAAATCACCTCAGGAATGTAGACTTTCAGAATTAACCATTCAGAGGACCTAGGATGTTTGAAAATAAATGCTTAGCTAACAAGCATTAAAAAGGGAAATTATGACTTCAACAAGTGAATCTTGATGACACATCTAGATTGGATGGAGGACAAATCCTACCGGATCTGGATGTGAAAAAAATAATGCAGCCTTGTTACTCATCCCTCTTTGAGTTTCTCCATACACACACACACACACACACACACACACACACACACATACACACACTCTGGGGGCAGGGGGGCAGGCAGGCAGATTAAAGCATGTTTAAAATAAATGGTCCTTCCACACTCATTCTACAGCTTCCTTCTTTGCTAAGCAATGTGGGATGGTCATGCTTCATACAGTCCTCATGCATTCTAAGGAGCATGTAAGACCATCGTACATATGTAACTTCCATCATATATGTGTTCTGCACAATATTTAATAAATATTGATTTTTTCAAAATTTTTCAAATTTTGTATTTTTCCAAAAGTGAAGGTAATATCCGCACATCCATTATTGATGCACCGTTCTAAGTTCATGTAACGTTTTCAACAACATACTATTCTTCATTTACCTACTCGGCACAGTGCATTTCGTTTGTCCGCTATGGCAAATGGGGAGTGAGGGTATTCCTTCCATTCCTTCCCTCTCTCCTACTCTACCTCCACACTTTTGGGGTGGACAGTGTAATATTTTTGCTCTTCCTTTAGTTACCACTTGTAAGTGCAAGTAATCGATATTTAAACTTCTCTACAGATTGATCAGCCTTAAGTCAACCACCGCTTCAAGGAAAGCTTAAGAAGAGCTGCACACAGACTTCTTTCCACGTTGCCCTGGTCCTGTCTCTGTTGATAATTGCTAGCCATACTGTTATTTTTATGACATCAAGGCAGTAATTCAGTCTCCACTGTTTTGTGTACAGTTTGATTGTACAATTTGCTTGTGTGCAAGGCTTTGTGTACAAATTAAATGTAAGCAACGGTCAAGCACTATGCCTGTTTAACATTTGATACTTAAAGATCATTATCAAGTAGAATTTCAGGCCTCAGTGGATTTAACTTTCTTAGTTTTCCAAGTATCTTCTAGATTATACAATTCAGCCAACACTTTTTCCTATAGTTCATATTAGCCTTTAACTCAAAAATTTTGGGGTTAGCACTCAATATATTTTCACATAGACATTCTTTATTCCTCTGGAGTATGATTAAAAATTGGGCATAGAATTCTATATTTAAATTAATTTTTTTCTCAGATCTTTGAAAACTATTGCTTGGATGTCTTCCAGGAACCAGTGTTGCTGATGAAAAATCTATTACCCTCATTTTCATTTCTTCACAGATAATTTTATTCTCATTAGATGACTGTAGCATTTTCTTCTTTAGCATGAGAATTTTGATATTTCACCAAGATATGTCTACCTATATTTCACTTTATCCAACCTGCTTGCAAACATTTTTAATCTGATAACCTCTGTCTCTGGAAGATTTAGTGCAATGATGGCCCAAGTTCTGCGCACCTGCCAAAATCCAACCCCTTTGGTTCTCCAGGCTGCCCATGTAATTTGCTTTGGCCCATGGACACGAGCAAAGAGAAGTACATAGAGACTTGAAAAAGCTCTGTGCTTTGGAAATTACACTCCTACTGCCCCTAGAAATCCTGCTGCCCAGAAAATAAGCCAAAGTTAGCAGGACGAAGGAACAAGTGGCTCCAGGATTCCTGTCATCACAGCCAACAGTCAGTGATATAGTGAGTCGTCTCCTATCAGCTAATCCTGAGGCAATCTTCGAGCGGACCAGAGTCCCATGAGCTCGTGCAAGTGAAAGAGCCACACCTTGTCCAGACCCAAAGAAGCAACCAGCAAATCCCCACCACATATATGAAATAAACAGCTGCTGTTTTAGGCCACTCGGCTTTGCAGTTCTGTGTTGCATGCCCAAGGTTAACTGATACATCGTGTTTCTTCAGCTTATAAAAATAGTCTTTCAGTACTGTAATCTCTGCCTTTCACTCAATTACTCTTACATTCATGAGATGTTGGCTCTCTTGACTCTACCCTTCATTTCCGTAACTTTTTCTATGTCCCAGTTCCTTGTCTTTCCACTGTAAGTGTTGGGATTTAATATGCAATTTAACTTGAGGATAAAAACTAGCCTATGCTTCTACCAGTTGGCCCAATAAATTTTTAATTTGGTAACCATATTTTTAATTTCCTGGAAATTTCTTGCTCTCTGCTTCTTTTTTGTAACAACCTGTTACAGATACAACATCCTCTCATATTCTGCTAAGGGTACTAATTAGACTTCTTTTTAAAGTCTCCTGTACTCCCTAGAAGAAGATTTGTACCTAAATCTTCTGGTATCGGCTACTCTTTTTGTTCACCTAAATATAGTTTTTCCTTAAATGTCAAATGATCCTTGATTGTCAGCTTATTTTTTCTAAATGAAAAATGATGCCAGTGGGTATCCACAGTCTTTCATCTACACGGTGAAATACATTATCCCAAAAAGCCTCTCCCTAGACTGACTGAAACGGATGTCAACAGTCAGAATGTTCTGCAGAACGGCAAGTAGGCGAAGTGGTAACCCCCACAATGTTTTATGAATTTCACAACTGAACACATTTTCTACTTTTTCTCTAATGTTCAATGTGAGGTTTCATTGTGGGGAAAAAAAAATCCACAATCTGCTTCATTATTTTAATGTTCCCTTAGGAGAAAAGATAATTAGGCTAGTGTGTTTCATCTGTTGATTCCAACCAACTCTCAACAATTACTTTCACCCTTGACCTCTTTTTAGGTTCTTGTTTATTAGCTTCCTTGGGTCATAAAATGCCTCATGCTAACAACAGAATTATTTTCGATGGAATGTATTTTGAGAATGCTACATGTAAAAAATGATATATTTATAATAATTAAAGATTCTAATACAGACATTTTATAGGAAAACCTTGACTTTTCTCTAAAATTCAAAAGAATATATACTTTATGACAGTTTTCAAAGGACTTCTGAAATCAGCAATTATGTAGATGAATGGCTTATTATATACAAACATTGCTTCACTTAACATTCTAGAACTGAAAGTTCATTTAAGTTTTCTGACACTGAATATTTCTTTTTTATGTTTCTAAACTGATGAAAGCAACACAAACCCAAAAGAAAAGCAGTATATTAAAATAAAATAGGTTCTCTTCCAATGGCAACAGAGATAAATCATTTCCCAAGGAGAGTTCATCAAGGCTAGAGACCAGCAGAAAAATAGTAGCCCTCACCTTCAAAGATCAAGCTAATCTTAAAACACTCCCTATCTCCTGTTTGGCTTTGATGTATTAATATGCTCATTTGTCTTAAATCTCAAGGCTGGTGTCCAACAGGTTATGGTTACCAAAAGAACTGTCTTACATAAAAATGTTTATTTAGGGCATCTGGGTGGCTCAGTGGGTTGAGCCGCTGCCTTCGGCTCACGTCATGATCCCAGTGTCCTGGGATTGAGTCCCACATCGGGCTCCTTGCTCAGCCAGGAGCCTGCTTCTCTCTCTGCCTCTCCCTGCCACTTCGCCTACTTGTGCACTCTCTCTCTCTCTCTGACAAATAAATAAATAAAATCTTAAAAAAAAAAAAAAGTTTATTTAGTAAGACTCACTTTGTTTGTATTTTAAAATAGTAACTTAAAAATTTTTGGCAGAAGAACCCAATTTTTAAACAAAACCTTACAGAAGCCACAAAACATGCATCAGTGAAATAAAGTGGAGTTAAGTTTTTCATACAGAGGTTGAGGGCGGAAAACCCTCCTAACAGCTTCAAGGCCTAGAGACAGAGCAAAGATACCTTTTCCTCAAAAGAGACTGAAATTCAAACTTCTGTTACATGAAGGGGAACAAGGATAATGACTTCATATTGATATAAATAGGCTTCTCATACATATTCCCTGAAAACAATTAAATAAAATATTTCACCAGCTCATTAACTGAACATCTCTATAAGCAAATGGTGCAAGGTACACGGAGAACTACGTAAGACATACGAGGCACAGTCCCTAACATCCAGGGGTTCAAATATGAGTCATGGAGGAAGCTGAAGCCATTCTGTGTGGTGCTTAATTCCAAAGCAGACCAATATAGGTTGGAGTATTTCAGCAGATTAACTGTGGGGGGAGAGGGAAAGATGTTGCTTAACCGTATCTTCAAAGATCACCAACATTCATGCAAACCGGAGAAGGAAGACAAGCAACACGGCGGTGGGAAATAGACTTTGGAGAAGACACGCGCAAATGTGCTGATGAGAGGGCATCTACGTAATGAAGTGGAAAATGGGGTAGTGGCGCCTGGGTGGCTCAGTTGGTTAAGCAACTGCCCTTGGTTCAGGTCATGGTTCCAGAGTCCTGGGATCGAGTTCTGCATTAGGCTCCCAACTCCACGGGCAGTCTGCTTCTCCTGACCTTCTCTGCTCTCATGCTCTCTCTCTCTCTCTCTCTCAAATAAATAAAATATTTAAAAAAAAAAAAAAGAAAATGGGGTATATCCAAGTTTGAAGGGAGATATAATAGCTAAGGGTGGGAAACAGAATTAGTGTTTAAACCATTTGCTGCCACTTCCTGCTCTGCCTGTGCCTCTGGGAGAATGACACGTCCCTTCTTCACTCGGGCCAGGCTTGCTGGACTTGCTCTGGCGATGCAATGGGAGTAGAAGGGATGGTCATGACCTCCCTTCCCACCGCATGAGCTGGACATGGTCCAGACAGGACCAGCTCCATCAGCCTCTATCCCAGAGTGGAGACAGCATGAGCCATGGTCACCCCGGTGAATGTATACCTGAGCAAGGAAGAGAGCCACAGCCCTGAAGCCGCAGGGTCTGTTACTACTGCAGGACGGACCATGCTGAGAAAACAGGTTCGAACCAGATTAAGGATGATGTCAAAGAGAAGAATTTGTGTCAGGCAGAGTGAATATCTAGTGTAGGTTTATAAAGAGTTTTCATTTCCAAACACGTCCTGTCACTCAGGGCTTCCCACCTAAGCACGGCTGATGCTGGGCTCCATTCTGACTAGTCTTAATTGCACGTGGCAGCATGGCAGCCAATATCCAAGCCCACCCTTCTAGAAACGAAAGATAAGAAGAAACGTGTCTTCTTTTCAATCTTTATTCAAATGTGCCTTTCTTGGTGAGGCCTGATGGCCTCTTTTAAAATTTTAAACCAGCCCTATCCTCACCTGTCATACTCTGTGTCTCCCTCCCTGACTGTCTTATTCCCCATAGCTCTTCATCACCATTTTTGTGTATAAATATATAAATATATATGTATATATAAAATAGATATCATATAGTAAATATATAAATTATATATGCATGTTTTATATAATTTAAATATTTATATTTATAAATATATGTACATATTTATAAAACTTAAAATTAGTCAACATTTCACAGTATCTTTCTAAAAAATTATAATCTCTGTATCCCCAGAAAGAAGGCAAGTAATAATTCCCTTTTTGACAGACAGAATAAGGAGGAATGAAATATCACTGGGAAGTTTATCCCAGTTACTCTGTTAATATCAATATCAGAATTCAGGAAGATCTTGACCTATACTGGCTTGACGTATCTTGACTAATGGATGACTTATTTTCAGCTAAGTAGGTGTTAGGAAAAGTCCCATTCCCACTCATGCTGCCAAAGAAAATAAGTATTACTTGTGACAAAAGTTAGAATGCAGAACTTGTTTTGTTTTGCTGCCCCCGCCCCCCCCCACCATAAAAAGGTTAGCAGTGGTAAAATCATTGCTAAGTGAGATATTTCTGTTTTTTTTTTATAGTTAACCTGCTTTTTCCATGCTGGCTAGGAAATTTACCATTTTCATGGGTTTTTTGGTTGCTGTTTCTTTTCTTATTTTGTATTATTTTTTTAATGGCAAAACAAATGTAATGTTTTAAACAAAACAACTTTTAATGTACTGTTAGAACGCTATCATTTGAAATGTAGAGACTCATGATACTATGTTTGCAAATTGCAAGACTTCTCACAGAACATGATTTTTTGTTTCCAAAAAACCTTTCCCCCTCAAAGTAAGACACTGTGCCTTTGAGAACAAATCTCAAGCTAATCATGGAGAAAGAACTCTTGCTTATAAATTTCTGCTCTTATTACTTCACAGATGAAAGAAATCTAAACTATAAGAAAGAAATCTAAACATTCTATAGATGTTCTAAAAATTAATTGAGCCTGGGATGATTAAAATATAGTACTTTTACCTGTCTTTAACTGCATTATATTTTATAAAACATTTATTTTTATTTAAATAAAACATTTAAAACAACTTACCATTCACATTTTTTACAAGTAAAAAATGCTCAAATATCTGGTAATTACCAATACTTTTAAAGATTTTATTTATTTTAGAGAGAGAGAAAAAGAGAGTGAGAAATGGGCAGGAGGAGGGACCAGGAGAAAGAATGTGGAGCATATTCCCACTGAGTGAGGGCTCCGATGGGTGGTGCCCTCCCAGGACCGTGAAATCATGACCTGAACAGAAATCAAGAGTCAGAAGCTCAACCAGTTCAACCAACTGAGCCGCCCAATTACCAATACTTTCAAATGGCCCATGTCCTAGGGGGGATTCAACATCAGAATAAATAAGACAAAGTCTCTGCTCTATGGAACTCACAGTATCTACAGATACTAAAACACACATACATAATTACATTACCTCAAATTGACTCGGGAGAAGCTTATAGAGAGTGCTGTATGAGAAGCTCAAGAGGATCGTAACTATGTCTCAAAGATGAAAGAAAATTCTGAGGAAGTGCCATCTGAACTCTATCTTGAAGGATGTTTAGAAGTGTCAATGCAGGTTCTTCCTTATAAAGAGCCTAGTGTATACAATGGCACCAAAGTAAAAAACAAACAAACATAGAAACAAACATATTCAGAAAAGAAAATACCAAGTATTCAATAAATTGTTAAGTTTTAACAGATTATTTAGACAAATAATTACTATCAACTAAATGTCATAGAAAATCATTTTGGTAGAATACTGTCTGGGATTGTGAAGAGCTTTATGCCACATGCTACGTATTTTGAAGTTTATCTCACAGGTAGTACAAAACCATCAGTGGTTCTCAAGCAGGGAAGTGATGTGGTCAATTTACTCATCTCTATTTAAATAAAGTTACTGGAGTTGAAAGGGTGGGAGACTGGTGACTAAGATGAGTTACTACGCAACTGTAATCACTGGGGTGAATGAGGCAGCGTGAATGGAGATGAACAGACGGTCCTAAGAGAATTATCTCCAGTCACAACTGTGGGGTGACACATACGAGCAGAAAGAGGAGAATCAGCATTTCCAGGAATTAAGAACATATGGAATTGCTGGGGCAACTTAACTTTTAGATGGCTGACAGGCATTGAAGATGACCAGTAGGCAGTTTCAAATAATGGAATGAGGCTAGGAAAGGCATCAGAGTCACCACGGGGGAGGTGGCAGTTGAAGTCAGCTCAGGGATAGCCCCACCAAACAAAATAGAGGAAATCAAGGAGCCTGGAAAGGCAGCATCAGAGATATAGGGCAAGTCAACACAGAATTACACTCCAGAAATCAAGGGACAACAGTTTCAGGGAGTAGGACATAATGCCCTAGGGCCAAAAGAATCAAATATAGGAAGACTATAAAAGTCCTTAGATATAGCAATGAGGAACTCGTTAGGAAGGAAAATTGGAGAATAGAGCAGAACTCAAGATTATCATGAAATCCGGAATGAGAGAGAGGGAAGGCCGAGAAATAAACATCATTCTTTGTGAAAGTTTTGGTGATGAAGAGATAAAGAAAAGAAGGACATGCACCTGTGAGCAAAGTAGAGTTCAAAGTTTAGACAGAAGGATTGCACAGAGCACAGGGAAGGAGAGACTGCAGAGAGACACACTGGAGGTATCACAGAGAGAAACTACAATTGTGAGGCACAATAATACAGAAATAACCTTGGACATGAAGGAGGGAGACCATCTTTTTTTAAGCATTCAGTGTGTGCCAGATGCTTTGCTTTACCTTTTCACGTGCATTTCCTTAATTAATTAGCCAAACACTACCTATGCTTACAGGGTATTTATAGTCACTAAATGATGGAACAGAGAGGTTTATTAAAGACAGAATATCTCAGGAGTAATCCTATCTCTGTGAAATAGGAGATAAGGTCATCTGTTTCAACAGCATGAGGAATCAGGTCGTAGAAGTGGTAGCATCCCCGTACTACATGGATAACAAAACATTAATCTGGAATGATTTAATATTTTTCAAGCACTAGTTCAACAATTAGCGCACCCTGAAAATAAGATCCAATGGATGCTTTAATGAACAATGGCCTTTTGTTTTGCAAAGAAGACAGGAATAGGGGTGCCTGGGTGGCTCAGTGGGTTAAAGCCTCTGCCTTCAGCTCAGGTCATGATTTCAGGGTCCTGGGATCGAGCCCCGCATCGGGCTCTCTGCTCAGCAGGGGAGCCTGCTTCCCTCTCTCTCTCTCTCTCTCTCTCTGCCTGCCTCTCTGCCAACTTGTGATTTCTGTCTGTAAATAAATAAATAAAATCTTAAAAAAAAAAAAAAAGAAGAAGAAGACAGGAATATGGGTCAAACTGGTGTTACCTACATCAATCCTCTCTAATGTTTAATCTTAAATCAGTAGAGGCATTTCTATCAGGCAACTGTACTAAAATAATGTCTATGCACGAATTCACAAGCATTTTACTATGTGAAAGCTCCATGCTGGGAATCACTATCAAATGACTAATTTAAAACTAATTATTTCAGTATAAATCTGGATAATGATCCATAATGAATGGAAAAAGAATCGTCTGATATTTCAAGGCCTTTCCTACTGCTGCAAATCAGATACATATAAGAAAACACTTTAAGTCTTTTATTTATAGATTAAAACATGGTCTAAAGAAACCTCACGGTGTTGACATATTTACAAATTATATTTCAGTTGATCACAGAATAAATAAAAATTTTCACACTGAGTCAGTTAAGGAAAGCTAAAATTTTATATATATTTTTTTAATTCTGGTGTGAAAAAATAACTAGTACGTAATGCTTGACCATATGGTCTTGTAGTCCTTTTGCTAATTACCTACAAATCACTGCATAGGTCTCACAGCTTCTTCTTATTAATAACTGTACTATGTTCCCAAAGATTTATTCCTCTTTTCATATCTTTTTGTTTTAACCACTGTCAAATAACATTCATATTTCTAATAGCATTTATTGCACAGGACTGAATATACAACCCAAAACACACACACACACACACACACGAAGCATGCCTTACATTTAAATTAATTTTAATTATTTGATAAAAGCTTCAGCAAACTAAAATATTGCAATAGTTTTATTTTAGTCAACATTTTAAAATCCTTCACTAAAGTCTGGCAGCCTGGAGCACGAAATGTGGCAAATAGGCATTAAGATGTTGTAATAATAATTTTTGATATAGAAAGCAATTAGCTCTCTTCAAAAATGATCTATTTTATATAAGCTACATCTAATTTGGGACATCTGCTTGAAACAATGTTAGAGTCAAATTTAAATTTTGTCATATAATAAATCTAGAATAATTATTAATTTTTTAAAGTGCAAGCAGTTGGATAGCATGAGAGAGAAAAGGATATGAGATTAAAATTAAAACTGAAGCATTTAAACCCTAATAAAACCCTTGCTCCTTATCCTTCATCAGAAAATATTATATGTTCTATCCTTTTTCCAACCGGATATACTATCCAGCCCTAAAGTAATTCCTGCCAGGCGGGGATTATGATTGGTTCGTAACATACATCAACCAACTGCAAATCACTTACAGGAGGAGGTGCTAAAAGTGATTGTTGAAATACGAGGTCCATGACCTCTCAACTCTAAGAAGTGTCTTACTCTTACAGGGAACATACTGATTTGTTATCATGTTGGTCTTCTAGTAATAGTGTATAAAAAGCAGGACACTTGGGTGGCTCAGTCGGTTAAGTGTCTGCCTTTGGTTCAGGTCATGACCCAGGGTCCTGGGATCAAGTCCCACATTGGGCTCCGGGCTCAGCGGGGAGCCTGCTTCTCCCTCTGCCTGCCACTTCCCCTGCTTGTGCTCCTTCTCTTTCCAACCAATAAATAAATAAATTTGTTTTTAAAAGCCAAAAAAGTATGTGGAATATATCAAATAATCTGTTGACATGTTAAAGGCCCTTTCAACAAACAAATGTAAATTCTTCTCTAAGCTTTACACTGTCGTGCCAAGCTAACAGGTTTTCTTCTTATTAATACTGCACAGATCTTCAGGAAAGTGAACATCCATTACTTTGATTTCCCTGGCTGCCTAAACTGCTAATGGAACTCAGTAATTAAAGTTCTTTTAAAACAATCCCAAATCTGAACCTCTTCCCATTCTGCCTGATTAGGAGCCGCCATTCACATCAGCATTAGTCCTTAACAGTGTAATACACACTTGACGTGACAGAGGCAATCATTACCTACAGATGCTTTCAGTCTAGGAAGAACTTCAATCTGGGAAGAACATGTAAAGCAGAACTAAGATATTTCTATTCCTAATAACTGATTCCACCAGGAATCTTGTATGAAGCCTTCACATTTGGAGTGAAGATCTCTTTACTTGTAACATTCTCAGTCTCTTCATAGTAAAGGGCCCTGAATTCAGCCAGCATTTTAAAAGGCCACTTTGTCCCATTTCCTCCTCTTCACCAAAAAATGCAAAGTTTTGCAATGTCTCAGGTAGGTATTCAGAAGCAGGTGCCCAAACTGATGACCAGTATCCAGAAGAAAAAACAAAAACACTTTCTAATCAGAATTGCTAACTTGTAAAGCAAAAAATCAATAAGAAGCAAAATGAGTCTGAAAAAGAAAGGAAAAAAGAAAACAATTTTACAGAACCACTTGGTCCCAATTTAAAAGGACTCTGATCAAACTGAGCAGCATAACTGGGAAATTACAGTTATTGGTCCTAATGCCCTTCTGGTAAAATTCTCATCTTTTCCCCAAAGGTTCATTCAAATACAAGAGGCCTAAGACCTCTCAGCCACCAAGTGATGGTCTGATGAACCTGTTACAGAATCTGAGGGACACAGTGCTGTTCTGTTTACAATGCTTCCAGAGAAAAATAAGGCTTTTAGAGTGGAGTCCTCTGTTTCAGGCTTCAGTGAGATGTCAGGCCAGCGGAGGAATGATGTTCCATTGTAGTCCCTATAAAGCTGTAACTCAGATGTATTAAGTAGGCCATATATTTAATGCCAAAATTAAATTGCAACCATCAACAATCACTTACAGATAGACAAATGACTGTCTTTATTACTTCTGTTATGGTCCAGCTTTCCTAACAAGAAGCTGCAGTATTAACCCTGTGGTCTGCTTGTGAGTTCCTTATAAGAAGGATGCTTTAAGAATTGATTTTGTGTAACTGGAGTAAAAAAGAGAAATATGTAGACAAGACAGAAGCAAAACTGTAATGAGAGGCAAACAATACCCAAGACAAACATCTAGTATGTCATTAAAATATAGCACGGTGAAAAGGAAGAAACTAGTCTCATAAAATTGTTGGTCTAGTCTAATATAATATAAATAATCAGGCTAACTTTTCCATAATACATAATGTAACAAATATAATAAAGTATATTTTATAAAAAATAGCTATACATTTTATAAACCTCTTCTTTCTGGAAACATGAAACTGAAATTCAAAGGATTTGATAGGTACAATTCCACATGAGAAGGATTTTTTTTTGTTTAAAATATTGAAGTGTTAACTTTCAATACTTGTCACATTTAATTTGTACTTTATGTATATATGAATTTTCAATGTATCTTTAATACCCATCTCTTAGTATTCACTGCTATTCCTCCCAATACCCGTACAGCCCAGGTGAGCAATACTATTTCATGGTATAAAATCGTCAGGCTGAACTGTTAAGTAAATTTACGTACTTAGTCCTTGGGAAAGGAGCGATTACAACTCCTAAGATGCCAGTTTCTAGAGAAATTCAATTGTGGATAATGACAGATTTACAGAACTTCATACTTTTGGCTGATTTTTTTACTTGGGAAATCACATGAATTTGTACAGCCCTGGAAGGTGTGGACTGCCTCAGTTTTGTACCCACTCCCTGAACGTAGGTGTCCAACGAGCCTCATCACTGGAGACGCCAGCCTGATCTCTGCCCCCTTGCATCCTGAACGTACGTGGAATGACAGAGGGATGTGAGGGAGGGAAGCGGAGATGAACTAATGAGAAAAAAAGAAAACTACTTTCCCTGACTGCCCCAAATGTCCTCGGTATGAGTGGCAGGTAAACAGTGTTTGACTACACATCAATACTGCTAAGTAATCAGGAGTGGAAAAGCTAGACAGTCCCAGAGAAAACTAAGCGCATGAAGAAACCACCACACGGCAGAGGCAAGAGAACTCACGGGCATTTACAGAAGGACTCCGGTGATGATTACGTTCCCTTAAAGTCCTTGTCCCTGAACAGGTGCATTCATATGTACGCTGGCTTCGGACACTGTCCAGGGGCAGAACGCAGTGGCACAAGCTGCCCCTGGGAGCGCCCCCCCGCGCCTCCTCTGCTACTTCAATGACAGTCTTGACCACTTCACTGGGTTAGGGCACACTCGGGCGTCTCTCTCCCCGTAGATCCCATACCTCTGAGGCAAAAGATTTTATGCTTTATTCAGCTTTTATCACCAGCAAAGGATGACATACCCAGAGTGATGGACAAATCTTTATTTTTAAAATAAACGCTCCAGGGCTGCCTGGGTGGCTCAGTGGGTTAAGCCTCTGCCTTCAGCTCAGGTCATGATCTCAGGGTCCTGGGATCGAGTCTCACATCGGGCTCTCTGCTAAGCAGGGAGCCTGCTTCCTCCTCTCTCTCTCTCTACTTGTGATCTCTCTCTCTCTCTGTCAAATAAATAAAATCTTTAAAAAACAAACAAACAAACAAATAAATAAATAAAATAAACGCTCCAATTTTCTCATCTGTAATATTGAGGTTTTATGTTCTTTTCAACCTCTATAATTCTATAATTTCATTTAAAAAAAAACCCTCAAACTCTTGCCTCAGCTACTAAAAATATAGTAAGTTTGATCTTCATTTCGCATAAATCAAAGAACAAAGCATCTTTTGTACTTTACCTTGATTTTTTCTCCCTTTCAAGCAAGCCAGCCCTGGGTGCTCACAGAAGGCAGGTCTCACACACAGCAGTTAGAGAACAGCCTCACACATATTTTTTGTATGTGGGAAAAGAACACAGATATGGGTCTTGAGAAGGGTAATCAATTGCATTACAAGCCACATATTCAATTTTCAAATTAAGTCCTTAGCTCTCCCGTCGTCCCTCTCCCTCTCCTCTTCTCCCTCTCCTCAGGCTTTCCTTCCTTTCTCTCTTTTTTTCTCTCTCAGTGTTTGAAAAGAAAAATTAAAAGTCATGAAAATCAAAGCAGTACAACAAAAGGCCTGAATTCTAGCGTAAAGTCATCAACATGATCCTGAGAGGCACGTACTGAAAACTCTGCTTGACTCTGCGTGTTTGTTACTGATGTCCTTTTTACCCACATTTCCACTATTCTCTAAGAGTGGAGCTTTGGAACATCACCTTACCTTATTATTAAAGATTTCTTATTTTAACTAAATAATACTCTTAATTCTCATCACTCTTCTAAGCCACTGTGTATTTCCTAATTTGCCTGACATTCAGATTTTTCAACTGTCATTATGATTTAAGACATTTATGATTCTAAAAGGTAATCATATAAAAAAATTGTTCCAAGGAAAACAATTTTGTGATGCTTAATAGTATCTGATGCTTCCACTAATTATTTTACACAGGCAAATCTGCTACTTGGCACATGTGAATACCTCAATCACGTGGCTAATTTCTGGTTTGGAGATTAGGAACCTGGTACAGCTAGCTGAAATCTAAGAACTATGACCCATTCTTTCTAGCACTACTGATCTCATTCTTTGTGTTTATTCAGTTAGTAGCAGTACTAGCTGCAAAGTAAAACAGTATCGGGCA
This sequence comes from Enhydra lutris kenyoni, assembly GCF_002288905.1. Lineage (NCBI taxonomy): Eukaryota > Metazoa > Chordata > Mammalia > Carnivora > Mustelidae > Enhydra > Enhydra lutris. The sequence continues at coordinate 6,104,147 of NW_019154146.1, read as the reverse complement.
TGTTTGGAGAAAAAGCTGCCTCCCAGACCGAAACAACCACTTACAGAGCGTTCTGGGTATAAGAATTCCGTAAGAATTAGAGTGGTTCTTTCTTCTTGGGTGCTAGGACTGAAACTATAATAAAATTATATAATTAAAATTATTTGACACTTGCCAAATCTAACAATAATGTATGTATAACAACATAATTCACACAAAAAAGTTAATGCTAAATTGCTCTAATTTTAAAATACTTCTCATTCAATTTCAGATAATACCTTTTTTTAACTATAGAAACAAATCACTAGGAAAAATATAACTCAGTTACATAATTTTATTATATAAGCCTGACACGAAATACTCAGCATAAATACACAGGAAGAGCCCCATGTCTGGAGAAACGTTGACTTTGAAATTACAGACCCATTCACACCTACTGTGGACCAATGCAGGAAACAAGCCAATCAGTAAGGTGTAGATTAACCTTATTTTAACAACGAGGAAATATAGTCAAAGAGGCTAAAGAAATCACTAAACACGGCACACACTGTTAAAGGCACCGTAAAGGACTGTTCCAGGGAACTCTCATGCAAACCCTAGTTGCCCATGGAGCTACTCAAGAGCGTTACAGAAACCTTGCTGCTGTTTTCCTGATTGTAGCATCAGCAACCCAGAGACAGTGCCAGGTGTCAACAGTGACACAGAATGGATATACTGTAAAACAAATGAAGAAAGAACCCAGGAAGAAGGGAAATAATGTTAGGGATATGCATGGTGAGACTGAGACGCCAAGGGGTCGGACTTGCAAACACACACACACACGCTCAGGCACACATGCTCCTGCAGACAGCCCAGTATTCCTGAAGATTCCAAACAAGCCCAAGGGATGAGAGCCTCCTGGAAGAACTCCTGAGCAAAGCTGACCAGAGTGGGAGCTGACTCAAAGGCGTTCGATCACAATGGGACCAGCTCTTGGACTTGAACCTTCACTTTGCCTTTACTGGAGTCCCACAGGAACTCCTTCAATCCAGACAGAATTCAAAGAATGAAAGAATGCCTGGATTAAAATAAAAATTTGTTAAAATTTTTACATTGGGGTAATTTGTTAGGTTAATGAGGAGCTTGTTTTTCACCATTTCGTTTCAGAGCTTCTTCAAAAGCCCCTAACTTAAGCCACTTCTTCCCAAATTTACTTCATTAATATTGATTTTCATTCATTGCTAATTAGGGTTGAATCATTACAGAAATATAGTATTTTTTTTTTCTTAACAAAAACTACGGCTCTTCAATCCAATGGATGGCTAGACTGAAATGCCTGAAGAGAGGATCTATCCCAAGTCTAAGTCCAACAAGATGATCAAGGTACGTGGTATTTCAGATTCCTTCATACTTTCCTCCATGATTAGGCTTAGAAGGAAAAGAAATACTGAAACGTGAAGTTCCTTCTCAACTTCTGGTTTGTCCTAACAAACACTGTATCCCCCTCTGTAAAGAGTCCATACTAGTCTTTTCCTTCGTGCCGACTATAAAACGAAGACACTACACCCGCAGACGGGTGTTGCTCCTCTCCACCTCTTTGAAGGCATAGAATGAAGGATGCTAAGCGTTTAAACCAGTTCCCCTAGAAGTAGTTAATACAGAACAAGCACAGACAGTCTAGGGAAAAGAATGTTTCAGAACAACTGAAGCGAAATTCTTTATATTAAGAAATCAGAAAAGAAGATACGCTGTTTATGCCCATAGGTACCGTTACACAACTGACCTGAAATCAGCTATGAGCAAAACGGGTAGATGACTATACTTCTGACTTTGTCTCCCTGATGAGAGAAGCCTACAATTATGATACGAGAACATAAAGGCTTTGTCAAAGTTTCTAAATCCGAATGCTCTGACTTCTTTCATCCATCCTCTTACCATCCATCCATCCACCACTTTTCCCAGGTCTGGAGCATTCCAGTTTCCCTCTTGTCGAGTCATCTTACTGATACCAGCTGACTCTTCCTGAATTTGTAGGTCGGTCATTCTTCCAGTGAAAAACTTTCACTCTTCCCCAAACACCACAACTGCTACCCACCCCACCCTGCATATACTTCATTTCACACCTCTCTGGTTCTGGTCCCTGCACAGGGTCAAGTTTGACAGCCTTCCTCTAGGTCTTGCTGTTGCATACCGCTACAAACATTCTTACACAAACAAAGATCTATTGGGATTTGGTTTTTTCCCCATCACCTCATGCTTGTCCCTGACCCTTCATTCCTTAGGAGTTGGCATCTGGGCCAATGGTACCATCATTCTCTCCCAGCTGCTTAAGCCTGATAAAGTACAACTTACAAAAAAGGTAAAATCCTGACTTGTGTGTAAATGCAAAACACACATGTGTCAAAGATTTTATGTACACAGAAATTAATGAGGAAACCAGTAAGATGTTGAAACCAGTTAAAATGAAAATTTGAAGAGCTATGTGTTTAAAGGCACATTTAAAAAGTAGTATTAGGGTAAGATTGCTGGATTAGACACACAATGGGTTAATGTCCAATAGGCCAGTATACCATAATTTTTAAATCATCTTTTCTACCAGGCAGAAATCATCAGTATTTTCCTACCACAAAGTTATACAATAGCCTAGAAAATGGGATAGCAAGTCTTCACTGAACTGAAGGGACATCCAGTGATCTCCGCACACATCTATGTTTTACAATTATTTTTTTTTTTTGCTAATATTCTCACTTTTTGATAATGATATAATTCACAGAGATTGTTTTTTAAACAAAAAAGGCTAGCCTCATTAGGTCTACCCTAATTACTCACAGAAAAGCAATGTAAAAAGGATCCTAATCAAATACACAAACCTTCTTGAGTTTGTGCTGCAAATATGTGGGCTTACAGTCCTGAGCAGCTGTAAATGACTAAGTATTTACTTCTGTCTGGACTTTTCGTTGAGGGTCTTAACATGAGATTTGTAAAACCTCACTTGCTTTATCATGGGTCTAGAAGACCAAGCCCAAGACACTCTGTCCTGCAGATTTCACTCTCGGTACCTATAAATTGGGCCTAATTCCTCTCTTCTTAGGGTTCCAAAATGTTCTCAGGTCTCTGACCTGGCAGGAGATCATACTATCAGCGAGGCTGGCGCCCTGTAAGGCAAGGTTCTTGGGAGGACTCTGCAGGCACTGAGCCCACATTAAATAGTCTCATATACAGGCTTCCAAGAAATTACTTGCTCTCTAACAGTACATAAGCTCTTCATACCTAATTAAATGACAATCACTCTCAAATGTGGTATTGGTTGCACAATTGATTTTTCCCATTTATATTCTAGTAAAACAAAAGAAGCAAGATTCTTATTGACTCTATCCAAATAACTATATTGCCAAGTAAAATAAACGAAGCTCAGTAAAGTAGCTGTTTCTGAATTCTAAAGGATGAGTGAGAATCAGATAACATTAAAAATGTTTCATTTCAGTTTACCATACTAAAGTCTATGAAACAGAGACTCAGAGATAACTCAAGAATAAGAAAAGGATTCCTCACAGAACCATAAAGAATAGAAAAGTCAAATAGTACCAACAATATCCAAACAAGTAACCACAAATAAATTTCCCTTATCATTTCATTCGGGCCTTAGTAATTAAGTGTTGCCCCACTGATACTGCTTTCATTAAGCAGATCTGCGGCTGGGCTGACTCGGCCCCGGGCACAGGCTAAAAGTCCCCTTGGAGGCGGGTCCTCAAGCCTATTCAGTCAGGTCGTAATAGTTCAGACACTGGTACAGTCCTGTGCACGGGTTCCAAAGGTGGTCTTTGCTGAATTCTAGCCTGTAGCTCATAGCAGACTCGTTATGCAAGCAATGCAGACAAGAACCCCATCTACTAATGAGACTCGTGGGGACTCCTCGATGGCTCAGTCGGTTATGCGGACGCCTTCGGCTCAGGTCATGATCCCAGGGTCCTGGGATCAAGTCCTGCATGGGGCTACCTGAGGCTTCTCCCTCTGCCTGCTGTTCCCTCTGCTTGTATACTCTGTTTCTCTCTCTCTCTCTCTCTCTCTCTCTCTGACAAATAAATAACAAATAAAATCTTTAAAAAAATGAGACTCATGATTGTGGTTAATTGATTACAGTAACCAGTAATATCACAATGGCTAAGAGTAAAATTCTCTCTTGGGATACAACAAACAACTATTTCATAAGGATTTCCCATAGAGTAAAAATACAGTAAGGACAGCAGAAGCACTGAGTTTGTATGTATAATCCACAAAATATGTCTACAAATAATTAACATTTGGCTTACCCAAACTTAACCTTAACCATCCTTTCAGACTGGATAACTTCAACCAGAGAGCTCTCAAAATACTTTGAGCTAATTCAGAAACATGGAACCCATGGAATAAACCTAATTATTTCTCAATTGATACTACTTGTAAATTAAAAGAAGAATCTTTGCGATTTTCCAGAGTTCTTCAGGAAAAAACAAAGATAGCTTTAGGCATGAAAGACATCCTGATTTTTTTTTCCCTAAACTTATAATCAAATCTGGGGAAGGCGAAATCAAGAGTTACAAGAGACCTGCTGACTTAAGACAGGATCGTGGCAGCACGGGAGCAGTGGCTACCTACTGAATCAACGTGGCACAAAGAAGGCACACAAGTATAAGGGAACCGTAGTTCTTCACAAGTGAGGAAATGATAGTTGCTGATTTTGTTTACTTGCATTTGTTTGTTTTATCTTGTTTTTGTAAGTAATCAATGACATGATAACGTCAACACAAAGCTGAGAAAATCATTCAGCTAACTGAATCTCTAACACTTAGGGACATTACTCAGCAGGTTAAAAATAACCTTTTACCACTCTTTGTGAACTCTGACACCAATTTATCATTCTAACGGAGTGAGTCATTTTCTAGTTTTGTGTTAGTATGATGTTTGGCAGTAGAGATTTCAGGAGTAACTTTTATTTCCTTAAATTGTCCTGAGAACAATGCTATCAAAACTGAGCAAACTTTACTAAAGATTTAATACATTTCATTATGTCTTATCAGACTCAGGTATTTATAAAACAAGGCAAATAAAATATACTGCCCTCAAACCCTCCACCACTCGCTATGTACACTCTCTCTCACCATTCTCTTCCTATACTGGAACTAATACTTCACTTTAGGACAAAACTAGTCTCATTTTTTTTTTCTTCAAAATCAAAAGCACTTACACAGTCACATTCCTCTGTCACTCCTGCTCCTAGCGATAACATTAGTTATGACTTCAGCAAATGTAATAACTCCTACATGGTAGAGAAAACTGAGAGATAGATAATTGAGAACTGTCCGTCATTTGCATGCAGCTGGCATTTTAGCAAGCCAGCAAAGCCCTTAAATACCCATTACACAATTTTCTCTAGCCATATTCATACCTCTTTTATCTTCCTAAAATGGCAAAAAAAAGAACGTATTCACTGATGCAATCCATTAAAAGAAGAGTCAAAAGTACAGAAAATTCAAAATATGCTTCGCATTAAATTTAATATTCCATCTTGCTTAGAAATTATTCAGGTATCCAAAATATTACTTATTAATTAATTCAATTTAATATTAATGCAAGTTTTGAAGTTGCCTTAGGCCTTGAAATCATGTTTAAGCTGACACTCTATAAAACATAATTACTGTTATAAAATCATTGAATAAAATTGATTAAATACATTTGAAAATATTTCATAATCTCAAACATTATATAAAAGCAATGTTAACTGATTAGTAAGGCAATGTACAAAGTTTAGAAAACTTAGATTCTTCAGTCGTTTCATGAGAGAAAAGTAAATGCTATTAAAAATAATATACACTTCTACTTAAATCTGAGAAATCAGAGAAAGTAACTTTTTAAAGAAAAATTATAAAACCAATCTAATGTATTCAAAGATGCACTTTCATTATGTGAACTTGTAGTCTCAAATGTTTCTTAGTAGTTTCTCTAAGAAGGATAGGTCAAGTGCAGTATTAGAAGTTCAGTTTCTAAACCATAAGTGACTCTTAATCTCACAAAACAAACTGAGGGTTGATGGGGGGAGGGGGGTTGGGAGAGGGGGGGTGGGGTTATGGACATTGGGGAGGGTATGTGCTATGGTGAGTGCTGTGAAGTGTGTAAACCTGGCGATTCACAGACCTGTACCCCTGGGGATAAAAATATATTATATGTTTATAAAAAATAAAATTAAAAAAAAAAAGAAGTTCAGTTTCTATATGTTTGTGAGTTTAGGGAATATGGAATCTATGGAAGTACTTATTTATCCCTATAAACTAATTAGGAAAAGCATCTTTAAAATCCACGCTGATCTAGTGGGCATTGCAGGGGTAGGAACACACTCACACCATGTCACACACAAGCTTCCCTGAACCACAGACACACGCGGGCACAGATGAATGGAGCAGCTCCGTTCATTCAGCTCCACAACTCCAGCCACAGGTCGAAAGTAAACTAGAAGCACAGAAACTCACCAGGGCAGCTCTCAAAGAAGTTCTTTCCCTTCCAGCAGGTACAAAATATATTTTTTTAATTGATCTAAGGGCATGGGGGAAAAAAAATACCTCAAAGACTAAAAAGTTGGATTCTCTATCAACCTCTCACACATTAGAAAATAGGTAAAGCATAAACCCAAAACCCCAATCATCACTGCCACCAACGAGCTTATTGGCAAGATTCATATGCATTTAATTTCTCCTTCCCTTCTGGAGCCTCAGGTGAATTTATCACATGAAACAGGCAGCCATGATAATTTACTGAATTACTTTGCAAGGCATATGAGATTAAAGAATACAGGATAAAGTGGACTGTGAAGCTTAAGAACATGGATTTTTAAAATTTCATCTTTTCCACCTATTTTATTTTCTAACACTCAAACGCTGACAAACTGTATAACTATTCTGAAATAAAAGCTAGCACAGGCACAAAACCAAAGACTCCTGTGTCATATGAAAGAAGAACAGATTTTCACTTGAACTATTTAAAATGAGCTGTCAAATCTTCTATTTGCCTAAAACTTAGACCTCTTGCAGACACATTTTAGCAAAAAAAGGCAGAACAAGAACCCTCAGACACTTCCCATTAACAGGCTCTTTCTGTTAAAGAGCCGGAGATGCCCTGAGACCTCTATGAGGTTGTCTTATCTTTAAATACTAATCAGTCTGAGTACTAATCAAAGAAAACTAGTCATTGTATGAATTTAGAGAAAATACTATTGATTTCACATTTATGTTTAGTTTATAAACATAGCATTCTTCATAAACATGCAGTGCATTTTTTGAAGTTTTCAGAGCAAAGGTTTTTGTCCGGAAACATCTTCAAGTTTTTATGCATTCTGAAGTATACTAAATTTTCTATTGAATAATTTAGCCCAATTAATACTTACTCTCCTTTATGTGTAGCAATGAATTATTCAATTCATTAATACTCCACAATTTCTCAAATTAGAGCCAGCACAGCCTATCTGCCATAAATTATTGAGAAGCAAAATCACATGTGCACACATACATGTGATATACCATTTACCATTCTCAGATAAAACTCCATGCTTTGCTTAACAGCATAGATAAGGAAGACATACTATGTTGGAAAAATGTAGGTTTCTACCCTGCAACTACCAGCTAAATTTTCTTGAATATTATCTATTTCCAGTAAGCTTCATATTCCTAAAATGCATGGAAGATACAATTATTTTAGTCAACTTGCAATGGAAAACAAAAATAAAAGTATAGTTTATGTCACTGATGCTAAAAATTGACACAAAATGACATTCTAGACTGATAAATTAGATTCAACCCTATTTTTAAAGAAACAAAAATTAGCAGTAGAAACTAAAAGAACAAAAGGCTTAAAGTAAAAAGTTGAGTTCTTCTAGTAATCCTTTAAACAAATTCAACTGTAAGTATTTATAACTGCCTTAGTCTCTCAATATTTCTGATATTAATAACCTGGAAAGAAATAAGCATTGCTTCCTGATCACTACTCTCCAGTCCTTACTTTTGAATATGCCCATTTGTAGGTTCCTGCTGAATTAGGATACGCCAACCATATAACTTATTGTCCAAACCAAAACACTTTTTAGGATAATAGAAGGTGTTTATTCATAACTACACCAGAGAAACAGACCCAACTAGGACCCTCACAGCAAACTGAGATATATTTCTATGAATAAAAGACGAAATGAGACAAAATGAACAAGACAATAATAATATATCACACTATCTATATTACTCTCCATGACAACGAATTAAATAGAAGTCTATTATAATTTTCAGAATGGAAATGCTGATCCTCCAATATAATTCCATAATAAACAGCACTCAAACAACAGAATTGGCAAAGGAAAAGTACATGTAACCTAAAAAAGAAACAAAGAAATAAACAAAACTACACTAGCGATATTGTCAACAGTGATACATGAGAGTGCCTGAGCCACAGACACCCTAACTCTGATCTTACAGCTGGGGAGCTGTGGGGCCAGGGCCAAGATGGACATTGACCTAGAGTCATCTGTTCTCTCTAACTCCATCCAGGTTGAATGCTACCGTCTTCAGCTAGCCATGTGGATACACTAGAGGTAGAGAAGTTGTGTAAACTCATAGAAGGTTTCCTCTCTTTCATGAATCATAAATGCTTACCTAACTCCCTACTCCCCAGCTCCCTGCCTGCCCTCATTCCTCCCATTGCCTCCTACTTATGGCCAGTAGGCCCTGACGCTCCTCTGATAGCATAAGCCTTCCACCAAGAACATAGTTGGCTCCTTTCAGAAATAGAGACATTCCCTAAGGAAGACCAAAAATCTCATAAAATACAGTGATTCAGCCCCAGCTGGCTTCAGAAAAACCTGATTTTCTCTAAGTCCCTCTGGTCAATGCCTACTTGATATCATTTATAAAAATAAAAATCAGATGCAAACAATGTGTATGTGTGCACATGTCTTTAAAAAAACAAAACAAAACAGCCCAATGTGGTATCCTACAAAGACTACAGGTTTTGAAATCCCAGAGACCTAGAGGCCTGGCACTGATGCTGAACAGCCGTGTGTTCTTGGAAAACTATCGGACACTCTCGAAGGCTTAGTAACATCGACCTTGCAAGTTGTATACAGGATTCATGATATGGTGCCTATAGAGGATTTAGCATAGTTCCTGGAATGTAATAACAGTAACAATTTATTGAACAATTTCTATCAATATTATTTATTGAACATTGTTCCAATGTATTCAATTTTTCTTTCAATGGCTTATTTATATAGTGTCTACCTAACGACACGGTCAATTCTACATCTTGATTTTTCATATTATATGTATTGTCATGTTGAACCTGCCTTCTTATTTACTGTTTTATTGGCTACTATTCCACTGAATATCGCCAGTTACTTGAATTTTATGAGGCCTTTGGTCCTTTCTGTCTTCCTAATTATTAGGATTCTATGTAGCAAATCATACAAAATATCAAGGAAAGAAAGAAGGAAGAAAGGGAAGGATGGGCAAGGGGAGGGAGGAAGAAAGGGAGGAAAAGACTAATCATTGTAATATTAATGGAAAAGGCAGGGGTGAGGGGGCTACTTAACTAGTCCCCCACAGGTTAGAATCCCCAACACCATAACTGATTTTTGTGCATCTCCAAGGAAGAGTTGGCTCCATTGTGCATCTCCGCTACGGCAAACCTCACCGGTTTTACAGAAGAAGGCTGAGGGCTGCAGTAAAAGAGATCAATTACAGCTCTTCCTTTCAGTTTTCTGTTTCAGGGCACAGAAAACAGTCTGGTGGGTGCTTGGCTGGCTCTGTCAGAAGAATATGAGACTCTTGATCTCAGGGTCATGAGTGGGGCCCCACGTTGGGTGGAGAAATTACTTAAATAAACTTAAAAAAAAAAAAAGTTAGGGATTCTTTAACTGTTTGATACTTGGGACTGTTTGATGGGATAGCTGTTGAGCTGTGTGGACAGCTGACTTAACAGGATACTGGGGAAGACCCCAGTGGGGAAAAGTGCTCTTGCACATGACCTTGTCTTTGGGAACTAAGTCATGCTGACCAAAACAATGCATTCGTACAAAGTAATGAACCATCAAATATAACTGAGGAGATTATTTTACATCAGTCTTATTCCCATGTGTCTCCTCGAAGGTTTCCTACTAAATCTGTTCTACTTCCAGAACAAGAAGACAAAATTATGATTCAGGGCAGTTGTTCACAAACTTTCTAAAGCAAGCCCTAGCTTTCCTAGGTAAAATCTTACAAAGTTACCAGACACATGAAATAAAATAAAAGTTATTTTTGTCTAAAATAGCATTTGTTATTTTTAAAAATAAAGTATTATAAGAAATAAAAATGGCTTATAATTTTACAGTCTAATTAAAGAAAAACACAAACAAAACAAATTTAATTAGGAAATTAAAACAGTTACAGAAAGGTACAAAATAAAAAATCAAAACTTCTTCCCCTGTCTCTTGGTGCCATATCATCAAAGGTTAACACACGTGTCAATTTCCTCTCATTCATTCTAGAGTAATTCTTTATACATTCACTCAAATATATGAATCTTAAAGGTAGTATTTTGCCAAATAAATTTATAAAATAGATTTTATATTTATTTGCACTAAAGTAAACCAACAAAAATGAAGTCTATTTTTTGAGCAAAAGCAAGAGTCAGTTGTTATGGAGGATAACTGAAGCCTCAACAACTCCAAACCCAGGTTTTATTTGGGTGATTTGGTTACTTAGTATTACAAAAATGTGTCAAAGCACATTAGCAGATACATAATGAACAGTATTTAACAGCCTACCTTAAAATCTCAAATACAGAAATTTGAGAAGTAAGAAGAAAGCTTGGTTTCAAAGCTGAATTTCTAATAATATATGGAAGATAGCTGAGTTCTTCATTCATGGATGTAAGTCAAACAAAAAATATTCAGACCTTTTAGCAAACACCAAGCCAACATTTTACATTCCCTTTTCGTTGTACAACCATGAAAGCATGCCGGAAGTTGGTGATGCGCCAGGCTGACCATTAAGCAAGTAGAAAATTTGCTTCTGTGCTCAGCATGGTCACCACCTCATGATTTTCAATACTTTCTTTTTCTTGCCTCTCTCCTCCCTCAACCAGTTTACCTACCACTCCTCCGCTACAAACAATGAGGTATGGAGAAATACCTTCAGTTCCTGGCTACATAACATCATGTTAGAGTTCTCAGTTCTAGGGCGCCTGGGTGGCTCAGTTGTTAAGCGTCTGCCTTCGGCTCAGGTAATGATCCTGGGATCCTGGGATCGAGTTCCACATCTGCTTCTCCCACTCCTACTCCCCCTGCTTGTGTTCCCTTTCCCACTGTCTCTCTCCCTCTCTCCCTGTCAAGTAAATAAATAAAATCTTAAAAAAAAAAAGTTCTCATTTCTAGACATAAGATTCAGTCCTTTACTCCCATAGCACACGTGCACATACACAGTCTTTGGTGTATCATTTGTTGAACACCAGAGTTTTCCTAATATCTCCCTATATCACCCTTCCCCTCAACTATTTCAAGAAAGATGACAACATTTCTATTATAAAATCAAGAAAGGGGGTACCTGGGTGGCTCAGTGGGTTAAGCCTCTGCCTTCAGCTCAGGTCACGATCTCAGGGTCCTAGGATCAAGCCCCGCATCGGGCTCTCTGCTTGGCGGGGAGCCTGCTTCCCCCTCCCTCTCTGCCTGCCTCCCTGCCTACTTGTGACCCCTCTCTCTCTGTCAAATAAATAAATTAAAAATTTTAAAAAATCAAGAAAGCTCTGAAAGGAATAAAAAGGAGATTAGAGATATAAAATAACATGGCATTGTGACTCAAGACTATAACATCAGACATCACATGTGCATGCTTGACAAAGACAGCTTTCTCCTGCAAGCTTCCAAATGGTCTGCCTTAACAATATATTTTATATGGCATTTCCATAATATATATCTGTGTTTCAAGACTTTACATTATGCTAAACAAGATTCCACTGGTCAGTCTCTATGTATGTACAAGCATGGTTACAGTGTTCTTTCTGTATACAACATTTTTGAGGAAGTTAAAGCCTTGTTAATCTTTTACTCTAAAATATGTTTATAATTTGTGAGTAAGCTTCTTTTACAAATAAGCATTTATCTCTTGGCTTGGCTCACCATGTAGATGGAAGGAGTATGTGCAAACAAACACAGCTATATCATGGTTAATTGTATGTGTGAACTTGGCTATGGTACCAGTTGTTTGATTAAACATCCATCCAGATGCTACTGTTAAGGTTATCTTGTAGTTGTGATCAAAATTTACAATCAGGGGCGCCTGGGTGGCTCAGTCGTTACACGTTTGCCTTCGGCTCAGGTCATGATCCCACGGTCCTGGAATGGAGCCCCATGTCGGGCTCTCTGCTCGGCAGGGAGCCTGCTTCCTCCTCTCTCTCTCTGCCTGCCTCTCCACCTACTTGTGATCTCCATCTGTCAAATAAATAAATTTAAAAAAAAATTTTTTTTTCTAATTTACAATCAGTTGACTTTACATAAAGGAAATCACCTACCCAGTGTGGATGGGCCTCCTACAATTAGTAGTAGACCTACAATTAGTAGAAGACCTTATAAGCAGAAAAACCTCAGGTTTCCTGGAGACTAAGGAATTCTGCCTCAAGACGATTCTATAGAATCCCTGCCTGAATTTCCCGTGGGCTGGCCTGCCCTACAAATTTCAGACGTGCCAGTCCCCACAATCAGGTGAACGAATTCTTTAAAATAAATCTCCTTATCTCTAGCTACCTACCTGCCTACCTACCTATCGTCTCCTATTGGTTCTATTTCTCCGGAGAGCCCTAACTGATACACATAAAAAGTCTCTGCCAAATACAATACTCAACAAATACTTACTGAGGAAATTTATGTGCCAGGCACTGTTCTAGGTGCTGGGGATACAACAATAAATAAAACAATCAAAAATCTCTACATATTAGTGATATTAAGGTGACTAGCAAATTTTTAAGTGAAGTAACCATAAAATTTATCACATGAGAGGACACTTCAAGGGTGAAACAGGATACAAGTAATATTATACCAGGACAATATGCCTAAACCATCACTACTCTGGACAAAGCAGGACGGTGGAGTTCACTTTAATCTTCAGTGTAACTCTGGCCCATCTCCCGCAAACAACCATGCATCTGGTTAATTACAGAAACCCAAAGGTGTACTGTAACCCAATTACAGAAACACCCAAAGGTCTATGTGATTAATCAAGGTTGAGGGATAGACCTAAAAGGGCCTTACATGCTTTGGATTAAAATTCCAGTCAGAAATCTGCTCAATTACACATTATATAAAGTATTCAACTTTTATAAGTCTCAATTCAGGCCACTTAGAAATCTATACAAGTATGAGACCTAATGAGATAAATATGTAAAACATATACAAAAGCAATTGTTCTATTTATGAGTCTTTCTGTACTACTTGATTTTTTAAAGCTATGTGAATGCATTTCACTAGTTTCAAAATTTTTAAGAAAAGAAGAGAAATTTGATCATCTGCTCTGGAATGGGGCATTTTATTAAATGCCACAGTACTAATAAAATTACAGCAATGCTATATATATAATAATCCTGAGCATGGGGCATGCATCACTCACAAAATCTACCATTTATCATCATTAATATTACTAGAAGTCATTCTGCATTTATCTTTAAAATTTTTTGATTCATTAAACTGAATTCTACCCCAGTGTATGCTGAAGTGGAAGCTGACTTCAAAAAGAGATCAGACAATCCTCCAGCCCCACTGGAAGCTGCTGCCAGGAAACAATGGTGAAGAGATTTTCTCTGAAGTGTGACCACCTGAGCAGCAACAGCTGCGTGGAAGCCACACTGTTTTGGAAGCTGGTTTCATAACTCTCCACCCATGGCTAAAACCTCAGAATCCTGGACCATACCCACGAGCTGTCTGCAAAGAATATAAATACCTCTGAGTAGGAGCTAAAGGGCGAGGAAAATCCTCCTGTGTCCCCAAATATCCCCCCCAGTTTGGCTTATTACACAGGCCAAAGTCCTTCTCCATTCCCTAAGAGTCCTCCCAAAGGCACAAATCAAGAGCATCTACTCTGAAAATGACACACAAAATCGGAGAAAGGAAGAATGAGTTTACAGATGTGTAAAGACAGCTTGAGTACGACAATTATTTCAGAAAGCAACATCCTAAATGATCCCAAATTGCGTATAGTTTCTTTTTGTTGCGATGGAGAGTGTGGTTGGGAGAAGGGGTGGGGGAGATCAAAGGAGGGAAAGATACAAAACACAGCGCCATTTCTAGATCACAGGAATATGTAGGACTTCCGAGTGAGATGCATGAGAGGCCACCAAAGGACTGTCTCCCAAGTAGAAAATTCTGTTGTCCACCATGAGCTAAGAATTTACATTTCAGTCACTTTATAATCTCACAACGGTTAGCCTTAAGTGAGAATGACAACTATATTGCTTTTTTTGTCCAACTTGCTAGAGATGGACTTACTGTTCCCCTCTGGTTTTGAATGGGAAGTTCATTCACATGTGGTCCCACGTTCTCCTAGTAAGTTTTTCAGAAAACAGAAAATGAAAATCTCTCAAATGATATTGCCACTGATACATTTTGATGTGCATCCTCACAGAAATCTCCTTTGTATGATCACTCACATAGACACGACTATATGGAACTCTGTAAATCTGAAAATAAAGCAGGTTCCCTCCACCATCAGAAATAATTTATCAGGGCGCCTGGGTGGCTCAGTAGGTTGTGTCTGCCTTCAGCTCAGGTCATGATCTCAGGGTCCTGGGACTGAGCCCGGCATCGGGCTCCCTGTTCAGCAGGGAGCCTGCTTCTCCCTCTCCCTCTGTCACTCCCCTGCTTGTGATCTCTCTCTCTGTCAAATAAATAAATAAAATCTTAAAAAATAAAATTAAATTAACTTATCATTCCGAAAAGGAGTTTCCATATTTTTTTATCTTCACTTAATCTGTGATATTACTAGATGCTCTCACAATTATCACGTTTTGAACAAAAAGTCCAATTTGAGAAAGACACATTACATGAAACAATCTCAATACAGAATTGGTCATTTTCCTAGTGGTTATGCCTTGATAGTCACTAAAAATAACCTTTTAAAGATCACTCTTAAAAAGCTATACTCTAGTGTTTACACTGACAAAATCATAAATATATAGCTATGGGAGAAATTAAAAAAAAAATAAAAAAGGTGTCCCAGTGTTATGTCGATGAATTTAAAAAGGGCTCTAACTCAAGCAATTTGAGGCTGTGCCCATGTTGACATACATGAAGAATCTGAACAAAACTGTTTCATGATAGTAGAAAAATATTTCTAAATTAATACTTTAATAATCATGGTTTTAACTAACAAATTAATCACTATGTGTAGATATCTATTTCATTATCCCTAAAATTTCATATGGGTAATTCAGGCAATGAACAGATTCTTATAAAATTCTTATTCAGATATTTAAGGGATTACCTTTTACCAGGATTTTTCAACCCTAAACTTTTTAAAGATTTTTTTTTTTTTTTTTTTTTTGACAGACAGATCACGAGTAGGCAGAGAGGCAGGCAGAGAGAGAGGAGGAGGCAGGCTCCCTGCTGAGCAGAGAGCCCGATGCGGGACTCGATCCCAGGACCCTGAGACCATGACCTGAGCTGAAGGCAGAGGCTTTAACCACTGAGCCACCCAGGCGCCCCTCAACCCTAAACTTTTGACATTTGGGGCCTGTCAACTCTTGTGTTAGGGTCTGGGGGGCTGTCTGTGCACTGCAGGATGCTGGGCAGCCTTCCTGACTTCTGTTCACCAGATGCCAGCAGTACCCTCTCATTGTCACAACCAAAACGCATATCCGGACATGGTCAATGTCCCCGGGGGTAAAATCACCCCTGGTTGAGAGTCATTGCTTTCTGTTTAGGATCAGCCCTTATTTGGGCATGTGTGGCATATGTATTTGGTTTTTATGAATTTTGTAAACTACTTTTTCAACTGACCCATATAATTCTTTCCAATTTCTCAATCTTGCAAACGATACTTCAGTGATTTTATGCGCAAATTCCTTTAAATATTTCTCAATTAGTTCCTTATGTTTTAAAAATAATAGTTTTAAAGATAATTGTCTAAGGAGAACTCATTTTTTTAAGTTTGTTTATTTTTTTGATAACCTCTACACTCAATGTGGCATTTGAACCCATGACCCCAAAGTCAAGAGTCACAAGCTCTTCCAACTGAGCCAACCAGGCACCCCCAGTACTCATTTTAAATTTGAACAGTTTAAATATACCTGCAATGAAACATAATATAAAGTAAAAAAAAAAAAATTTACGTTACCTATGATTTTTAGTTTTTATATATAACACATTTCTATTAGAACTAATAAGTAATCTACCAATAACACTTATTAAAAACTATTCTAAATGAGTAAATGTTTCAACACTATCTTGAGCATATTTTTCAAAGACATCAAAATAAATACTTCAGAGGCCCATCATGTAACATAACTGTATCGCTTCTAGCATCTTTCCTTTAGAAACAGTATGTGGTGATTCAAAAAAACAAAACAAAATAATTCTTGTCAATCAGTGATTTGAAGATATTTTATTACCAGCTGTCATAAACTATTTTAAGAGGCTTAGAGACTTTTACTCTAGCGAATTCCAACTAAATAGTTTTAAAGATTTTAAATACCAGTTGATGCATTCATATATTGTTTATGGATGCAAGAAGGACATACCCAGTTGACAACAGTGGGGCTGAAGAGGGGTCTAAAGTAGCCTCAGTTAATTATACCTATAAAGTTTAATTTCCTTTTTTTTTCCCTAAAGATTTTACTTTTTTTGAGTAATCTCTACACCCAACATGCGTCTTGAACTCACAATCCTGAGATCAAGAGTGGCATGCTCAGGGGCACCTGGGTGGCTCAGTGGGTTAAAGCCTCTGCCTTCAGCTCAGGTCATGGTCTTAGGGTCCTGGCATGGAGCCCTACATTGGGCTCTCTGCTCGGCAAGGAGCCTGATTCCTCCTCTCTCTCTCTGTCTGCCTCTCTGCCTACTTGTGATGTCTGTCAAAAAAAAAAAAAAAAAAAAATCTTAAAAAAAATAGTTATCAAGTTCTACATTAAGAAATACCGTCATAGATACGATATAGAAAATACTGAATTTGCTGAGAAGCACAAGGCCCAGAGAAGAACCAGAAGTGTACACTGTGATCAAGTATGCACTATGCCAGGCACCGTGCGAAGCATTTCACATGGAAAAGCAAAGGAGAATCCATTCAGCAAGATACATGCTACCAGTAACCCCATTTTCCACAGAGGAAAACTGTGGGTCAGAGGTTAAGTATTTTCTATAAAATCAGATAGCTAGCAAATAATAGCAACAGGATTTAAACCCAGGTCAACAGAACCTTGGAAAGCCCAAATTCCTAACTATGACTTGTACCGTACACATGTAACTATCAGCATTTAATAGTCGATGTGTACTATATGAAAGTAGGACTAATTTACCTTCCCTCATAAAGATAAAAGATCATCCAGCAGTTATCTTCTAATTGATGACTTACCTTCAAAATTTCTCTTCAAATCTTTGATTCATTCAAGAGAAAACAAATTCTTAACATTCCCTTAATAAATGGAAACTCACATTCTTTCCATATAAAAAGAATGTGCTAGTCTTCTAATAATTAAATTTAACCAATTCTGTGTATACAGTTATACCAGTGTAAATTTAAATAATTAGAAAGTGTTATTGATCTTTTAGTGGAATAATCTGAAAGTTGCTTCTTTTTTAATTCCACAGAAAATGTTCCAGAAATAATAAAAAAGATTCAGAATTTATTATTACCAAATGTAAATGACTTTGATAATCTTATCTACAATACAATTGTTAGGCCTTAAATATTTGATCACACTTTTACTGAATTAAACTAGGTGCTATTTGCCATGAATTATGTTTAAAAAGGATAAAGTTGGATAAATCCATGGATATTTAAGAATTTTAGTTGTTTGCTGGTTCATGGTTGTATTCCAACCTTTAAAAAAGTAAACAGGGATTTTTGACTCCAGATTTTTACTTAGCAGCCTAGTATAACTGTGTAGTCCTATAGAAATAGTCACAGCTCCTGTATTATTTTTAGAGTATATCCAAAGAAAGAATATATACAAATTAATACTAGTTAGCAAGTAAAGCAAAATGTATTTTCTACTTGGCTATTGTGAGTGTTCACATGTAATTTGCTCCTAAGGAAATTTTAGTCAGTTACAGCGTTGTGAGAATTATTTTAATTTTATGGTTATAATAGGAGCAAAAAGGAATTACAAAAAGCCCCCTTGGAATTCAATCATAGAAAGTAAAGATTCAATTATTTGGAGGTCTTCGGTACTGTGAGATAGACAGTATACAGAAAATGAGAGGCAGACCTGGGTCATCATTAAACTGTAATCCCATATGGCATTTCCTCCTTTTAGCTTCTGCTACAATCCACTTACATAGAATATGAGCTGCAAACCAATAATTACAAACAGACATACACCCACAAATGTGAGATAACTATGCTAAGTGAAATGTAAACTGACTTTTAATTATTCATTAATAGTAATTTAGAATATTTGTGGCATGACATAATGTTCTCCTCAAGGTCTATATATACCAGAAAATTCACCTTACAGATGAAAATCCCACTACTAAAAGGCTCAAGTTACAGAAATTCTTCTAGAACAGGGTGGGGTTCAGCATCAAACTGTTTCATTCTAAGTGCTAATGTAGTGGTTAAATGGCATGGTCGAAGTGCTAATTCAAGGTCAAATGGCACGAAGTAGATTGTACACTCAGAACGGTACCCAACACGCAGTTAACATTCACTAGCAATCGCTACTATATGTACATTCACCCATCGGCAATTTTTCAGCTCCGAAGTACAGTTAAGGGCAAGAACTAATTTAAGATATATACAGGCACAACCCACTTTCAATGCTTTTAAATTAAACAGCCAAACATGAAAGACTTTTCTCTGAGCTAAAGGATTCATCTCAGTCCAAGGCCCTGCAGCCGTTACCAATGGCTGAGAGTTGGCAGACAAGATGGAAGTTATCTGCCATTTATGACCCGTGACCTGGTGTGGCCCCCAGAAATCCAGATCCCAGTTACTGACCTCATCGTACCTCCCATGACTTAAGCTAAAAAGTTGGGTGTCCTGCATTGAGCTCCCTGCTTGGCGGGAGGCCTGCTTCTCCCTCTCCCACTCCCCCTGCTTGTGTTCCCTCTCTCGCTGTGTCTCTCTCTGTCAAATAAATAAATAAAATCCTAAAAAAAAAAAAAAAAAAAGTTAGGTGTCATCCTTGAACCCTTTCCACATGCTCTCCATAATCAATCAGCATTTCTGTTGGATTGGCTTCAAAATGTCACACCTATCATGACAACTCCATCCTCGCCATCAACACTGCAATATAAATTTGCCTTCACCAGTCCCCTGTAACTCTGGCTCCTGAGGGCAACCAGAGCACGTGCTCTGAAGAGCACCCCTGAGCTTACTGCCACCACCATCCAAATCTAACCCTGAGTTTCCATTCCTCTTCACCTCTAACAGGACTTCATGATCTGGCCCTTTCCAGCTCTGTCCCAGCCTCAGGCCATCCTCCCTTCCCTCCCCGGTGGCACTCCAGCCGTACTCAAGTGCCTGGCATTCAACCTCCAGGTACCCTCCCATCACAAAGCCCTCGACAGGCACTTTCCTCTCCACTTTGTGAGGCAACTACTTTCCCTTCTGAGTTCACTACACTGTCACTCCCTCAGGGCTCCTTCCCCCACAGCCCTTCTTTGTAGATTCGTGTGACACTGGGTGCCATGGGCTTCATTTTACTGCTCCTTGAAGGCAGGGGCTGTATTTCTGATACGCTTGGTCACAGGGTGTCCGCAGGACCCAGGAGAGCCTAGCAGTGGCAGATGCTCAGGACACACTGTTGGAAAGCTAGAGTGAGTGAGTAAGTGGAATAATGAATACACTGATGCAATTACCCACAGCCGATTACCATATCCTTGACAGAGCCAGTATCACAGAAGATTTAGTTTCTAATTCAGCACAGATCGGTTTGGCGTGCATGGTATTCTGTTCATTTAATACTGTGCATCTTTGCTCAGTATTGCAAATAAATCAAAAATTTGGCTGCAGTAGTAATCACATGTAGGTGTGATCAAAATTCCCAAATATATACAAAGTTCCTTAAAGTCAAACTCCGACAAATTGATAACAATTTCCAATCGGTGTTTTCATTCTATTCGTTTAATTATTCAATCCTAGAAAAATACAGGAGGCTAAGCAACAAAAGAGTCATTTAAAAGTTTTCAAGACATGGAATACATAGTGCTTTCATCTACAAAGTAGCATGATGCCATCGATACAGAAGTTTTACAATTGTGTATACCAAAACTCCATACCAATTTCTTCTATAAGGGTAATTGTGTTT
This sequence comes from Enhydra lutris kenyoni, assembly GCF_002288905.1. NCBI lineage: Eukaryota > Metazoa > Chordata > Mammalia > Carnivora > Mustelidae > Enhydra > Enhydra lutris. The sequence continues at coordinate 6,083,690 of NW_019154146.1, read as the reverse complement.
TAGGATAATCGAAAGTTAGCATCCATGTCTATATGAGTATGTAATGTTTACATAACTCACTAATCTTATGTGAATTTGGGTATAGATGTGTCCTTTTGATAGATGCGAAGATTAGTAAGACCAAAAAAGAAGCCAATTCCTTAAAATGCATCCACTGCCTACTTACTATTGCTACTGCATTTGAACTGTGTTTTTACACTTTCATTGGATTCACAATTGTTTGTCATTAAAGGTTTATTTATATATTGTAATTGTATTGATTTTCACACTCATATTTTCCATCTGAGATCTTTGCCCCTTAAGTACTTTGCATGTGTTCACCCTTACAAACAAGGCATAGAGTCTTTTGTTAATCAGCAAATGTTTACACTGCAAAGAAGACTCTGATTAATCGATCTGGAAAGTTTCTCCTCATGCCCCATTCCAGAAGTTAGCATTTCTCTTACAGTCTGTACACACATGCCTCGAATGCCCATTCAATGTATGGGTCACATATCAGAACACTATTCACTAAAAAGGTAAAAGGTTATCAAGTTCAAACTCTTTAATTTACAAGCAAAGTAAAGCACAATCATTACTAGTGCCCTTGCTAACAGATCTGGACTAGGAAAATCCAAGACACTGAGATAATTATGAATATCTAAACATAACTTTTCCATCTTACAAATAATACCAATAACAAAATTATTGTTGGAAAAGAAAGCAAAGCTAAAATAAAACAATACAAGAGGAGTGAAATATTATATAGAGATAACTCTTTTTAACATTTTGGTCCGTATCCTTCAGAGACTTTCCTAAACAAACGTATATCTTAAAAATTAACTAATATACATACTATTTTTAACTTGATATTTTAACTTGTCAGTATAGTGAATACCTTTCCATGTCAACAAAACACAGATCTACATCAACACCCATGAAGCTGCATGGGACTCCAACCTCAACCCTCTTAGCCCCCCATTTATCTCCAAATGTCTTCTAATGACCCTCGGGAGGGAAAAGTCCAGAGAACAGTTGCAATAGTGGCTTTTCTTAGTATATTCCCCAACTGAAGAGGAAATGCTCTTTCCAGAAAGGGCAAGATGTCAAAGGATGTCTTCTGGTTCTTATTTCTATCCAATATGGATATCTGGCTTACACAGTTAGCCCCAATCTTGACTAAAATGAACATTTAAGAGCAACTGACTTGGTCAAGTTTTAATCCTTGGGCCTGAGAAGAGGAGCCTTCCAGCAGTGCTAACATTTGACACCAACAATTTTTCTTGTTTACATGTTAATAAATAATAAATCTCTCTTAGATGAATTGATAAAGATGTGAGATACATATAAGTGTGTGTGTGTGTGTGTACACACACACAATGGAAAATTATGCAGCCATCAAAAAAAAAAAAAGAAATCTTGCCATTTGCAATGACATGGATGGAACCAGAGGGTATTATACTAAGCGAAATAAGTCAATCAGAGAAAGACAATTATATCATCTCACTGATTATGTGGAACTTGAGAAAACAAGGCAGAGGATCATAGGGAAGAGAAGAAAAAATGAAACAAGAAGAAACTAGAGAGGGAGACAAACCATAAGAGACACTTACTCTCAGGAAACAAACAGCGTTGGTGGAGTGGAGAGGGGTGGAAAAGATGGGGTGGCTAGGGGTGGACATTGGGGTGGTGTTTTGGTGAGTACTCTGTATTATGTAAGACTGATGAATCACAGACCTGTACCCCTGAAACAAATAATATACTATATGTTAATAATAAAAAAAAGTCTTATAACTAATTGATTGGGTCTTTTGACAGGTGATTATTACACATCAACTTCCCTCCTATAAAAAAGTAAACTTTAAAGGACTTAAAAATTCAATCAACACTTCTCTGTGCTCTCTCTTTGAGCAACTCCTTCTGACGTGTGGATGATTTTCCAGAAAATGTTGAGGAGAGCAGAAGGGGATGCCACCCAAGGAGCCAGTCTACTGGGGAGGATTGCTACAACAGCACAGAAGCTGCCTCACCAGGAACCAAGCAGATAAAATTCACTGTTCATGAACCACCAAGGAGGACCACCTGACAGAACTTTGTATCTCAAGTGTCTTCTCTTCTCGCTCATTTCAAATAACGGCCACCCTATGCCACGTTATGTTGTTTGTATTTGAGGTTTACAGTGTAAAAATGCAACTTTTTTTTTTAGATTATTTATTTATTTATTTGACAGAGATCACAAGTAGGCAGAGAGGCAAGCAGAGAGAGAGGAGGAAGCAGGCTCCCCGCTGATCAGAGAGCCCGACTCGGGGCTCGATCCCAGGACCCTGGGATCATGACCTGAGCCGAAGGCAGAGGCTTAACCCACTGAGCCACCCAGGTGCACCAAAAATTCAACTTTACTGTACCACTTCATCAGAATACAAAACTGAATGTTAAAGCACATTCCCATTTTTTAACACGTTTCTAGTTTTGCAAACAATAAAAAATAACACATTTAAAGAAATGTCCATATGCTCCACAATATTAGGAAATGCTAGGCTTTCAATTATTTATTTATTTTTGGCCATTGTTAAAGATTTAGTTCAAAGTCAAATTTAAATACGGTTGCCTGAACTTGTCCTGGGAGTCCGTGTGTTTATTTTTATACAAATGTTACCCACATACATCACTTCAAGTCACAAATAAAGTGGATGAGCCACAAATACACATTGTTTTTTTCATAAAATATAGGTCCATTGTATATAACAGTTATCCTACAAGCCCCATAAAAGACAATTAATAATTAGCTACTTTTAAAATATAAACAATACAGATAACGCAATCACTGAATGGAGCCATAAAGTATCATTTAAAGCTCCAACTTGGCCATGAATGCATTAGGTAAACCTAGGATAATACATTTAGCCCACCTGGACCTTGATTTTCAGAAACACAGGTGAAGGGTTTGGCCTACATGTAATCAAAGACTTGTAATGTTTATGGTTCTAAAGATCCTTCTGATACAGTGTATTCCAGTATCACCTGGAAAAGACTTCTAAAGATAGCTTTTCTTACTACACTGAGAAAGGTACAAGCAAGTTTTATTACTGCTTTCTTAATCTATGCTAAAAGGCCCACACTCTTACCTTCTCCTAATGTGGCCACTTAAAGAAAATCCATTTTATTAACTTTTTTATTCTCTTTAAAAAAATCTATTGGGATCAAATCATATATTCAATGAAAATATTATGTCACTAACATGTTATGACTGAGAACTGAAACATGCAAATGAAGAACAAAGTTACAGTTCCCACAGCAACTCTAACCCAGCGTATTCGAAGCATATATGTAGTGTCTTCTTATTAGCAGATATGCAGTAAAATGCATGCCTTAATATATACAATTTACACAGTTCACATGAATTATGCTTCCTATGGGGACCATAAACTTTGAATGTTCTTTCAAAAACTTTAATTCTTAGTCATAATTTTGCATTAACATAAGGCTAGGGCAACATTTTTTGTCATGGTTGCTCAGATTTTATCATATTTCTTTGGAGGAGACATAAAAACACAACAAAAAGAATAATAACAGGAAACCAGAATATATTTATGCCAATGTATATTAAGGCATTTGCATATGGTTATGCATGAAAATTATCCTAGGGTGCACATAATCACGTTTTCCTGCCACAGGGAGAGAAACAGTAGTATTCTTGCTTAATATCAATATTAAGCAGTAAACACAGTATGAAGTTAAAACTTTAGTATGTGATTGTCCATTAAAATCCTAGAGTGTCTTATTTTTTTTATTTCTAGATCACAGATAAATATAGGCACTATGTCAGATAATAGAAATTACTGCTTGATATACCTGTCCCAGAGAGCTTTGATTCCAAATGGACCTAATCATATTCTAATTACCTGAGAGCCCACAGCTGGCCTGAAATCAGAAGTCCCATCATTAGCTCATATGAATAGGGAAAATTTTTTTAACAGAAAATAGTCTGTAAGGATCTGCGTAAACTTGTTAAAGTCAGGCCAGTATCTGGCAAGTTAACCATTACAGGTGGACTCCATCCAATGCACGTGTAGCCACAGATGCCCAAGATGGAGCAAAGAGCTGAGACCACAGGGAAATGGAAACGGTACCAGAGGGTGTTTCCTCTGACTCAGCCAAAGTGCTCAGCAAATTATTAGCTTATAATTAGTAACACTATTCTGCTTAATGGACTCCATGACGGTGATGTCATAACTATATCTGGAAGCTAATTGCGTGGGTTCTTTTAGACAGTTAAGAAATGAAAAGTATTCAGGTTACTCAGGTTATACACTTTCTAAACCTGTTTTTCTCATATTCTTCACTATAATTAAAGAAATTAAACTTAGCAAATTCAAATGGCTGAAAGAAAACACTTGCACTCTATCTATTGCAAATAAGCCCACACCAAAAACAAGTGGGAGACTCTTGATACTATATGCATACATGAACATTCTTATCATTATTCTTAACCAGGGTCATGTCCATATGTTTGGCATTGGAATGTAACAAGGACATGAAGATTCTAGTGCCTAATGCAAACACCAAATTATTGGGTAAAATTATCACCTGAGGACTTCAGTTTCTACAACTCAAAAACTGATATGTTATTTTTATTTTCTGCATCAGATAATTATAAGAAGGAGATGATGGCCTTGGCGGTATTTTAGAATTCTAAAAAGTAATGTAAAATATCATGAGAACAATTTTGACATTTTGATTTCATTTTACAAGGAATGCAACATATTGTCAACTTTTACGACAAAACCCAAAGCCTTACATAGGATAACGTTTCTAAATCCCACTGCAATTTAACCAGATGCATTTAAAATTACTACACTGTACATTGGTTCCATAGTTACTCATTCTTATTCATTTCTTACAAGATATACTACTGCTTTTAAACAATAAGTTTTTAGTGGGCAGGGACTATATCTACTCAATTTTCTCTCTGTAGGGTCTAGCTCTTTAAGCAAAGATATAATTAATAAAATATTTGTGAAGAAGGTAATGAGATGATATTTACCTCAAATAAGACAAAACTGAACATTTAGCACTCATAGCCATGCAAACCTATGATAATTTAAGATTTGAATTTAAATTCTCTACACATTCTCAATAAACTGACTGGTAATTAGGTACATGAGACACCAGTATTGTGTAAGTCACTTGGATTGCCAGTATAACTCAAGACAAACTGCACTTCAAGAATCTTTTAGAAGGATTTTTAACTGGGTAAATGCACTTAATAATTTTTATGAGAATCAAAACAAACCCAGGTCTTACCACTTCTTTGGTGGTAAATACAAGAAGGAGCATATTCTATGGCATATGGAGATAGCTAGATGATAGAGAGACAGATAAATGGAGAAAGAAGGGAAACCTGCATCTCTCAAAGAGCTGGAAAGAATCAAGCTGGAAAAGCCTTGACAACTCTAGTTTACATAGAGGTGAGGGGCACCTGGGTGGCTCAGTGCGTTAAGCCTCTGCCTTCAGCTCAGATCATGATCTCAGGGTCCTGGGATTGAGCCCTCATCAGGCTCTCTGCTCAGTGGGGGAGCCAGCTTCCCCCCCCCACCCTCTCTCTGCCTGCCTCTCTGCCTACTTGTGATCTCGTCAGTCAAATAAATAAAACTCGAGTTTACATAGATGACAGTGACTTTAAAAGTATAATTTTGTATGAATTAATCATTTACAATCTTTCACATCATTATACTATAGCAAGAAGGTTAAGTGTTGTATCTTCCTTACTTGTGTGAATTCAAGGGCTGCTATTCAATAATTGTAAATAAAATACCTTTCTGGCTATGGCTGCACACTTTATCCCATTCCTCCTTTAACTCATATATATTGTTCGGTCAACATCTAGCTTTGTATTTATAGTTCATATCAGAACAAGTTTCACTCGGGGTTGATTTGTGACATAGATAACACCATAAGCTACTTTTCTACATTGCTTCTTCGAAGCCATTTCCATTCCTGCAGAGTATACAGATTAAGAAAGTTACACATAATAATAATGTGCCACTATAATTTGAAAAATTCATCTTGTTCACATTCTCCAGCTCCTACTAAAAGATTTATAACACCACTGAAACAGGAATTGATGAATTCATCACTGTCTGGGGCATTTTGATGATAATCAATAACATAATTTTACCCTTAAATAGGATTTCAATTAAAGCATATTTTTCAAACTAATTTTACTTTAACATAAAAATGGGCTTTTGTACCATGAATCATTAACCCATGAGATGCCAAAAGAAAATTATCTGTCTCCGAAGTTCTGCATCAAAAAATAATACATGAAACTAAATTCTCTCTCTTCTATTTCACATTTCCCACATGTAAATTTCACTTAAAAATTACATTATTATATTTTCATCACAGAAAATGAAAAGTAATGTACTTTCATAAAATAAGAAACCATGAAAGGTTTGTCAGATGAAAGTGATGATACACTGCCCGTACTTGGACAATGTGAATTTTACCTACAAAGAAAACATTTTCACCTAAACAAAATTACTTTGTCATATCATTATAAATCAAAAAAATCTTTAAAAATCCTGTGAAATTTATACACAGTATAAAAAATGTATTTTATGATAATCCTCCTGTTCTAGCTATCCTGCTCTATTACAATGTCAAAACTGCACAAATTTCTCCCACAACACAAAATTGCTTCCCTCAAAATAAAATTAAAAATCAAAAAATCATTTTAAATTTATGGTGTAAATCATTTCATTATAAGGAAGTCACTTTCATTTTTGGAACCTTTAGATATACAGTCCATCCTGTTTTTGCCATTTACTAAGAACTAAACCTAAATGTTTTACTCCTTATTCTAACCACAATGACCTCATTGTTTCCCAATGGTTAAACCCAAGTCATTAGTAAAGTCACAGGGAAGAGGCTTGTTTCTTGCATCTCACTGAGTAAGCAGAATGCAAAATGAGTACTACCTTAAAGGTCTGTAGAGGGATGCCTGAGTGGCTCAGTCAATTAAGTGCCTGCCTTAGGCTCAGATCCTGATCCCAGGGTCATGGGATCAAGTCCCTCACTGGGCTCCCTGCTAAGGGAGAAGCAGCTTTGCTTCTCCCTTTCTCTTTGCTGCTCCCTCTGCTTGTTTTCTGTGTGTCAAATAAATTAAAAAAAAAAAAAAAGGTCTCTATAAATAGCCATGGGATCATGGAGAAGGACTGTCCAAGGGTGTCAGGAAAGACTGTATAAGAAAACAGTGTTTGAGTTTGATTTTAAAGGACGAATTCATACTTCCTAGGTGGAAAGGAGAGAATGTGCAGAGGAAATGACATACAAAGGCATAGTGTATTGGTGAAACAGAAATCTTTACTGGGCAGGAGTACTGACCATGGCAGATTGATTTGTCCGTATTTCCCATATGAAGGGAAGCCTCCTGAAAGGTAGAGCTCTTACTCATCTTTGTGTCAAGAAGACCTCTCAAGATCCACTATACAGTAAACACTCAACAAAGTCTGTGAAGTAGATGAATGGGACAAAGGGGGACAATCCACAAGCTCTGTTCGTTGATCTTAAGACGGTCAGCCCAATTAGTGTGGTTTTGCCAATTTATTTGTAAATGCCTATTTAATCTTTGTACTGTATTCTGTTTGTTTAAGAGTCTTCCTTGGTTTGTTTCATAGGTGTCTGACTTTCAAACTAAAAAAGAGATGATGGGGTGCCTGAGTGGCTCAGTGGGTTAAAGCCTCTGCCTTCACCTCGGGTCATGATCCCAGAGTCCTGGGATCAAGCCCCACATCGGGCTCTCTGTTCATCTCGGAGCCTGCTTCCCTTCCTCTCTCTCTGCCTGCCTCTCTGACTACTTGTGATCTCTGTCTGTCAAATAAATAAATAAAATATACAAAAAAAAAAAAAAAAGAGAGATGAAATGGATAACTGAGAATTCCAAGCACCAAGCAACATTCAACAAAGAAAGAGCAGTGGTTAGGGAGGACGGGCCTGCACTGATTTCAGTTGCTCAAACTAAGTCAGAAGCTCAACAAGTTTCTGACGACATTTCTATGAAAATTCTAATGCCTAAACATAGCAGGCAGAGAATAAGATAAAGTAGAGGCTAAAGAATAAAGAGAACTAGATAACATTGGGGAGGCAAAGGGAATGAAGACATGGAGTCCTAACCACATTACTGCTAGTTTGGGTTGATTAGGAGGCCAAGAGGCAGCAGGATCTAGCACAACGGAGAACCCTGAACACAGTGGTTTCTTTACTAGACACAATCAATGGGGTTCTAGGCTCTGCCCTCCAACACCTGAACATTCCTGTGTCCTGGAAGTCTGTAGTCAGTAAACCAGGCTTGTTAAATACGGCAGGATTATGGCTGAGGGAATCAACTATTCATATCTCTGTATTTGGTATGTTCTCTAGCACTTCATACTTCTTCACAAAGCAGAAAGAAAGGCTCAGATAAGTAATCAAATGTGAGGCAGGAAAGATAAAGGTACACACTTGGGAGAGGTTTAGAACAGAACTCACACTTAGAATGGAAAACCATACTTGGAATAGAAAACCTATTCCAAAGTCTGGGGCTGGGGTGAAGGGAGGTGTGGGGGGGTGACTTGGGCTGAAGAGAAGGAAGAGGAGGGACCAAAAGCCTTAAAATGAAAGGACATGAAGCACCCTAGATTGGGAGAACCTGGGAGCAGAGTGCCCCAGTGTCCAGCTGTTCCCCAATGTGCCTCCATCCCTACAACTCATCACCTATGAACAATCGGCAAGCCAATGGTTCTATATTTATTAGTTAATACTTACTAAAATGTCTTTTGCTGTCAGAATCACTCAAAACATTTCACCTACGTACTGCCTTTCAATACAATAACCCTCTGAGGGAGGCACTATTACCACCCCCATTAAAAGTGTGGCAAGATAAGGTTAAATGCCTTGCCCAAAGCCACAAAGATTTCCATTCTTCCCTGAAGAAGGTGGTAGGAACTTGACCACCTTGTGTGGAGAGGAGCACACACAGGAGAGATTTCATCACCCCAAGGAAGGCACTCAGTAGAAGACCATGGGGATTTCCCTCCAAGTTGGGGTTCTTGCAAACATACCCCCACGATGTCTGTTTATTCAATACCATGTTAAAACTGTTGTACGTCCAGGAGACAATCACAAAAATAAAAGCATTTAAAACTGTTAAATATTTTAACAAGTAAATTTCTTCTTACAGGTTGGGAAAAAACAAAACAAAACAAAAAAGAAACAAAGGTACCATAAGTGGATTAAATCCTCCGCTGGTTCCTTGTAGATGGAAGAGAAGTATGTATGCCCAGAAAAGGACTTCTAAGACATGTTAAGAAACAAGTAAGGTTGGAAGGTAAGTTTCCTCACCCAGAAAAGAGACAACAGAATTGAAAAATAAACAAACAAACCCTTCTGACTAAAAACCACAGCCAGCTCATGGTTGGTTACCTGAGTCTAAGAAGAAAAGACCAAACTTTGGTTGGGGTAAGGAGGTGGCTGCATTCAATGATTCGCTACCGTGGTGAAGACCTGCCCAACATCTGATCATTCGCAGCTTATTCCTCTATTTCTAAGGTATCTCTAGGGGAAAAGGAGGAGGTAGCTTTTATTTTTATCATGCTCAGATGCATGTTTTTTTATCCTGTGATTAGAATAAAGCAAGTTTCTGAGGGCCATTATAATAGCATATAGATACTAATAATATCTGTGAATCAATACCCTGGATTTCCTACTAATTGAGGAAAATAATGAAATTGACAAAGGAGCTAGAATTCCTTGAAAAACAGATGGGAACTATTGACATTCATGTATACACAAATGCCATTCCTTGTAAAAATCAAGGTGTAGAGGAGCCTGGGTGGCTCAGTTGGTTAAGCGTCTGGCTCTTGATTTTGGCTCAGGTCATGATCTCAGGGATGGGAGATCACATCCTGCATCAGGCTCTGAGCTCAGAGGGGAGTCTGCTCGAGATTCTTTCTCCCTCTCTCTTTGCCCCCCAACACACCATGCATGTACTCTCTCCAAATAAAAAAGTAAATATTTTAAAAAAAGAAAGAAAGAAAGAAAGAAACAAGTTACAGCCCCCAAATCCCATATCTCTGCACAGCACTTAAGAGATCAGTCCTAGCGGAGTGAAATATTCAGAAAGGCTGCGAAAGCTGAGGAAATAAGAATATAAACAAATTCAGTAAGTGAATTAAAGTGTTCGCACAGAGTATGCCATTCTCTAATGTTTTTATGTCACAAATAAATTGGGGATTCATCGTTTTTCTGCAAAAACTTTTACAAATTCCAATTTCAAAATTATGTCAGGTTAATTTAAAAATAAAAAACTCATTTTTAAGCTAAGTTGATAATTTCGTTCCAAGTATCAGAGTAAAACAGGAAAATAATTAATACAAAGCAGTCTTCTGGTACGAGGAGGTACCTGGTACCCACAACCTGTGTATTAAAATTTAACAAGTAAGCACTCACATAATAAGCAGAGTTTCAGGACAAACAAACTCAACTAATTCTTGTTTCCATTATAAACAAACATTGAATTTACAGGTACAACACAGACGACATATTAAAATGAGGTTACAATGTACTTAGGATTATGAATTTCAACCTATATTAATAAAAAGAATGAACACATCAGGTTACTGCTAAGCTCCATCTAATTACTTACAAATTAATTGAGGACGATATAGAAAATTATCATCTAAAAGACACTCATAATAGTACTACTAAGGAAGTGTGGAGCCTCAATTATCCATGCTAATTAAGAGAACTGGCTAATCCTATACAGTGGATAATTTAACAATTCTTCTTATTGGCACAGATTACATGTCTGTGCGTGACAGATTTACCTGAACATTTTGTTTTTCTCAGTTCAGGAGTAAAAATAAGTCTGCGTTCCTTGAGAGATCATAATGCAAAGCCAGGATATTTTTTTAAGGTTTAAAATGGTAAATTACAAAGTATATAATCCACATGTAGTATAGTATATAAAATCTGACTGCTGTTTATCTTTTAGTTAGGCTTTCAAAATACATTTAATAAATGCATTTAAGGTAAATGAATTGTGATAAAAATAAAAAGATTAATTTTTTTTCCTATTACTTTGAAAATGTCTCAAATTTAAGCTATACAAAGTATCTTGTGAGTCCCCATCATTTCATTTTACAGATAAAAATCATAATCTTTAAGAAGTCACACATGGAGTTACATGTGGTAAGCAAACAGCTATCCTATTTTTAAGACCTATTTTTAAATAGTTAAAAAACTACCTATTACAAACAGATATTTTGAGTTCTCACCCGCACTCTCATTCTCCTTTCTTTCAACAAATAAGTACTACCAGTAAAAATGTAACTGATTAAATAAAGTGCACGCCAACAGAGTTAGCTGCCCACTATAGACTTTGTTAGACTCTTGGATACTGGTCTGGATTGCTGGTTAGACTCTCAATTACAACATCATGTATTCAAGTAACATTCAGCACCGAACAGAGAGATACAGCACACACGGTAATTAGGAACATATACCCCAGAAAGTGACTGTCTGCGATGGAATCACAGACGTTCACACTAACAGCTATGACAGGAGACAAATTATTTAAATGGTTAGTGCCTCCAATACTTCATCTACAAAATGAGGATAATATTAGTGCTTATCTCTTAGAGCTACTGTGAAGGTTAGATACCTCATAGGAAGGGATTCATACACAGTACCTACAGCAAATATTGGCATATACTCCATCTGGTACAGACACGTTAGCTCTTATTACTACAAAATACTTATTTTCAAAGGCATACATTTTAGACAAAAGAAGGAAAAAAACTGATTTTTTTTCTCTAAGAGAAATGTCACACATTTCCCACAGTTTCTTATAATGATTAAAACAATGACAAAACAGGGATGCCTGGGTGGCTCAGTCGGTTAAGCATCTGCCTTCTGCTCCCGTCACAATCCCAGCATCCTGAGATCGAGCCCAGCTTCTGGCTCCTTGCTCTGAGGGGAGCCTGCTTCTCCATCTGCCTGCTGCTCTCCCTGCTTGTGCTCTCTCTCTCTCCCTCTCTCTCTCTGACAAAATCTTTAAAAAAATCAATGACAAAACAATACATATTCTTTGAATAATTACAGTAAGGATTTTCAACTGGTGTGAAGGGTAAAGGAGAAAGATATAGATTCAATAAGACATCTTTTAGTCAATACTTTAATAGAACGCTATACTTAGAAAATGAAAAATTCATAATTGTAGCATTAAAATAGGCGACTTTATTGTAAAGGGGGCATGGATTTAAAAATAAAGATTTAAGATCAGAAAAGTACATCATTCCATGAGGTAATACCCAAACACCCCCTTTACCTTGTTCTCTGCTCCTGCGCCAGCAGAACACGGAGAGCCCAAATACAGGCGCGAAGCTGCAGGAATGCTCAGGGCCAGGAGTGGCAGAAGAGGCCCTGACCCAGGATGTGTGCTCCCAGCACAGGAGTGGGGGGGCGGGGGGGGGGGTTGCTGGAGCAGGAGAAGGCCTGGCCCTGCAGGGGAGGCAGAAGAAGGGAACGCCAGATCCCAGCAGATGGAGCCCAAACGCAGTCTGTTGTGTGCCATCCACAGTCAGACCAACAACTGCAAGACAGCCCGGCTTGTGGTCCTCACCCAACACCCCTACAGAGCCCAAGGGCGGAGACAAAGGGTACGCTAGGAAGTACTGATCCCGGCCGCTCCTGCAGCATCTCGGAGCCTCGAGGACAGGACCTGGCATGTGGCAGGCACTAGGTTGTAAGTTGCGCTAATGATCAATGTTCAAGTTCTTTAAACACCGCCAACATGTGTCAACTTGCAAAAAACTATGGACTTGGTTATAATCTGAATCTACTTGCTTAGAGTGACTCAAGTCTGTGGAATCACGGGAAATACCTAGTAGGCCCCGGGGACACGTAAGGAAAGACAGGAGGGAGAGACTCAGCAGCGTGCTCCCTCTCTTCAGCAGAGACGCTTTCCAGGCAAGTCCTTCAATCTGGGAGGAGGCACTGATGATGATGATGATGACGAAGATGATGGAGATGAAGTAACAACATACTTGGACTACGGTAATGATGTCATTTGTACTTTAAACATTTATCAGCATTTCAGAACGTGAAAACAAAGGCCGGAGGGGGTAAGCAATTTGCCTAAGTTACAGGAATAACTGAGAGCAGTGAGTTTGGATCTCAGGTCTCTAAACCCCTGAAGTCAGTGCTTTTCTCCTGTTCTACCGTCCTCTCCACCGGAATGGGCGTCCCGTCGTCCCATCACTGTCAAAGAAGCCTGAGATTCCTACCTGTGAAACTAAAAAATGAGTAGACATCTTTTTTTCAAGTAAACATGTTTTACAGGTGTTCACATCTGAACAGATGAACAGTAACAAACGGCCAGAGAATATAAAATGATTATACAGACTCCATCCAGTTGCAAACATTAACGGTGTGTCTTCTTGAGTCAGAAATCCCATTTAATAATATTGTGTTTTAAAGGGGGCTGTTTATTTAGAGATCTGGATGGGAAGCTAAACTTTAGAATTAAGGAATTCCGATTTAACTGTCACTTATGTAACTATATTCTTTCCAATACCATTTCCTAATTCAGGAAGGTTATTCTCATTCCCAATCTCAAAATTTCCCCGTCTGTGCCGTTCATTACCAGTCTCATACTTAGTGCCCCCTTTTATGTATACCAGTGAAGGTCTGGATGCCAGTAACTCTCGCTTCCCGACACAGATACTTGCAAACATAAGCCACCCCAGATCACGAAATTCAGAGTGCACTGCTGACTTCAGAAAACTGAGAGGCAAACGGTATGAATGAATCTGCAGCTACTCCTCTGCACCCACGCTCAGGTGGCACCAAAAAGGACGATCCTAATATTCCAAAGCGTAATAATCTTGTAAGGAATTATAGGGGTGAGGAATGGGGCATAGGGTATGATATACTTAGAATGTTCTCATTATTTTCCAAATTGAAAAAAATGGGCATTTAAATATTATATCTAAACAATAAATTAAGATTACCACTGTGGAAAACAAACACACCACTTTAGAAGCACATTTAATATTTATAAACTGAAACAAAATAAGACAAGAACCAAACTCCCTTCCTTTGTGCTACTGAACATTTGCAAAACCTAAAAGTGTGCTTGGGGAAGTGGTCAATATACAGACAGATTTAAATATCGTTTCGAACTCCAGGTCATCACGTGGATGCGAGTACATACACAGAACTCTGTCAATTTCAGATTGCTATGGAAAGTGCTGAATCCCATTCTTTCAGGGGGATAGAAAACATTTATAATAGTAACAGCCCCACAGCTACATCTTCTTGTAACTCACACTAAGAATGAAAAAAAAAAATCTTTATGACAATAACAAGAAAATGAATTTTCGTTTTCAAAGGCAGCCTGTACCATCACTGGCTGTCCTGCCACCCAGCTCTTCTGAAGGCATTCAGGCCCTTCACTGCAATGTCTCAAAAATCAATAGCAATTTATTCTCTCGTTGGACCCCAAGCAACAAAAGTAAATAATACTGTCACCTCTAGCCTGCCTGCAGAATATGGTCACGGAATAGCCCTGCCACTAAAATACAACCTTAAGCAGCTCTTTATCTATGCCGCTACTGTTGATTGTATTGGCTTTTGTAGGGGACAAATACTTCAGCAGAGCCACACAAAGAGGTCAAGCCCTTGTACCTTAGCCAGACAGAATGCTGGGGCCGGAACTGAAAAGAAATCTTGACATCCACCCGAGCTTCCTGCTTCAATGTGGCAGGTTTCACGAAAGAAAAATGAAAAAAAGAAAAAAAAAGTTTTTTTTTTTTTTTCTTTTCAAGACTGTTAAAGCTAAGGGGAAAATATGCTATCAAATACATCATATTTATAATTTTTCGCTATAGAATTTTTAAAAATCACCAGACTTTCCGAAATAACTAGCTGAACCATAACATTTTGCAGCTAAAATCTGTAAGTGATTTTTATATTATCTGACTGATATAAACATTAATCTATAAACAAAGACTTAAAAATGAAAGTTCTACTTTATGCTCAACAGAGCAGTTGATACCAACATCACCAAATAGTACAAGATACTCCACACACTCTAGAATATTTAAGGTGGCATTTCAAAACAACAGAAGTAGTATTTAAGAATAATCTAGTATAAACCTATCCATCTCCAGATAAAGGAAATCAGGCCCTATATTTAAAACCTGAAAGCTAGGTAACCGCAGAAGCAGGACTCAAATCCAGTTCTGACATCCTTTTCTCTCTACTGTTTATTGATGAGAAGTTCCATATAGGCATCCTAAAGAAGGGCCAGTCATTTTGATGAGAACAGAAAGCCAGGATCCCTCGAGGTTATAAATTATTTAAGAGAAAAATCAAGGACTTTAGAACATTTATGCAGTAATCCAAATTTTCAAATCATAGAAGAATTTATCAGTCATACTAGAAATATTTACTAATTATCTGTTGTATATTCATCACTAAAAAGGTCTAAGAAAAAAATATATACAAGTTTGAGAACTGTAAGAAAAATATAGAAAGTAATCAAATGTCAAATTATGTGAAGAATGAACAGAGACCTGGTCAAGGGCGGGGTGGGATCAGAAGGGGAGGACATCTGGGTGAAGGAGAGGGAACTAATCATCCAGTCAGGCCCTGGGAGGCAGACACACTGGGGGTTGGAAGGTCCTAGTGGCAGCATGCGCTGCTGGCTCAGCAGTGGGCACCGGGGCTGCAAAGGGCAGAAGCAGGGGAGGGCCAGATGCTGGTAGCTCCGGAAGGACTTAAGTTTGATGTGGCAGAAACCCCAAGTAATGTAAAGTTAAGCCTTTTACTTGGGAAAATCACGCTGATCATAATTTGGCTCAGTCCTACCTCAAAAACAAAACAAAACAAAACAAAAAATACTCTAAAGGTATGGTCTTACTGGTCAGAAAAATATGACTTGAAATATCACTTAATTTTCTAAACCAAAATATTTTTCTTTGATATTTCACTTATACAACCAAAAGCATAACATTGTGAAGAAACTGATTCAAGACTTATGATACTGGTTTTCTGGTAAAATTAGTACCAGCAAACTAAGATAAGGGGGGAAAATCTCCAAGTACTTCATTTTTCTTTTGTGACATTAACTACTTCAGCAAAGAAAAATGAAAAGCCCAATTGGAAGTTAAATTTTATACTTTGAAGAAGATACATTAAATTGATATATACTCCACTATCTATAAAAATATGAAGCATCTTAAGTTATTTATCAAAATTAATTCAAAATTAAATTTAAAACAATCAGGGGCACCTGGGCAGCTCAGTCCACTAAGAATCCAACTCTTGATTTTTGGCTCAGGTCCTGAGATGGAGCCCAAGGTCAGGCTTGCCCTCATCAGCAAGTCTGCTTGAGTTTCTCTCTCTCTCTCTCTCTCTCTCTCTCTCTCTCCCACACACCCCTCCCCACTGTGCTTTCTCTCCCTCTCTCTCTAAAATAAATAGAAATCTTAAAAGAAAGAATTTTAAACACTTCTTTCAAATTTTAGAAAATTCAGAAGCTTTGTAGAGACCCAACATTTTTTTTTAAAGCGTTCACTGTAGAAAGTTAGGGAAAATACAAATCTATAAAACACAAAAATGCAAATAATCACATGAAAGCCTGTCTACCAGAGATGTCTACTACAACATATGATGTATGCCTCTTTCTGATTTAAAAACAATCTACAGTGTAGATATAAATACCCTACCTATAATGTGACAATGCATATCAAATGTCATGAAATCCCATCAGAGAATACAGTAACACAGTAACACCACTCATAAGAATTTACCTTAAAAAAACAAAACTGTAGATGTGGACAGTAGTCTAGGAACAGGAACGTTTAATGGGACATTGTTGGAAAGAGTGAAATTTGGAAACAATCTTATCCAAGAGCAGGATATTTAACAATTACTTTATAAACATATGCAGACTTCAAATATTGTCAGAGTTTATCTATTTTCCCTATTATCCTAACTTTTGAAGAAATACTCCTAGAATGTTTATAAATTAGTAATGTGCACTAATTAATTTGTAAACATTGAATGATGGTGATGAAACTGGTCCTAATGTTAAATGCCTTTGAGGCAGGAACCACGGGTGTCCTGCACGCCCTTGTAGGTAGAGACCACAGTAAAAGTGATAGAGGAACTGGGATATAAAAGAGAAGTCAGACTGTACCAAGACAGGGAAAGTGGTATTGGAAGTCATTTCAGGCAGACTACATGGCAGAAATAAAGAAACCCAGTCCAGGGAGTACACAAGATGCAGACAGTTGTTGGAAGACGAGTGATGGGATGCTGGTGAAAGTGTGACATAAAGCAAAATGGTAATATTATGTTAGGGTCAATTTTTGAAGGATCTTGTGTGGAAGGTATGCTCTTTGGAATTCATCAGATAAGCCAAAGTCAACTTGGGCCAATAATGACATCAGTGTTCTAGATACCAGAATTATTATAGAAGACAGATCGGGTTGAGAGAGTAGGAAGAGAGACAAGAGGCCAAACAAAAATAAAGAAGCCATCACAACAATATCAGGCAACAAATAATACCGACTAGAACAAAACAGGACAATGGGTCTGGAGAGAAGAAAACAGACAAAAGAAACACTGTGAGGTGTAATCAAAAGAATTGGCATATAGGGGGCGCCTTGGGTGGCTCAGTGGGTTAAGCCTCTGCCTTCCACTGGGGTCATGATCTCAGGGTCCTGGGATCGAGCCCCGCATCAGGCTCTCTGCTCAGCTCTCCTCTCTCTCTGCCTGCCTTTCTGCCTACTTGTGATCTCTGTCTGTCAAATAAATAAAATCTTAAAAAAAAAAAAAAAAAAAGAAATATGTGAATATTTAAAAAAAAAAAAGAATTGGCATATAGGACAAAGAGGGTTTCATAGTTTTGACCCTATATGGCTAGGGCAGTAATAAAATAAAGAGGGTAACACAAAGAGAGGGCAATTTGGGGTGGCAGAGAAAGAAAAGCTTATTTTTAAATACACTGAATTTGAGGTAACTCCAAGAGGGTGATGTTCAACCAAAAAATGAAAATAAGGCACTGTAGCTCAGAATGTAGATTTTGGAAGTACTCAACATACCGGATTGGGTGAAATCACATGTAGACAGCTTTTAAGGTCAGAAGCAAACCACAGTATGCCACTTAGAGTATTGATAATAGGTATAAAATATCTAAAATAAAAATTGCACAGGTCCTACATGAAGAAAGCAGTAAGCTAGGGTAAGGGATGGATGGAAACATCTTAATAAATAGAGAAATATCATAGGTCTGTATGGGAAGAATAACTTGGTTAAAGTGATCCATTCCCTAATTAATCTGCAGATGGAATACAGTTCTAATAACATCTGCAATATAACTTTGGGAAACTTAGTAAAGTTATTCTAAAGTTATCTGGAATGAATTTCTGAGCATAACTATTTTGAAAAGAGGAAGAAAGAAAAGAGAACCCGACCAAATGGACAGTAAACATCTTACAAAAAGTGCAATAATCTACTGACTCATAAACGGAAAGATGATGGGATGAGAAGTCCAGAAATAGACACAAGTGCATGTCATTATTTAAATTATGAAAACCTGGATTTCAGATCAGCAAGGGAAGAGATCAGTTAATAAGAAGCAACATATAAGAAATTCGGTCTTTCTTCTGAGATAGGTTGGGGACAATGGAGAGAGTGAGCTTTTCAAAGATGGAGAGGAAGACCTCAGGGACAGAAGTACAAAAGAGAATGTTTGCTTACTGCAAAGTTAGGGAAGTCAGGGAGTTGTGGATTTTAGTGAATGTTTAATGCTGGAAGAAGCAAAAAATGAAGCCACTCACTATAATGAAATGAAGCCTTTGTAGAGGAAAATGTCAAGAGGGATTATTTGACTCTGATGATTGGGACAGCTCTGGAGAAAAGTCTTGATGAGCTCTAGTATCTGACTTATGGGAAGTGAAGGGATAGCAGAAGTAAAATAAATAAATAAATAAAACTTCATTGTCAGAGAGTGGGCTTGCCAAGTTTAAGATTTCTGAGTTGTCAGTTCTGAGAAACGGCATACTAAATCAGACTGCAGCAGGAAAAATGTCTGGCCAGGATTCTGACAGGTCGGTAATGTAGGCTCTGACGTTCCCAAAGAAGTACCTGAGAATCAAGGCAGAGAAGGGAGGGCAGTGAGGTTAAGGAAGTCCTCCAGGACTGCAGAGGATGGGACTGCGGATAAACAGATGAAGGGAAAGAAAAGAAAGTGCCTAAGATATATTTTGAGCTTTGACTAGGGTAAAAAGTCCCTGACAACCAGATTGCGAGGCTGATGAGTAATTCGTCTTTGCACAGCATCTAACACACAACATACGCTCCGTAAAGACGGCTTCAGCGTCGGTGCTGAAGATGATGCTGGAAGAAATCTTGAAAACCTGAAGCCCGCCCTGCCATCTGACCACTGGCATGGGAGAGGAAGCACGAGAACAGCGGCCGAGGGACAGCACACGCACGCAGACGCGCCCTCAGCAAGAGCCAGCGAGGCTCAGCCGAAGACGACGGGCAGAAAAGCTTCCTTTTACAGTAGGTTAGTTGGAAAGGACCGTTCAAGGTCAGCAACAGCTGAGCCAGGTGGGAGGCCTGCCTGTGTACCTTTGCAATGAAGTTACATCATTATTTCTGCAAAGGTTCACTTATTAGTTCCTCCATTCCTGGTGGCCCTTCCAGCTCTAGACAAGGGTCCTCGCCAGTAAGGGCACTATGGGCAACGAAAGCCATAGACAAAAATACTCTTTGCACCTGAAACTGTAAGAAAAGTCAACATTTTGGAAATGGTGGGTGAGGCAGACTCTGGGAAAAAAAAATTTTGTTTCACAACCACGGTTTATTTCTGGATTTCAGTTTGTTCTCTCCATCACACAGGTCTGGAACTCAGTCAGAGGTGTCCGTGCTCAGACCCATGTGACTGGTTTAGACTAGAGAGGCAATGTGGCAATCCCGGTGTGAAATGCAATCTTCAGGCAGGCCCTTATTTCCACCTGCATCAACTCAGTAAGTACTGATTAGCTTGCAAATTTCTTTGAAAAGAAGCTTATCTAGATATCTAGGTAAAGAGATTAAAAGGACTGTGTGTTTTTAAAACCTTTATTAAGAGGTATAATAGGCATACAATAAGCAGCATGTATTTGAAGTGTATAATTTGCTATGTTTGGACATAGGAAGGTTCCCATGAAATCACCACCACAATCAAGATAATGAGTAAATCTTCCCCAAAGAATCCACCAGCCCCTCTATAATACCACCCCCCCTCCACCGACCGAGCACTCTCCTCCTCCCACCCCCACCTCTAGGCACCACTCATTTATTCTCTGTCCCTATGGATTAGTTTGTATTTTGGGGAACTTTTACAAATAAAATCACACAGTTTATAATTGGGGATGGGTTTCCACCTTTTATATAGCATTATTCTTTACCCAGTGAAGCTTACTTACGGCCACAGTCTTTTTCATATATTTCCCTCATTTGAAAAGAGACTTTTTAAAAATTTGCACATTTACAAACAAGTTTTCTTCATGAAAATTATACATATTAGAAAATTAAAGTCAGATTTATTTAGTTAACCCCAAATGGCCACTATTTTTTATAATATGGAACACATTTTACTCTGTCGTCCGGTCTCTTTCCTTCCTCGTCATGATTTTCAAAGTCATTCACACTGTCCCATGTATCAACAGTTCACTCCTTTTTAAATGCTGAATCCTATTCAATTGTATAGATATACACAAATGTGTTTATCTGCCTACCTGTCGATGGTCATTTAGGTTATTTTCAGTTTTTGCCTATTACAAATAAAGCTACCATCAACATTTATATACAAATCCCCATATGGACATATCTCAGGTAAATGTCTGGGAGTGGGAAGGCTAGGTCTCGTACAGTAACTGTACATTTAACTACAAATCTGCCAAATTGTCTCCCACCTAAAGTGCATTTTCCATTTCTGCTTCCACCTGTGGTGTATGAGATTTCCTGGTGTAATACATCCTTACCAATTCTTGGTACAACCAGTCTCTTTAATTGTATACATGCTAACAAGTACAGGACGGCGTCCCACTGTGCCTGCATTTGCATTTCCCTAACCAGTGGCGGGGAGCATCTTTTCATGTGCTTACCTGCTGCTATGTGTATCATCTTTGCTGAAGTAGATGTTCCAGTCATTTGCCTATGTTATATTTGGTTTTCTTATTTATTGAGTTTCAAGAGTTCTTTATTTATTCTAAATATAACTTCATTCTTAGATATGCCATTTGCGAATACGTTTTTCCATGTCTTGCCTTGTGTTTTCATCCTCTCACCAGTGCCTTTTGAAGAGAAGTTCTTAAAGTCGACAAAGTCCTGTTCATTGTTACTTGTTTTCTTTTACGGATCAGGCGCTGGTGTTGCATCTAAAAAATCTTGCCTATTTCCCAAAGTCACGGAGAGCGTGTTCTATGTTCTTTGGTAGAAGTTTTACAGTTTTAAGTTTTACATTTAGGTCTATGATCTATTTTTAAATTTCTGTATATGGTATGAGGTACAGATTGAGATTAAATAACTACTTTTTATCTGAAGGTGATGTTAAAGATCTTCCGATCTGACCCTTTGCTTTGTAGGTGTTATGTACAGTATCAGAAAGTGACACAGTTGAAGTGTCTAAAAAAATACACCGATGAAGCAGATATGAGACCTAAATTCAGATCTAAAAGCTAAATCTAAGGCCTATAATATCACCTTTACGTCCTTAGCATAGCCTGGTTACAGAAAAATCCTTGCAGGTTCAACACATGCTGATTTGGAAAGTGATGTTTACCTGTTTATGCTATCTGCCTTCAAAGTGCAATTATAAAAATAGACATAATAGTAAAAACAAAAGTTTTATTGAAAAAAAGAGAAGGGTTATTATTTCTAAAGTGTGTCTCCCCTGAGAGAGGTAAGTAACCACACTTCCGCATGAGGTTGCAGCATCAGTGTCTCAACCATCCCAGGAAACAGCTGGGGACAAACCTTGACTGATACTTGATACTACTGCCTTTTTCAGAAAGGGCAGATGCTTGAGTCCATCAGTTAACATGCTGTTAAGATGCCTGGGGCGCCTGCATGGCTCTGTCAGTTAAGCATCTGACTCTGGATTTCAGCTCAGGTCATGATCTCAGGGTGGTGGGACTGAGCCCCAAGTCAGCTCTGAGCTGGGTGTGGCGTCTGCTTAAGACCCTCTCCCTCTCCCTCTGCCTCTCTGCTTCTCGCTCTCTCTCCCGCTCTAAAAAACTAAATAAAACCTACAAACAAAAGGGCAAATGCTTGGCTCCAATGTCAATGCCAAACAAGCACAAGCGATGACGGAAGTGTGATGCCCCTGGTCAGACTGCCTATTCTGTCTCTGACCCAGGAAACCTCAAAAGCCACAGCTCTGAGCTGGACTCCGGCCTTGAGCTCAGCAGTCAGTGTCTACATTTTAAATTCTCCCTTGCTGTAACTGCTCTGGCCACTTTTTCAGTGTCAATGTTAAAATATCACTGTCATCTAGGTTTTATCTTTCTCATTTTTGATCCTATTTCCTTTCATATTAAAATATTATTTTCTAATATCCCAAAATTATGAAATTCATACAAGTAGTTTTCTCTTTTCTTCCTCAAATAATATTAAGACAAATACAATAACAAGTTTCTATTTTAAAAGTAGGTAAAATGTAGGAAGTCTCTTCTTTGGCCTCTTACTTCACACATTTTTGAACAATTCTAAAAATAGTGACGGTTTCTCTCTGCTTAACAGCACAAAACAGCACGAGACTCTCTTATTTCATTTTTGTTCCATCAAGAAAATAATAAAGTGGAAGAAAAAGTAATATATCAGCAAAAAATACAAAACTTTACCAAGGATAAATTCTCTTACACATTTCTAACTCTTTAAAGTTGTAAGATAAACATAACTCAGGAAAATTTTATCATGAAAACAAAACTGTCATGACAGAAACAACAACAACAACAACAACAACACCTTAAAGCTGTGCTGGATGCCCAGTGTTGATGTAGGGTGTATTTTTTAATATGTGACGACATTTTAAGACAATAATCCGACTATACATATTCATCAGCCTTAAAAAATATTCATACACTTTGACCCAGTAAATTCCATTTCTGTGAATCTACTGGAAAATTTCAAAAACAAATCCTAAATCTGGAAAAAGCTTCACACACAAAGATGTACATAGCAGTATGATGTATGCTAGCAGCATACTGGAAACATCCCAGCTAGCCAACAGTGAACTGATAAAATAAAATACAGTCACTTCACCTGGTGAATCATTACACAGATATTAAAATCACATTTGCAAACAAAATGCAATAACCCTGTAATATTAAACAAAATTTCCAGATAAAAAAACTGTACAAAGATAATTATATTAAAAATGATTTGTAGAATCAAAAACACTGTGAAGAAATCTACTATCACTAAAACTTGAAAAATAATTTTACTGGGGCAATGAGAGCACTACAATTTTTATTTGTACTTTACTTTTTACAAATTTTTTTAATGAGCATTTATTATTTTAAAATGTAAAATATTTGGTATTTTTAATAAAAGAGTCAGGAAATACAAATCTGTTCACGCTTCTCCTACAGTGACGGGGAGCAGCCAACCTTGTTCTACACTGGTGCTGTCCAAAAAGGCCGCCACTACCTACAGGTAACTATTTTAACTTAACTAAAATGAAATAAAACTAAAAATTTAGTTCCTCGGTTACACCTATTACATCTTAAGTGCACAGTCATCGTACATGGTCAGTGGCTGCTGTATCAGACCACAGAGAGAACGATTCCGTAAAGCCAGAAAATTCTATTGGAAAGTGTTGCTCCAAATAATTGGCACAAATTCTTAGAGGACAAAAACACCACAGAAAGGAGGAAGATCCTGAAGTTAGCCTGTGCTGACCCAACAACCTTGGTCCACTGAGGGGGCCTAACTTACAGGACGGACTATGCCATACAAATGACTGGCTCTAGATCAGCAGCAAGCCATCAATCATTCTTTATGTATTATTTAACTAGTCCCCTGGGGTGTCATTTCTGATATCTAATAAATTCATAACAAATATCATGTCTCTTAGAGGTTTATGAACTTGAAAAATCTAGAATCCATGCCAAAATGGAACAATTCCATCAACAGGCAGCTTTCTCAGGGAGTAAATAAATTTGTCTTTATGTTGTAACACCAGCTTGACTTGGAGAGGCAGGACCACAGGAAACAGAATTTTGGCAATAATATTTTTCAAACAATTTTTCCTTATAAAAATTTCTGGAAAAGAAGGTAAAAATGAAGGAATTTTTCTGAAAAACTGCACTTCTTTGTAGCATCAAAATCACTTAAGTGAATAAATATTTAATAGTGGAAAAATATACATCCTTCTTTGAGAAAGTAGCATAAAAGCAGTAAGAATACAATTCACGCTTCATCATTAATGCCAGTTTTGTTGACTGCAATATTTTATGCAGCTGGTAGTCCATTACATATTACGCATTTCCCATTAGAATGTTTATTTAATTTTCTTGATTTGCCCTCATCATTGTATAAAGATGTTCCAATCAATTTTAAATTAATAGGCTGCCTTCATTTCGAATATGCAGACTGCATTTTGCTGACATATTGTGCACACTACAAAAGGCCGATTATCTTTGCTGGAGTATGCCAAGACCCTCTGATTTTTCAGCGCTTTCCACCCTTGAGATTTAAAACTCAACTCTCTAGCCAAGAAAATCAAGGCAGAATAAACTATAACTATTAAGACTTAAGTTGCATTTAAAAGTGTTTTAACTCCCCACAGCTTTCTATACAATTCAGAAATCATGTATATTTTTAAAGGTTACTAAATGTTCGTTAGAGGTGGGAATTTTATCCCCATAGCAATTTATATCAGTGAATAACCCTTAAAGTGTAAGTGTAATGATTGCCTTTAAAGTGAGTCTATTAAGAGAGTCAGAAAAGTCGGGAAAAAATAACAATATCTGGAGTCCGAAAGCTTGGCTCTGATTATCAATTCTACTGATTCTCTAACCCTATTTCCCTACCAATAAATAAAATGGGGCTAGTAAAAAAGCATACTTCAGAGAGGATGGTTGTGGTGAGGATACAGGGCATGACACAAGGAGCAGATTACTTATTTTAAACTCTGATCAACATTAATAAGGTAAATTATTTGAAACAAAACTAAAACAAAATGGCTATGATTAAAAAATAAATCACAGCAGGATTTAAATATATCTAGTAATATGAGCAAACAGATTTGTGAAAAATATAAAGTAAGTATTGCTTTTTACTGAATATGCCACTAAATAGAGCTTTCTAGGACTTTTAAAAGATTTATTTATTTATTTGATAAAGACAGAAGAAGAGTGTGTACAGGTTGGGGGGGGAGGGGCAGAGGGAGAGAGAGAGCAGGGGAAGCAGACTCCGAGCTGAGCACAGAGCCTGAAGCAAACCAGGACTCCATCCCAAGACCCCGAGAACATGACCTGAGCCAAACCAAGAGACTAATGCTCAACCCACCGAGCCACCCAGGCGTTCCTCTAGGACTTTTAAAATGTAACCATGTTTATGAAATAAAATTAAAGAGATCTGCAATTTATATAAATTGCCTCTTTCATATTGCTAGGTAAGAAATCTCTGACACCCTCCTGCCCATATTCAAATCAGCCCACCACTGCCCAGTTGTTCACTTCTGAGCAATAACGCTCTCATCTGTGAGACGGGGGGATGACACCAACTTCCCGGTGCTGTTGTAATATCTAAATTACAATGCTATGAAGATGTCACACAGAAAATCTGTACTACAAAGGATCAATACATGTCTACCATAATCTTGACAGCATAGTCAGTCATGAACACTACATTGTCAAGTCCTCTGGTGTAGCTTTTTAGAAGGGCACTAATCCCATCATGAGGGCCCCACCCTCATAACCTCCACTAACCTAGTTACCTACCAAAGGCCCAACAAAGTAGTGGATTAGGGCTTCCACAGATGAATCTGGGCACAGTGGGACAAAATTGAAGGTACAGCAGCAGCTGGCACTGGACTGGTCCTGAAAATGGGCAGCAGGGGGGCAACTGTTTTATAACCCTAACCAGAGCTAATACACCTTCATAATCTGGGATAGACAGAAAAGAAGACAAAAGATGCGTGGAGAAGGACTTAAACTATATTCCTCAGAATAAGGTGGGAGGAATAAACAAACATAAAAGAGTCTTTTCTGGGGGAACAGTTGCCTTCTACTTTTCCCTTGTGGAAAAGAGATGAGATAATGCTGGATAAATTTAAAATAATGTTCGTATATGATCATGCCTCTTTTTAACACAGCCATCCTACTGCAGAGGCTATGTACCTTAACATGATGAAAAAGTAATCACACTGTTGATTATGAACAATCTATATGAAATATAAAAAATTAACCTTCTGAGAAATTATAACAATTTGTTATTGAAGACATGTATGTAAATCTTTCCACCTGTGTTACTTTTTTATACAGGCCAAACTTAGCAGGAATCTCTAATTATTTTAACAGTGGGATGGCTTAACAAGGGTGTTGCTGGCCCACAAACGCAATTCGATTCTCAGCATGACTGCAAGAATGACAATTTACACCCTCCAGCAACAAGTAACTAGGAATATTAAGGTCTTATTAATTTACACAATGGAGAGCACATTGCTCCTAGATTAGTCAGAACAACAGAAAAGGAACATTTGAGGACCCTTGTATTAATACAATACTTATTACGTGGTGCTGGATTTGGAACACAAACGTTACGATGGATTCTAACAGCTCTGAAGCATCTACACTTACCTGTGGTCAAGGCAACTGTTAAAACCACTCTGCTCATACCAGAGAAGGATTTCACCTAAATAAGCAGCCTGAATTAAAAATCAAGCCACAAGGCATATACCTAAGTTAAAATGGTATTTACTAAAAAAATTTTTAAAAAGGGTATTTACTACTTTACATATAGATAAATCTCATAGACAAGATGTTGACTGAGAGAAATAAGACATAAAAGAAAATACAATGTGTGATTCCAGCTACATGAAGTTCAAGAACAGGCAAAACGCATCTATGGCGATGGGCGTCAGACGGTAGTTAATTTCAGTGGGAGTACTGATTGGGAGAGTGCGTGAGGGGTCCTTCGAGACGGGAGCCTTCATCTTAATATGCTCCATCTTAATCCGAGGGGTGAGAACATGAGAGTGTGCATAAGGAAAAAGTCTCTGAGCTCTACACATTCATGCATTTCACTATCTGTGTGATATACTTCAATTAAAATGGAAAAAAAAAAAACGAATTTACACCATTAGATAACTACCTAACAAAAATGAGTAACAGATCAATAGTACTAGATAATGATCTAATAAATACACAATAATCTTTATCGTTAGTAAAACGAAATTTCCAACTGTAACTTTAGTAAGAACCAAGCGTGCACCCACTTAGGATGTTTTAAAACCCATCTCCTTCCAGCACAGCCTTCCACACTTTACATTTCAGTGTGGCTGCAACTCCTAATCCTCCTGCCAGATTCCTGCAGAAGCCAGGATATTGATAAAACAATTGCTGCGCCTGTAAAGAGTTTTATTTGCTCTTGTTCCCCATCAGCTTAATACAAAGAAGAAAATATACTTGAAAAGCATCAAGTTCTATAAATAGGACTAAATGATTATGGAGTAGGCATCTTTATAATTGTGATTTTACCTTTTTTTCCCAGTTGTTTCTCAAGGCGTACAGCTGAAATTGAACCATAAAGCTTAGCTTGACAGAAAGGCATTAGCCTACCACACTAAACCACAAAGATAGGAGAGACAGTTATTTATGAAGAAACACTGTTTGCTATTATCCTTCTGAGATTCTACAAAGGGGCTAAATATTGATGTATTTCCAAGTCACCTTTCCCCCACTTCTTGTATTAACAAGCTAGAGTATGTTTTAGATGCTCCTAATTTGTCAAGATCAGGTGAGCAGAACTGTTGTACAGAGCACACCGCTCTCATTCCTACAAGGGCTCTGTAACCCTGCAGGTTATTAATAATTCATGGGTCTTTCTTGGTTCACAACAGGGGCATTACTCAGAGGGCATCACTCTTATTGAAAGAAATTAACGGCAATGGGCAGACAAACAACACACAAGTCAAACAAGAAGAAGCCCCCTATGAATCTGTGGACATTTAAGACTCGTTCAAGAGCTCCAATTGCTATAGCCACCCCAGCCCACCACCAAAAAAAGAAAATGCTCAGCATTCTTCACCTATACTTATACTGCCTGTTGGGCTCAATCTGACCATTTTTAGAACTATATCAGCTGTGTTAACTCAATTCTTTTCAAATCACTTCACTCTATGGTATGTTGAAACAGCCAGTGCTATTGGGTGTGACTGTGCTATGTCTACTGAATTAGTTTCTACAAACTAATCTTTTGGCAAGAATATGACATCCACCATAACACTGGAACTTTGGGGTCCACATTATTTATCCATTAAGGAAATACAAAGGATCCCAATGTCTTATGGTTGAAAACAAACAAGTCCCCAGGAAAAGAAACCATCTTTTACTGCCCTCCTCCGTATGTTTATGCCCTCCCCTGGGTATAATGGAGACCAATACTCTATAAAATCCATCGAAAATAACGGGCGTTACAGTCTCCGAAAGCTAAAGGGAGAATCAGGCTAGAGTTTAAGACAGTAGAACAGGGCAAAGCCTGAGCTTGTGACTGCATGTCCTGCTTGAAGGCATCTCAAAAAGAAGACAAAACAAAAAACCGAAACAAAATACTGCCAGGCCAAACATGCACGTGGGGGTGTGGTCTTGAATTTTAGACCCTTGGCTCAAATCAGAAGAAGATTCAGATGAGGATGTATTCCTCCCTCTAAATGGAAGACATTCTTGTTGGTTAAATCAGAGCATTCATTTTTTTTTCTTGAAGATGTATTTGAGGAAATACACTTGATATTGTTTAGAATGTAAGACAAATTAGGTTTCAAGCAAAGCTTGAACTTTCTGAATATCAGTAAAAAGCAACCTTGCTCTAACTAAGAATAATAATACCTAAAATTGATGGACTGCTTACTATGTGTGCCAGGTACCATTCTAAGCACTTTGCATAGATGAACACATTTCTAATGCTCACAACAACTCTACAGTCTAGTTACTATTATGACCTCCATTTCACAGATGGAAAACTAAGCAGACATAGAATGGCTAAGTAACCTGACCACAGACACACAGCTAGTGAACAATGAGGCTGCTATTCAAACCTAAGCCATCTTTCCTCAGAGCCGGCACTCACACACTGCTATGCCTCTTAGCTAAAAGCACTATCCATGTACTCCCTGGGAAAGGATCATCAAGGGAAGGGAAATGCTTTCATTCATTAGCAAGACTGAATCAATCTGGGGGGTGGGAAGGAGGAATGCCTTACATTTATTCCATATAAAATAAATAGAAATTTATCACCAAAATCACTACATAAATGACAACTTGCTCAGGACTAAGCAAGAAAAGGCTTTTAGACAATCTATAAATGAATAAAATTCTTGGTAATAATAATTAATAGATATCAAATCAAATCAGTAAAAATTTGATACTACAACCATATATTGCTTTTGTCCCTTACTTGAAATCGACGTCTTTGGAATCTGTGGCACAAATATGAGTCTAACTATGTCCAATCAGATGTTCATCTTTATTTCTTCTTTGACTAATGAAATGCCCCAGGACAGAATAAGTAGAGAAATTACACGACCTTTGAAAAACACTTGCTGGGGCACCTGGGTGGCTCAGTGGGTTAAAGCCTCTGCCTTCGGCTCAGGTCATGGTCCCAGTGTCCTGGGATGGAGCCCCGCATCGGGCTCTCTGCTCAGCAGGGAGCCTGCTTCCTCCTCTCTCTCTCTGCCTGCCTCTCTGCCTACTTGTGATCTCTGTCTGTCAAATAAATAAATAAAATCTTTAAAAAAAAAAAAAAACACTTGCTTTTTTTTTTAATCGATAATTACAAATTTTAAATTCTACTGATTTGATGGGTACCAAATACAATTGATAGACTTTTCTCTTGGCACTGAATATTAAGCCTTCATGTTGCAATGAATGATTTTAGTCATGAAGGATAAGATGTCCCAAAAAGTTGAGTCTTTGGTAGCAATATTATAATCATTTACCTGGGGTGTGTCCTCCTGTTGACCTCTTTCAGAATAGATAGAACTTCACCAGAATCAAAGTGAGTACATTATTTATTCTCCATATGTGGTAAGCACTAGATAATAGGGCATCTTTTCACATAGACACAAAAAGCTTCCTTTAGTAAAATCCCTTACTATATCTACAGATATAATTATAAATGTAAAGCTAAAGCATTTCAGATCATCATAAAAGTAAAAATATTTTTCTCAATTTACACAAACTTAAAATAAATATGGAAGATTTTAGCACAAGATACTTCACTTTTTTCAGAGAATTAAAAATACATGTGACTATCTCATAATGGAAAGAGCTACAGGCATGTTGCGTAACAGATGAGTGCCTGAAAATGTCAACTTTTTGTATAATTTCAAGAGTATGTCCCAAAGAAAAAAAAAAGCGTAACCTCAAAATTTCAAGATAATAACAGTCGATATGATTACATGCAGGGTTCCCCCAAACAGTCTATCCCATTAGATAACCCAAGAACAAAGCATTTATAGTTAGAGAAGTTTGAATAACACTTGAAGAATCAAAACATGTTTATCCTATTAAGCGCTCTGAGAAGTCTGCTTAAAAAAAAAAAGTCAACTTTCTTAACCCCATGTTTCTGAAGTTCAGTTGACCTATAACCTTTTTATCAAACCATTAAAAGTTCTAGAAACCAGTGATTCATTGAACACATTTGAAGAAATGCGTTTAACGCTTTCCAGTTAACAAAGTACTTCTACATGTATTATTCTCACTTAAGTCTTAATTCAAAACCAGTTTGTTTGTTTGTTTCAGGAAAAAAGTTCTACCAAATTACCAATAAGAAATGAATCCAACCTCTACTGCTCTAGTCAATACCACTAAAAAGCAATGGAAAGGAGGGTAGCCCCATGTCCCCGAAGCAGCAGGAGCCTTGGGCACCCTGACAGGGAAAAGACAAACATACCATGCAAATACTTTGGACGTTCCCAACTTTCTACAGTTGTACCCCCTCCTTGCTGGGCTCATGAGGACACAGGTTGTAGCAATTTTTTAAAGGCCATGTGTGTTTATATGCACAAATCACAAAAACCTACTGCTTCTTCAGGGGTATATAAGATACCAAGAGTTATGAACCCGTACTCAGAGACTGCTGCGGCTGCTTCAATTGAAGTCGTTCCGTCTGCTCCAGCGAAGAAGGCAGCAGCAGATTCTACGCAGAAATCCCATTAACGAGAACTGACGGCCGGAAAGGGTGAATGCACAACCTGTGTATTGACAAATGTCAGTAGCAGGTACAGGAAGGCAGGACACAGGCACTGGTCCCACAGACCGAGCTCACACATCTAAAGGCAGCGCTTTCAGAGCTGCTGTGGTTGTTTCTTTTTTAATCATAAAACACAGTAAGAAGTACATTTTACATCACAACCTGACATACATATGCATTCACAAGTACTTAAATGAAACAACAATTTCGTGAAGCCATACAGACCTTTCTAGAGGAGGAGTTCTCTCCTTTCTATTCTGTTCCATTAAAAACTGAAAACCAGCCATAACTTGCTAAATTAGCCTCTTGCACCACTGTCGGCTTACTAGCCATATTTTGTGTAGTTCTGCGCTGAAGGACTCGAGAAAGCCAGCACAGTCGGAATACCCAGCAGCCGAGAAATCAGTGCCACCACCTCAGACAGAGACAAGTTGTGTTCTGGCTCCCATCACCTACAGTAAATGCTGCATCCATCCAGGTGAGTCACGGGAGACCTCAGGGATCAGGGCAGCATCTACTGGCTCAGGACTGAGCCGTCCCTGCAGGCACCCTCCTCTGACTGTGTTCCGGGAGCTTCCTTACTCCAGACAGGTCCAACTTTCCTCGGTGATTGTGAAGTTACATGTTGCATGACACGCAGGGGACAGTAAACCAGACACAAACATAAGCTTGAGGATGGAAGACTGAAGAGGAAATCCAGAAACGTGCACAGCTCTGAAAAAGCCTACTCTCCTTTCCTTTTCTCCACCATGTCCCCCCCAAGTCCGAATCTCCGCCATCACTAACACACCAAGGTCAGCCCGTGAACGTCCTCCTCCACCTCTGCGGACACCAGCCCCCCGGGTGGCTCAGGACTCAGCTATCCCTTCTTTCTCCAGACTCTGATTCTGTGAGATAGGACCCACTCTCAATCCATACTTCCTATCTCCCTTCCTGGTTTTTATTTTTCTCCACAAAACTATCAATATGTACCATATTATGTATTTTATAATTTGATCCTATAGCTCTTTGAGGGAAAGGATCTGTTTTTGTTTCATTCACTTGTATCAGCGCATGGCACACTGCAGGCACACAGTATCTGTTGAGAGAGAAAGACGGAGAGGTGGAAGAGAAGTGGGGGAGGAAGAGGACACAAATACAGCGCCAATCTACCATCTTTGATCCCTTAAACATATGCTCCCTGGTCTAGGCACTTACCTGAACTTCGTACTTCTACAGAATCGGAACAGGAACTGGTTTCCCAGAAATCTCCAGAGGCCACGCTAACACTCCCTCAGCCAAGCTACAAGGAGAGCTACAGAGAGCTATGGAAAGCTACAGCTTCAGTTAAATTTCGGAATTCCTTAACGTTGCCCTCCTCTCCCACGTCAGTAATACAGCAGGACTAGATTACTGCAAGAAATGTTTGTTATTTAGCAAAACAGAAGTAGCCAGGCCAAGATGGAAGATGCAAAGGAAAACTGAAGGAAACAAGATAACACCATGGAAAAGGTAAGAAACCCAATTCACGAACATGGTTTTCTCGAGGCATAAAATTGCAAAATGTGAGAGAAGTCTTAGAAATGATGCAGTCACTCCTCCTCACTTTATAAAACAGAAAACCAAGACCCAGAGATTTATACATAGCTAACCCTGAAATGGGCAACTATTATAGAAATTTTGAGGGCGTCTCCCTCGAAGGCACCCGTGAGTGGCAATGGAAGTACCTGTCTTGTCATCATTTTGAGGCAATAAAGCTAAGCAATGGTGCTTGCTCTAGCCCCTCACCCCACCTTCCACTGCAGCATCACTACAGCTCTTTGCTCCAAGTCCTGCCCCGACTCTGGCTTCAGGTTGAGGGCACAGAAGGATCCAGGTGCTCAGCTAAGGAAACGAGTGTCCAATTACAAAGACTTTATTGTTACTGGTTTCCTGGTGCCTGAAGTCCAGACCGAGTCTACGAACTGTACCGTATCAGCCCTTAAACCTGGGACTCTGGTTCCAGCTACAGTCTGAGCCATCAGCCATGTGCCTGTGTTGCATATTCCTGGGTTTCTACCCCTTTCTGATCATGGCTGCTGTTTTCAAGACCTCTTCCAGACAGTCGAACTCTGATTTCCCTGCCCCGTGCATCAGCACAGACTGTGCTATGCCGTGTAACTTAGCAGGCCTCGGGTATTCGAGTCCTGCAAACTCTCAGATAAAGGACTGGCCCTTTACTTGCTCCTGGGATATGACCTCTGAGCCCTTGAAATATGAAAGTGTCTTTTAATACCCTGGAGTATTGAGCCACACCACACAGTTTATGCTAGCAATGTGATTTTCGGTAAACATCCATCTTTGTTCAGCTAGGCTGTGGACCATGCTATCAGTTTGACCTCTGGAGAGCCTGGAGACAGAGTAATCAAGGTCAGCCACTCTGTGACCCCTGCCTACCAAACTTCTGGACACCGAGCTCGCTAAGCCTCTCTGGTTGACCATAATCCACACACGTTGTCACAGATCCTTGCTGGGAGAATGAGGCACATTCATAACCCACTGGGAGAAGACAACTGGAGGGTGCTCATGGTCTCACCTGTACTCCTCCCGATGTTCCTTTTGCTCATTTCAATCTGTATCTGTCAGTGTAATAAACCATAACTGTGAGTATAACAGCTTTTCTGAGTTATGTGAGTACTTCAGGCAAATAACTAAAACTGGGGGTGGTCTTGGGGACCCCAGGCATAAACTAGATTCTCTTTTCCCACAAGTATCTCAACCAGCCTTATTATCCAATTCCTTGGTCATGACCACTCTCTGTTCAGATATCCATAACCACTGAACCTCTTAAGTTTAATCAACTTCGGGTCTCAGTGGAAATAAGTGCACAGAAAGAATAAGCTCATATGATTTGTATCGGGGAAAAAAAAATAAGCAGCAACTTTTGAAATGTAAACCAATTACAGAAGCCAATTTAAAATGAGTAAGACTGACGAACTGCAAACTAGATCATTTTCTGCTTATTTACCTGATGACTATTTTTCAGGTAAGAGATTAATGTGCCTCATAAATTCAACCCTGTAAGATTTATGTGCCCCACAAGGTCCTGCCTAGAGCAGCCATCTTGCCTTTCTCTCTGACCCATCTTGTCTCATCCAGGGCCTTAAAGCATTTGCCTCTAACAGCGCACCCTCCCTCAGTAGAGATAAGGAGCTAATTCATCCAAACATCCATCACGGACCTGTAAGAATCAAAGAGGCACGTTGTTAGTTCTGCTTCTGGCAATGAAGGACACTGACAGTTTGTCTGTGGGTTTTTCTCTTCCCGTGGTTTTAGGCTGACAGTGCGCAGCTGTACCAAAGCTGTCCCTAACAGATGTGAGGAGAGGAACAGCACCTGACGTGATCAGCATCTCTGACAGTCCCTTCCCCAACTGTATTAAAGGCACCCAACTTGGAAAGAGAGATTTGTCCAACCATCAGACTTCACTTTTACTGGTTCAGTGTTCCAAAATTCATTGTTTACTTATACCAAAGTATCAGACACCAATAGCTGGTTTTGCTTCAAGGAAACTTTGGTTACTGATACACAGATCCCTCAAAATAGTCAAAATCACCACCCTGGATCTCAGAACTCTTAGTGCCTAATAAAGTTTAGTTGCAGCTATTTTAAAAGAGCTGTTTGAAGAGATACAAAGTGACTAAAGGAATCAAACAAGAAGCAGATGGGGGGGATGAGGCAACTCAAACTGCACGTGAATTTCAATGAGACACGGATGTTACTGAATATACTCCACCCCCCACCCTACAAAACCACGTCTGTTGACCTCATGCAGCTCCAGGGATAACTACCGGAGAGACCAGTGTTTGTAGATAGAGGAGTTCTAGGACCAGTGTTTGTAGATGGAGGAGTTCTAGGAGGCATTTCTGTCGATGGCTGTAATCAGCAGGTTGATCCTGACAGCTTTTCTCATTCTCCATGCCAGAGATAAGGGTGATAATCACAGCAATCAGCAGAAGAAGAGGCCTTCCATGCAGAACTAGAGAGGAACAATAAGCATGCTTGATGGACGGTTTCACAGGCCTTGGAAACCTGCCTGTTTGCACAAGTGCCCCTAGAGGCAAGTGAGCAGATGGGCACCTCTGAGCTTTGAGAATCCTTTACAGTTACTCAAAATTAAACTGTATCACTCCTCCGAGAATTTATAGTCCTGGAAGGGTTCACTGCTCTGTGAATAACCTAAGAACATACTGAAAAACTGCATTCAAATCAAATTAGGTTAAATTTTAACCTTCCGTCCTTGAAAAAAAAATCAGTATCTGATACAGAATTATTTATCTTGACTTGAATTTAACTGCATTTAATGATATCTTTCATGAAATGTAATAATACATTCCATGTTAAACAGTTGTGAAGTTTTCCAAAATGGGTCCAAAGCAGGTTTTATCTTAAATGGGAAGCTTTAGTCCCAAAGGAATGGTCCTTATCTGGATTTCTGTCAGGCCTACATTCATTTTTATAACCAACAAATAAAATTTAGTGCCACAATAATAAGTGAATAAAGCTGTGGTTGGGCTTTTCAGTATGCTTTCTGGCTCTAAATGCTGGTAACTGTCAGGATGCGCTGAGCTCGTCCACACCCGGCTCTCATACCTCAAGTCAGTGTCGTCTGCAGACAGAAATGAGACGAAATTGAACATATTTTATGGCTGTTCTGCTTGAGGGAAGAAGAATAAGGTATATCAATACTTCTTGTCATTTCCTGAAAATACTGTATTCTCCAAGACACTTAGCCAGCATTTGCCCATTTAAGCAAGGACAAAAACATAAAAAGAAAGTTTTTAACTCAGAAAATTAGCACATCAATATTTCTGGGTCACAGAAATTAAAGTCATATCAAGCATTACTTTAAAATCTAAGCTAGGGGCGCCTGGGTGGCTCAGTGGGTTAAGCCGCTGCCTTCGGCTCAGGTCATGATCTCAGAGTCCTGGGATCGAGCCCCGCATCGGGCTCTCTGCTCTCTAGGGGAGCCTGCTTCCTCCTCTCTCTCTGCCTGCCTCTCTGCCTGCTTGTGATCTCTCTGTCAAATAAATAAATAAAATCTTTAAAAAAAAAAAAAATCTAAGCTAAATACACTCTCAGGGTTGGTTGCTCTCAGTAATGGTAACTATCATTAAGAAAATCTAAAATTTAAGGAATAAAGAGTCATATTTAACACCCTGTTATTGTTACTGAAATATTACTAAATTTATAGCCCATTTAAAAATGCCAAGACTTGACTTCTTTTGTAAAATTAGATCTGCAAAAACTTTCTATAACTTTACTCATACAGTATGTGTCTCCCCACTCACTGCTCCATCAATTCAACAGGAAATGTTTTCATAAAACTCTACTGTTTGATGTTATTTCTGACCTTTGGGAGTGGGTATGTGTCCATTCCCTAGCCATGTCATTCATACATTTAAAGAGGACAATGTAAAAGTGGGGTTCAGAGAGACTCCCAGTGATTTTTCACAATTTAGGAAATTAATTCTGAACCAGAAAATATAATTGGCTGCAGGTTGGAAAACATAAGTTATAACTATATAAATTAAACAGGCTCCTAGCAATATTTAGAAATATTAAAAAACATTACTAGTAATATATGGTATAACTGGAAGTACATGGAGTTTAGAGTCAGAGAAACTAGAGTCCAAATCTTGCCTAACCTAATAACTCCTGTTGGACAGTTTTGACCTCTCTGAGCCTAATGTTAATTTTTTTTTTAAAGTTTTTTTTTATTTATTTGACAGAGATCACAAGTAGGCAGAGAGGCAGACAGAGAGAGAGAGAGGAGGAAGCAGGCTTCCCGCCAAGCAGAGAGCCCGATGCGGGGCTTGATCCCAGGACCCTGAGATCATGACCTGAGCCAAAGGCAGAGGCCTTAACCTACTGAGCCACCCAGGTGCCCCAATGTTAATTTTTATACAATGGGAACATGCAGAATGTATAGCTGTTCTGAAGTTTAAATGAGCATCTCCCTACATGCAGTGTCTGATGCAAAGTGTTCAGTAAATGTTACTCTTTTCCACAAATAAAGTTACTACAGAAAACACACTGAAGAAAGAGAAGGATGGGGGGAGAGAGAGACTGGTAGAGAGCAAAAATAAAATAAAGACAAAAGATAGCGCAGTAGCAATGATTGCTAAATATTATGAAAACAAATAAAAACTGAAAAAAAAAAACTCACACAGTTAAGAAGCTAGATCATTAAAATCTTAGTTTTTGAGGCCAAGGAGTTCAATTCTAAATCCTAAGAGAGATGTGGAAAGGCCCTCTCACAAGACAAGAAGAAAAGCAAGTTCAAACCCTGTTTTGCTTATAGGTTTCCTATTGAAGCTTGATTTAAAAGTTGGTGGAGGTGTGCCTGGGTGGCTCAGTCAGCAAGCATCTGCCTCTGGCTCAGGTCTGATCCCGGGGTCCTGGAATTAAGCCTCACATCAGGCTCCCTGCTCATCACGAAGCCTGCTTCTCCCTCTCCCACTCTCCCCTGCTTGTGTTTTTTCTCTCGCTCTCTCTCTGCCAAATAAAATCTTAAAAAAGAAAAAAAAAAAAAAAGTTGGTGGACCTTTTCCTGTTCCCTAACTAGGCTTAACAGCTGGGAAGAGAAAAGCCATTTGGAAAAGCATCCAGTTGTTTGTGGGGAAATTAGACACTGGATTCACTGCATTGTTCATTCAAAGAATCTGTGATAGGAAGGACTTCAAAAGAGCAAATTTTAAGCAAATCCCTGAGATTACATTATTCCATCCATAAATATTTCAGAATGAAATGAAATATTTAGGTAAGGACTAAAAGTTAAGGACAAAAAGGTAAGGTAAAGGACTAAGGGTAAAAGGTAAGATAAGGTAAGGACTAAAAGGTAAGGACTCTTTTAAAGTATACAAAAATATCATTAACACACCAAAACCTTAATAATACTTCCTTAATATCAAATTAATATTCAAGTATGTTCTACCACTTCATAATTATTTTTTAATTTAATTTTTTTATTTTATTTTCAGTGTTCCAAAATTCATTGTTAATTGTTCAGTTCAAAATCCATATGTTTGCTTCCAAACAGTCTAGGTGTGGGGGAGGGGGGTGAGGTACAGACTGAGGAGGTCCAAGTTGGATGGACGGCACAGGGGAGTTCATTATGCCATTCTCCCTACTTCTGCATAACCCTCACACTTTTGATAATAGAAATGTTTTACATTTTCTATAACAGGAAATTAAATACAAACATCTACAGCAGAAACAGGAAACTAGAAGCACAAGTGTTTCTGATGTACGCTATGGCAGCAAAAAGATGGGAAGCATCTGTTCAAGCAACAGTGTAAGGCTTTTGTTGAAGTTCAATGCAAACCTATTGAGAAACTTCAAAAGCTACTAAGGAATCAATTCTTATGAATCAATTTTTGCATATCGACCCCTTTTTAGTAGATTGTCAATAATGTGACAATACCATTTCTTGAGGGAGGGGTGCTTGTTAAAAATAAAAATCCCCAGTCCCTTTTCGTTTCCTCTTCTATGTTCTGTTGGATAAATGATG
Organism: Enhydra lutris kenyoni; assembly: GCF_002288905.1. Taxonomy (NCBI): domain Eukaryota; kingdom Metazoa; phylum Chordata; class Mammalia; order Carnivora; family Mustelidae; genus Enhydra; species Enhydra lutris. The sequence continues at coordinate 6,044,662 of NW_019154146.1, read as the reverse complement.
CTCGCACACCCAGGACAGGAAGAAACACACAGTCGAGGATGGGAAGTCATGAAGCACGAGTCATGAAGATGAAGAGATGACAGCACATACTTTCCCAAGCTGTCTCATCTGTCTTAGGAATGGCCATCACAGGAAACTCTGGGGAATCTGTTTAGATTTACATGTTAAGAAAAAGCCTGTGCTGGCATTTTAGGGAAGGTTTTCCTCCTCCCTGCCTGAATATCTTAGCAGATGTGATGGTAGGTTCTAGAAGAGGATCAGCACATATAAAGCACCAGTAACTATGTTAAATCCTGCTGGTTGCCTAGTCCCTATCTCTTTTCCCTTTCTTCTTGCTAACAGAACCCTAATATCATCACGGGGCGTGGGGTGACAATGCACCTAGATTTTTAAAACTATATTTTCCATCCAAGGTTGGCCAGGCAACATCGTCCTTATTACTGAGATGTAAGTGGAAGTCACTGATGGACTATGGGGAAAGCCTTTTAAAAGGGGAGAGATGAGCTGGTTCGCTACTTTTTGCTGTAAGTCCTTTGTTCCTCTCTTCCTGCCTGTAATTCTAAGTGATGGCTGGAGTTCCAGAACCATCACTTAAGCATGAGGACCCCAGGCAACCCCTAAAGACTGTGGCTCACAAAGCCAAAGAACCTCATTTTTTGGCTCCCCTGGCAAGAAAGACAGAGTTTCTTCCCTTGTGCGCTAAGCATCCAGGCCTTGTACTTGGCCCCAGGCCACAAGCTTCTGAGATTGGAACGGACTTCTAGAGCCTCCTATCTCCTCCTTCTCCAAGGCAGTGTGCACTAGCCACCAGTCTTTCTGCCTCTCTTCATTCTTCAATACCTCCAGGCAGTTGTTTCTGTATTATGTCCAGCTCTTTTCTTTTAGGGGGGAGGGAATTCCAGGAGGGCTTTAGTCCCTCATACTTGAAGCAGAACACCTTAAATTTTACTCCTACCCAAGCCCCAAGGAACGGCTAGAATCTATACAATGTATAGGTGGATTCTTGATCAGAGAGAGAGTGGTACTCAAACCACACCCAGTGATGGCATTCAGAAACCATGAGCTCTTCATTGTCCATTAAAAGAATTTTGTTAATCATTTTACAAATATTATTAAATCACTCCATGAATGGAAAGGATTAGGTACTAGCTATACACATAATCACCGGAATAGAAACAAGGCTACAGGGGTCTTATATGTCAATATGTTTCAGATCATTATGCATATATTTGTTTAAGATTTTATTTATTTATTTGAAAGAGAGAGAATGAGAGTGAGAGAGCACGAGGGGAGAGAGGTCAGCTGGAGAAGCAGACTCCCTGCTGATACATAAGTACCAAGTAACAAGCAAAGAATGGAGAAGATACTAAAAAATCCTTGCCTTTTTAGAATGTTATTGGAGAGTGGGGAAAAATGAAGGAAAAATCAACTGAAATCAATATACAATCAAATGCAGAAATAGAGAGAAAAAATATGTGCCAAAAAATCTGCCATATTATGACAAAATGTTCAAATTACATAACTGAATCAACTCTTTCTAGATAATTAATGAAACTAAATAACATCTCATTAAATAACATCTACTAATAACATCTAGTAACTCACTAAATAACATTAAGTAACATCTCACTAAATAACATCTAGAAAGCTGTGGAACATGATTAGTAAATACAGAACACTAGAGATCACCAATCAGTCAAGCTTACTGCAGTAACAGATAAACAAGACACGGATTCTAATGTATCATCTATTCCTTGTCTATTTCTTCCTACGTTTTACGTTCAAGCATCCTATATGAACTAAAAGCTAATTTTAAGAATAAAAATTACTCCAATGTTTCAAGTCTGAGTAACTAGAAGAATGATAAAGTCACTAATAAAAATAAGTTGGGAGAAACTGATCTGGGAAGAAGAAAAAGAGATGACAAGTTATGTTTTGAGTATGTTTGATTTGCAAAAATAGCAGACAAGTGTGATTGTGTCCACAATTTTTGTACTTGACTATTCATATCTGAACTCCACCCACTTCTTCATTTGGAGGCCCTCAGCACAACTGTACCATTTGGCTTCATTGATGGCAAAATTAGGATCATAACATCAAACTACAGGATTATATTTTGAGAACTAAGTGGCATAATTCAAGTTAAACACCCAGTAAAGAGTATTTATTAAATGTTAACATCTTTCCCTTTCTTCCTTCTTCCTAGCTAGCCTGTCTTTCTGAAACCCACTTTGATTCTGTATGAATTTCTACTTCAAACTGACCCATCCCCTAACCATCCTTCAGCATCATTTACTCTATCAGTTACACATCCTTTACCCTTATTCTTCCTATTCCTCTCAATTTTACAAATGCTATATACATTCTTCAAGGTCCAACTCAAGACTCACCTTTTGATGAGTAAACAATCACTCCGATCTATACCGCTTCTCCTGTGCCAGATGCCTCATGGCCTGTGCTGCTAGTAACCGTTTTACATACTTATGACTTGTCTCTCCAACTAAACACAAGATTCTAAACAGCAGAATCTGTATGTAAAACTGCTTTCATTTGTAAGGACTGGAGTCTGGCTCTCCGTGGAGATCCGTACAAGCTTGCTGAATAAAGGAATCAGTGAGGAATCAGTGAGTCCTTAAAATCCAAGGACTAATACCAGTTCAGATATACCCAGTGAAGTTCAACTTACATCATTTTTATTGGTGAGCGTATCAAAATCAAATCTGATTATAACTGAAATTAAAAAAAAAAAAAAGCTATTTGTTTGGCCTAAAAAGCAATGTTTTAAAAAGATACTGTAAAAAGAGACTTTTATAAAAGAACTTATACTACAATATTTATTTAACACTTGCACATGAAGGCAAGAATTAAAAATGGAAAGGGACTTTTATCAGAATCTTGACAGCATCACAAATAAGGGTTTAAGTAATTTATAAGTAATTTTTAAAATCAGAGATGTATTTTTAAAAATCAACTCATTACAGCAGCACTAGAATTAAACCTACTACAAGAGTAACTTATTTATTTATTTATTTATTTTAATTAATTTGTCAGAGAGAGAGGGAGAAAGAGAAGGCATGAACAGGGAGAACAGCAGGCAGAGAGAGAAGCAGGTTCCTCACCGAACAAGGCACCCAATGTGGACTCCATCCCAGGACCCTGGGATCACGACCTGAGCCAAAGGCAGATGATTAACAGACTGAGCCACCCACGTGTCCCAAGAGTACCTTATTTAAACTAAATGGGACGAAAAACATTCAGCATATGCAAAAGTCCAGCACACCTCCATAATTTACCTAGGGCTTAAAATAATGTATAAAGACAGCCTGGAAAGTGAAGGATAAACAAACAAGGGATAAACAAACAAGTTTGGAGGGGTTTCGTTTTGCTTTGTTTCTTGTTTTTTGTTTTTTAGTTCAGTGCACAACCAGACTCAACATCACTTCAAACATCAGAATCAGTTCAAATTTTATCACTGGTATTTGGGGTTAGCAAAATTACAGCTTTAGAACCCTGTTCTTCCTTATCTCCAGACAGAAATCCACACCACAAAATAAAACCCACAGAAGCACATGACTACATGTGGGAAACTGTTTCCTTTGTAATTAATTTCTATGTATATTCTGTGAAATGAAGTGCTTAAAAATCAAACCATATTATAATGTCTTTGTAAAACTAGGTATCTTCCACAAATTGATGTATCTTTAAAATAACTGAAAATAACCTTGATGATTGCTCTGCAAGGTCAAGAAATTAGTAAACAGCTTACAGAACTGAAATTTTATACAGTAACAGTTATGGCTGCGTATTAATGAACTTCAAGTACTACACACTTGGCAGGATGTTGAGATCAATGTTTCCAAATACCTGCCATGATAGATTGATTCTCTGGTTATTTAAAGTCACTGCTTTGCAAGTAACTTCAAGTAGTTAAGCAATAAAATTTATCTATTTAGAAAAAATTCATATTCTATTTCCTCCATAGATGGTCATTGTAAAGAAGCATAAACAACCCTAATTCTCAGCTGATAATATGCAGAGAGAACATATACACAAAGGAGGCTTCATTTAGATAAAACGACAAAGAAAAGTACCATTTCCTGATTTTTTTTTTCCCTTAGCCCTCCCCACCTACCACCTTGATTCTGGAAACGGCAGAATAAATTAAAGCTCCTTTCTCCTACATCAACTCCTTTGTCCTCTCAAGGTTGCCTAATCATATTCATCTCTTAAAATGAAGTAAGAAACATTTCAAAAGCAGTATTCACATTAAATCAACTTTCTGATTCGTGCATTGCAAGAATAAAGCAGTGTAATCACATCTTAAATTGGTTTACAGCAGGCTGTCTACCTTATCCTGGTTCTCAGGATTGATGAAATGAATAGTTTTAAAATAGCAGTTTTTGAAATGACTGAGAATTAATAGTGCATAATTATCTCAGTGTTGACAAGTGAAAGATGTTTAACTCCTTAAATGAGCTTTCCTAATGAATCAGTGTCAGAGAAAGGCTTCATTGCCTGTACCTTGTTGATTGATATCTAAGGGGATTGATTTAACCATAAAGACATACTAAAAGCCAATTTTAAAAATCATTTATGTAAAAACTAAATGACCCAACTTTCACTGACTATTGAAAGATTTACTTAAGATTTTACTGTAAGTTTCAATAATATTCTAGGTATTGGACTACCAGGAAAATTACATCTTATCTGTCTACTTGGAACTCTTCAAGCTTTCCATACAGCTTCAGCAAAACAGATTTTAGTATTAGACTGCCAAGGGCCTAAAATAAAAAAGGTAAACATTAAAAACTACTGAAAGGAAAAGTAGTACAGAGATTGTTTCTGACCTTTCTATTTGAGGATCCTAGTGAAGGACAACTACAATAAATATAAATAAATAAATAAATCTCCATGGGTTTTTTTTTTTTTCATTTTTTTAAATTAAAAAAAATATATGTAAAAAATTCGTAAGAATGTTATCTTTACCATGTTGAACTTTTAACATTGTCTAGTCATCCCTTTTCTCTAATTCATGTTAACTCCTAACTACAGCATTTAATTCTGTGTCTTAAATACTGTGGGGAAAAACAAACATATTCCTAAACACCTGGAAGAGAGAAACAGGAACACCGTCCCAGCAACAGATATGCAGACGAACATAATACAGACCAGCTTTGATTTACTCTTTATTTTTCCATATCCTTCACATATGCCAACTATGTAGCTTAAGTATGTGTCAGGCGCTGGGCGAAGAACAGTCTAGTCTTCAAGACCTCCAAAGAGGTAGAGAACATCTCCCCACTTTGCAGAAGAGGCCAAGACTATGGAGGCGAGGCTCCTGCCCGAGTCACAGAAGGGGTAGTGGGTGGAGCCTGACCTTGAACTAAGGAGGCCACAATGCAGAATCCACACACAGTGCCATGGGAAAATATTCGCCACTTAAATTATCCTTAAGGGACCGCGGATATTTCAGCCGTCAGTAAAGCGTGGCGCTCTGAGAGGATGCTCAGCTACTCCCTCACGGATTCATGACACTGGAGAGGCGACTGGATGTCAGCGTTCTCCCACAGGCGGGGATGCAATGGCTCACAGGGACAGGGCCCTCCAGTCTGGAAGCCACAGATGGCGCTGGGATGAAGGGGGGATTGCTCTGTTATTAAATGCCTTATAGAAGAGGCCTGGGGATAGGTAAGTTTGGGGTACAAATTAACGTCTTTGACCTAGTGACCTCCTTAATTAGAGTAAGAGGGCCAGTCTGAAGAGCTTCAACAGTCTGAAACAGCGAGAGCAGAGTGTGAAGACGACGTCGGCCCAAATTACTGGTTGCTCTGCCTGGGCACACGGGGCCCAGTGCCCCCCGCGCCCACACACACGCATAGGCCGCAGGAGGTCATATGCAGAATATCCGCCCGGGAGGCGCTCTTGAAGCGGGAGAGCTGGGCTCTTGTCTCATGGAGTGGAAGGATGAACTTCACAAAGGAGAGTGAGGAAAGCGATAGTTTTATGGAGCAAGGATACAGGAAAAGCTCTCAGGAGTGACCGGGATCCCAACAGGTTGCCAATGTGGGCCTCCAATGACAATCTTTTATTTAGAACAGACCAGGGAGCTTTTGGCCTTAACATTCTTGGGACATCCTGGTTTGAGTAAGGACTGGTGATTACATCTTTAACGGCTTATTTCTTTGGTCATAAGTGACCGTCATAAAAAAAAAAAAAGAGACACACACACCCCAACACCTAAGGCAGGGTGATCTGGTTTATTCCCTCATCTCTGGTTTCCTCACACCTCTGCATATTGGGGATTTCTGTGAGCCTGACCACAGAGCCCCCTACCTATCTCTCCCTACCTAGCCCTGCCTACCCCTTACTCACTCTGGAGAAACAAACACCTTAACATTCCTTTAGGGAACCAAGGCCTCTGTACCAGCACTCCTCCCCATGTTCAAACCCCGCCACTTCTCCCCCCAGACTCCTACACTACACATCAAGAAGGAAACTAGATCTTTACTAGCCAAATTCCCAGCTTCAGTCTTCTATCTTAGGTTTCCAATAACATAATTAAGATACATGAATGCCTCAGACCATTCTAGACCCATTAGTCAAATTGAAACTGTACATCAAAGCTCACTGGACTATTTTGCTAAACTGACACCTTAAAATGTTTTAAGAGAAATGCATTCAGAGGTCCAAATGTGTGGGTTAAACATAACTTCTTAAAGCATAATCGGCTAAGAAATTGCCAATGTTGATTTACAAATATTCATGATAAATATAAATGTGTACTAAAGAGAAAAGGTTGGGCTTCCTCATCTGCATGTAGGGATTATGAGAACTATTTCTTGAGGAATATAAATTAGTTACTGCATATGAATGGGCCTGGTAGGATCTAGCATCATCAAAGGTGGTCACGTTTGAATTGTAAAACAAAAGGAGTTCACACTGTATTTATATTTTAAAAAATGTACAAGAACAACAGTACTTGCATTGATCAGCTTTAAGCTACCTCAAATAATTTTATCGCCTTTACCAAGTGCATAGAGATTTATATTGAAAAATAAAAGCATACCAAGAACTGCAGAGTTTCAAAGGTAAAAATGTACTTCACATATTACTTTGTAGGTAATGTTCCTTTTTTTGCTTTTAATTTGCTATCATTAGCACAAAAATCAAAATGTTAAAATGAGGCTTTTCTAAGAAGTTCTAGAAATTGGTCCTTCTAACTCTTTTAATGTCTATGATGGACACCCTCCATACACAGCATAAGCCCGTGAAATGGCTGGCAAGACTTAAGAGGGTGCTTACAGTGGGGCGTGGGGTGCCGCTAGTGTACAGAAAAATGGGGATTTAAGGTCAGTTACCTCTTCACACAGTTTCCTGCCCTGACCAGCCCTTCAGGTGTTGTCTCTGAAAAATCTCTTTGCTCCCTCAGGAGAACATGATTTTAGAAACAGCTATAAGGCAATATCACTTAGCACCTATAATTTTGTAACTGTAAATTTAAGACTGTGGGCCCAGTCCAAATATTCCGGGCCTGAAACCCCACTGTTTTCATCAAAAGTGCCTTCAATCAAGTGGAACCTAGTAGCGCTACTTCTTTAAGGAGACCCGTTCCCAGCATAAAATCTAGATATCCCTATCTATGAACCGACATTTAGTGAGCAGTATCAGGCCTGGATGTGGCAAAACCCTGGCTTTTTTCAACTCTTTCCTCAAAATAATGAGATTTAGAGAACAGCTGTCAGTCATGGAAAGCCATCCTCAAACGTTGTAGGATGCCTCGAAACCTGGTTCTCAAAGAAAATCAAAAATTAAAATAACACGTTTAACAGCTTATAAAGTTTAAAAGATCTTATCTGCTCTGAGACACAGAAAGAAACAAATTATTTCCTCGGCCAGGCAAAACTCAGGTTCCATTTGAAAGTCCTACTCCGTAACCCTCAGTCTTCCCTGTTGGAAGGTAATTATCAGGGCCAGAGGGATCGTCCCCGCTGCTCCTCAGAAGTGAACACAGGGAGCTAAATTAAGGTACTCAGAGGTAAACTCAAAGGTTGTGCTGAGCTTAGCTGTTTGACTCCTGTGGATTCTAGAGCAGAATGCTAACCACTCACACTTCCTCAGAGGAGGGACAGAAATGGAGCAGCAGAAACACGGCTTCTCAATCATCCCCTTCAGCTCCTGCTAATCAACGGGAGTCACACAGCTACAACCTGAAGCAGTGGTCTTAAAATGCAAGTTTTAATTTTATTTCATTGTAGTGTCCTTGTACCAAAATGCCTTTATTATGTAGTTTCCATTTTACCTGTACATTAAAAAAAAAAAAAAAAAGGAAAAAGAGACCACAGCAGGAAGGCTACCATTGTGAAAAAGAAGGACATAAAACTCAAGCAATGAATTAAAGAGGCAAATGAAGGAACTCTTTTCCTTTATTAGAAATAGAAGAAACAGATTGTGCTAATCTCCCTAGGGCCAACAGCCGCCCTGCGTGGAACTCAGCCAGCTTCAGTCAGAAAGCTCACTTAGGAATTCTGCTCTGTGAAAAGAGGAAGCCAGATGGGCTATTTACTTTCAACAAGATAATTCTGGAGGAAATTGTTATAAGTCACAGAAACTTTTTAGCTTCATCTGCTATTTTAGCCTCTAAACTGATTTCACCAAGAGGGGTGAGGGTGCTGTTAGGAAGGAGAGGAGAAACCTGGGGAGGGAACGGAGGAATCTAGGCATGTGCACGCAAAGTCTGGTCAGCAGATGCCTCCAGGCCTCCCAGCCCGGGCTGGCTCCACTCCCCCCAGGCCACCCACCACCCCCTGCACTTCTGTTTCCTCCTGGGTATCCTGGGGACCATTCAGTGTCCCAGGAGGTTGGGAAGATTAAATGGCCTGAGGGTACAGCACTTAAAACACAACACACAACATGAGCTCCCAATCACCACGGGGCACCTGTTTTTATCCCTGTCATTTTCTCTTCTATTTGCAAAATGTAAAGAGAATCCATCATTCACACACACACACACACACACACACACACACACACCGAAATTCTCAATACAGCAAGAGCTAAACGTTATATTAATCTATTGATCCTACTTGATAGAACTTATATATGTGAAAACAAATTATTTTATTTCGCTATCACAGAGAAAAATAATCCAAATAATATTATCCTTGGGTCAAGAATTTCAAAGTGATTTTTTTTTAAAGATTTTATTTATTTATTTGATAGAGACAGAGGTCACAAGTAGGCAGAGAGGCAGGTAGAGAGAGAGGAGGAAGCAGGCGCCCCGCTGAGCAGAGATCCCGATGCGGGGCTCAATCCCAGGACCCTGAGACCATGACCTGAGCCGAAGGCAGAGGCTTAACCCACTGAGCCACCCAGGTGCCCCTCAAAGCGATTTTTCTACATAAAAATTATTTCAAGAAAAATAGCCATGGAATTAATACAAAGGAGTTCATTTATCAAAAGTTTCTGATAAATATAAAAGACACTTCCTAACTCGGGAAGCAAAATTTTCCCTATCTAGCTGCAAATACTGGCTATCAGGACAAAAGTCAAGATAAGCCTGATACATATATACTACAGAAAATGCATCCAACAGCCTCACTTTTTGGATATACAACATATAAATATTACTTATTAAGCAAAACTAAAAGAATTCAAGGTAAGTTATGGGATCATTAGGCATCCAAGTTAACCTACTTTTCTTTTTTTTTTTTTAATTTTTAATTTTTTCAGCGTAACAGTATTCATTATTTTTACACCACACCCAGTGCTCCATGCAATCTGTGCCCTCTCCAATACCCACCACCTGGATCCCCCAATCTCCCATCCCCCGCCCCTTCAAAACCCTCAGATTGTTTTTCAGAGTCCATAGTCTCTCATGGTTCACCTCCCCTTCCAATTTCCCTCAACTCCCTTCTCCTCTCCATTTCCCCTTATGGTCCATGCTATTTTTTATGCTCCACAAATAAGTGAAACCATATGATAATTGACTTTCTCTGCTTGACTTATTTCACTCAGCATCATCTCTTCCAGTCCCGTCCATGTTGCTACAAAAGTTGGGTATTCATCCTTTCTGATGGAGGCATAAAACTCCATAGTGTATATGGACCACATCTTCCTTATCCATTCGTCCGTTGAAGGGCATCTTGGTTCTTTCCACAGTTTGGCGACCGTGGCCATTGCTGCTATAAACATTGGGGTACAGATGGCCCTTCTTTTCACTACATCTGTATCTTTGGGGTAACTACCCAGTAGTGCAATGGCAGGGTCATAGGGAAGCTCTATTTTTAATTTCTTGAGGAATCTCCACAGTGTTCTCCAAAGTGGCTACACCAACTTGCATTCCCACCAACAGTGTAAGAGGGTTCCCCTTTCTCCACATCCTCTCCAACACATGTTGTTTCCTGTCGTACTAATTTTCGCCATTCTAACTAGTGTAAGGTGGTATCTCAATGTGGTTTTAATTTGAATCTCCCTGATGGCTACTGATGATGAACATTTTTTCATGTGTCTGATAGCCATTTGTATGTCTTCATTGGAGAAGTGTCTGTTCATATCTTCTGCCCATTTTTTGATATGATTGTCTGTTTTGTGTGTGTTGAGTTTCAGGAGTTCTTTATAGATCCTGGATATCAACCTTTCTCTTACACCGCACACAAAGATAAACTCAAAATGGATAAAAGATCTCAACGTGAGACAGGAATCCATCAGAATCCTAGAGAAGAACATAGGCAGTAACCTCTTCGATATCAGCCACAGCAACTTCTTTCAAGATATGTCTCCAAAGGCAAAGGAAACAAAAGCGAAAATGAACTTTTGGGACTTCAGCAAGATCAAAAGCTTCTGCACAGCAAAGGAAACAGTCAAAAAAACAAAGAGGCAACCCATGGAATGGGAGAAGATATTTGCAAATGACAGTACAGACAAAAGGTTGATATCCAGGATCTACTTTTCTTTTTTTATACTTGTAATACTGCTCAGGGATAACTGATAGCTCTCAGAGAATACGAGTCACTCTCAACAAAGCAATACATAGTGTTCAGCCTACTTATATACCTTGGCAGGAGAAAGGAAGACATTTTTAGAAAGATCATTCAACATGAAGTACTAAAATAGAAATATGTTAGTTTTGCATGGTTATCTGAATTGATTTTGAGGCAATCATAGATATTTGATTTCACTGCACATTAAAGAAATGGCATCACTATTTTTTGTAATACGTTCTCTTTCTAAAAGGGAAGATATCCCAAAAAAATAATTAAATTTTCAAAATGTATTTATGGGTTCAGATAAGACAAAAACAAAAGCAAACAGCTTTTAAAAACTAGAAACTCTAAAAAAAAATATTACTGTATTTAATTTTTTACATTCTTGTTGACTCAATCCACTGCACCATGAGAAAATTGAATCAGTGTTTATGGCATGAACATTTGAGAAAATACACACACACACACATACACATGAAACTTACAGATTTTATGCCCTAATTAAGACCAGAAAATAAACTGAAAAGAGTCTGCAAGGAAAGATAAAAGAAGTGGAAATCATATTTTTAATTAAATTATCCTTTATAAAGTTAATATAAAACAAAATTTCCAAAAGTACTAGAGAAAAGCAAATAACAAAGCAAGACAATTTTACATTTCAGTAAATTGGAAATGGGCAAGAGAGCTGATTTCCTTAGAAACAACCAAATAGGACTTCAAGCCACTGTCTAAACAGTGATGAAATATTAAATATGAAATTGTCACCTTTCTCTCTATACCCAGAATCTCCGCCGACTTTGATAGTATCTATTATTTCACTAACCCTAAAGCCAAAAATCTAACAGCCTTTGCCACGGGTCTAACTCCATTCTGGACAGAAATAACAATGCCTGCCTGCTCTGATAGGGCATCAAGGAGAAGCTAAAAAGAGATGTGCCTTGCTGGGAAAGCAGGCTTCCTTGGGCCTCCTGCATCCTGCATGTCTTACTGAGCAGGTCAAGACTACAAAGAGGGTCTGACTGAGGCTTACCAGGGCCTATTTCTCAGAACTGCTTTTGCAGATACGAGGTAAGGCAACCTGGCCCCCTAGACAACGAACAGTTTTGGTCACTGCTTGCTGTAAAACCAGTGAATCCCCCTCATAGAGTCTCCGCTGCAATGCAAACTCATTGTATACAGCATCCGTCTAGACCACGGGATTTGGGGGAACAGCAAATGACACCAGTATGCTGATACTCGTGCTGCTGGTTTTACCTTAGTGATAGCATCCCTGGTCTCTGGCCATAAGTCTTATGTCTCTGCCGGCAACCACGAAATAGTACTGTCTAAATTAACAGCTTGTCAGTAGGGAACATCAAATCCCAAATATGCCCAGACCAGAGAGTTTGGGCAAAGGGAGGAATGCTGACAGAAACATGGCTTTCTGAAAGGAACAGGGATCACAAGTTCGACTTGGGGATATGGAAAAACATTCCAGCATCTATGAGGGAATGCTCTCACCAAAGTGAAGAGTGGGGGACTAAGGGTCCTCACTGTCCTGATCATTAATGAGGCTCAGAGAAGAAAGGAAGGATTGAGACAAGTTACAGCAATGGTAACTTGGTTGTTGCTCATTCATTCTCCATGTAGGGGAGGAAAGGGGGTTATTGTGAAATGGGGGCAGCAAGGTCTTCAGCCTGGAGAAAGACAATGTGTGTGTGGTCGCTGAGTCAAGGAGTTCTCAAAGCTGTATAGCAGAATCTGTAATGATGACTTCGCTACTGACGGTCTTTGGGAGGAACAACCACATCCCATGTTCCTTTTGTTGGGCCCCAGCTGGGCAGTTGCTTGGATAGAGGACGTATCAGATATTAAACTGATAAGAACAGATACTACACTTGATCTTAGCCAAAAGGCCGAGAAGCGATGGGGCAGTTGCTTGGAAACAAGAGGAAGTGTGGCTTGATTATTGATATGAAAGAACTGTCTCCCTCTACATTACCTGATGCCTGCCTTCCCCACTCTTCTGACTCCACGTGCTTTAAGGAGAAAGGTGATCGGGGGGATGTGAGGTCTCCCTGTCCGTAAAAGTACTGGTAAGATGGGGAAGAAAAGGACTCAAACTGTTATGGTTCTGTTGGACATAGGAACCCAACACCACCCTACCTATTCCCATGGGCAGAAGGGACACTGAATTCAACTGACGGGGTTTGGTACTTCTCAGTGGGTAAGGGAAGCCAAGGGAAGGTTGTGAGAAGAACCTTGGGGATAATTCAGTGTGCAGTCACTGTGGCTTCCACATCTGACTCTATAATCAGAATTGATACGTGCCATGTATGCACTTCACAGTTCCTGTGTCAGAGGGCATTTTCATGTTCAGGAACTCCTGTGCCTAGAGAGGTCATGTCCTAGTACAACAGCATGCCTTCTTGATGGAGCCACAAAGTCCATCCTTTTGCTTTTTTTTTTTTTTTTTTTAAACAAGTAACTATTAACATACAACTAAGTCCTTGTGAAAAATAAACACCTGACATTCTCAGTTTCATCTAGGTCTATCTGGACTCAATCATAAATGAGATGGGAAGGGAATGACCGACCTTGATAGTCAAATAGAAATGGTATGTTCAAGAGTCAAGCTGTTCTGGCTCTGGCACCATCTTATCTACATTAAAAAAATGGCTACTCCTTTGGGGGAGACTAGAATCCCTATTCCACCATGTGAAACAAAGCTGCTGGTCCAACGGGGCTCGCACAGGTTCCTTTCAATGGCTGGGCAAAGTTCACGAACAGCTTGGCTAAGTTCAAAGTGCATGCTTCCTCTGAGCAACAGCAACCATCCAGCCCCAGTGACAGCTCTGGAAGACGAGCTACGGTAAGGACCACTCACACAATGGTCTGAATGGAAAGCTGTCACTCTTGTCTTAGACAACGCTCTTAAGGACCAGGAATTCTATACTTTTACAGACTCTCAGACAACTGCTAGTGGTTTAGATGACTGTCTTGTCTGCCATCTGAAAAACTAGAGACGGGCAAATTAATGAGCCCCTCTCTGTAGGGCCACAAACCGTAGAAAATTGTGACTGCTGATCAGTGTGGGTCACTGACACAGGTGCTCATGGTATGGGTCAGTTTTCCAATGACCAACAGGAATCAGGCTGTGGTTCAAGCCTGTGCTGCCCAGATCATTGCCATCATTACTGGGATCCACCATCATGCATGGAGCACAGAGTAAAGGTATTTCAGATGGAGAAGCTACCACTGAAAGTCAGACTTGTGACTCCTTCCAAAATTTGGCCCGTTTGTCTTCCAGAGAAGAAGGCCATGTCTGCCCTGTGTACTCCCAGCAAAATTACTACATTAAACCTTTGACTCCCATTTTGAGATAACCCTAATGCTTTATAATTGTCATCAGTCTTATAGGTTACTGTCCAGTCAGCTGACTTTGTTTATACCACTGCGTCTCTTGAAACTAAATGGTGTCATGTTCTTAAATTTTGTCATACTATCTTGAGTCTGACAATGGTGTGTCTTTTGCCATAAAGACCACCCAATAGTGAGACAATAGCCAAAGTGATCAACAGACATTTCAAGACCTTTATCAACCACAAATTGCTGTCATTATTGAGAGATTAAAGGGACTTTAAGAATCAATTCAAAACAATTTCTGACTCAACCTCACTCACCACCTCTTGGGTTACACACCTTAATAAGGCAGTTCGGTCACTAGATGGAGCCATCCCCAGAAAGGGTAAGGAGTTACACTGACTTAACTGTGAAAATCTGAGATTTCTCCCTGACCACTCCTGAGCAAATGTGTTTTTCTTTCCCCTAAGAAGAATCTCAGGCCAGGATAACTGATAAACCCTCCTGGTGGAAGCCCATTCAAAAGGGGTCCTAGAAGATTCAAATATAAATTTAGTTCAGCCACCAGATATCTGTGTTGGACTAGCAGGGTCCTAGATCCCAGATAATGAAGATAATGACCATTTGGGGTACTTAGCTGAGTCCACTGCTCACCACGTATCTCCCCAGTGGTCAAAGTGGTGGGCCTAATGAATCTCTATAAATTGTGTAAAAATGCCCTTATCTCACTGGCACCTGGCCCTTCCAAACAAAAGCTCCAACTGGAGAAATGATAAAGGTATAACTACTGCAAGGGGACATAACCAATTCCCCTGGCTGTGGAGGGACAGCAGCAGATCTGGCAACTGGGAGGGATCGTGTCAAATCCCAAGAAGTCTGACAGGTGTCATCAATGCTCTCTTAATTCTCTATATCCGGTCCCTTGGCCTGGCCAAACAGTCATATGATCCACATGAGTCAAGGAGTAGTGATGACTGGCAATGTGACTCACTAACACACTTCTAAGCCTGTCATCCCCATCCGTGGGCTGCAAAAACAGAAAAAGTCATGTGGACTTGATGTGGCTGTTCTTGAACTGTTCTGCTGAGCCTGACACCATCAACAGCAGCTCCAAAACATGGACCATCCCATCATACCTGTGCTAACTCCCAGACACAATCTTATCTCAGACTGATGGATACAAATTCATGGGCTTGTCTGGATTCCAAAGCAGCCCTGCATGGCAGTCAAGGCTGCAGCTATTCAGAAGATTGTCTGTTGCTTAGTTGAACCTGTGATCCAAATCAAGGGGAGCAGCAAATTCCAAACTAGAGTGACCTGTGCTCTCCATGTGAGAGAAAGCAGAAC
This sequence comes from Enhydra lutris kenyoni, assembly GCF_002288905.1. Classification (NCBI taxonomy): domain Eukaryota; kingdom Metazoa; phylum Chordata; class Mammalia; order Carnivora; family Mustelidae; genus Enhydra; species Enhydra lutris. Next base: position 6,028,991 of record NW_019154146.1, on the reverse strand, counting down.
ATGAAATAGCTCTCTACTGGGCATGAGGGTTACTTTCTGGACCATCTATTGCCCCTGTTATGACTATTGGCAATGTTATTACAAACTTCCTTGTATGGGTCATAATAGATAGTAGATTCCATAATAATTAAGAGCAACTGGTCACTCCCTGGGATTTATTCACATCAGGCTGAGTCAGAGACCCTGACAGGATGGGGACAGATGGATGTAGAGTCAGTATTGCAAGCTGGCCTCTTCCTGCTGCTTGGGATCCTCTTGATCACAGCTTAAATTAAACGCCATATGAGACAAGCTGAATAGATTTGATCCAAGTCTCTGCTGGCCCAATGAATCAGAATGACCATCGTGATAATGACTCATGTGATAATTCATCACAAGCCAAAATGGTGTATTAAAGGCTGCTGCGTATTAGGAGAGAGAGTTTTCTTCAGGACTCATACTCCCCTACATATCTTGCTAAGTGGACCTAGAATGTATGGCCTCAATTTCTTTACCTGGGCCACTGCTGAATGCATAAGGATTACTTATGTATTCAACAACCTTAAGAAATAAGATAATGTCTACCCCCCCCCAAAAAAAGGTTTGCTTATTGCTTGCTATAAAAGTGGCAGGTGCAGGGCGCCTGGGGGGCTCAGTGGGTTAAGCATCTGCCTTCAGCTCAGGTCATGGTATCAGGGTCCTGGGATCAAGCCTCTCACCAGGCTCCTTGCTTAGTGGGAGCCTGCTTCTCCCTGTGCCCTTCCCCAGCTCATGCTCCCTCTTTCTCTCTCTCTCAGATAAATGAATAAAATCCTAAAAATGAAAAAAAGTGGCAGACGCTTCAAACTCAATAAAGAGTCCTCACCTGCAATGCAAACCCACTGTAGGCATGGCATCCATATGGGCCAAAGCACACCACCCTTACAGGATGTGGGGCAAAGGAAATTGGTGTAAATACGATAATACTTGTGAAATTTGCTCTGCCATGAGTAATAAAGTCCTCCTCTGACCCAAAGTCTTGTGTCTTCTGACAGCACCCATGATACATTAGCAGGCTACTTACTGGTTTCCAAGTGGAGTAAAAACCAATTGCCAGACCCAACAAGCTTACCTCTGGCTTGAACAACCTGTGATACCTGATATAAAGCCCCATTCAGGCAACCATCCATATTTACTGTTCAACTACAAACTGACACAGATGTCATAAAGTTGAAGCTATTCATCCCAGACTGCTGGATGAAAGCAAGAGAAAATCATTAACACATGAATGTAAAAACCTGGGTCACTTCCCTACCTTCTAGAACCTAAATCTGTGGATTCTCCTACTGGGCCTCCACATAAAGCTGCAATTCCTTCCTTCAGTTCCAGTTCTTCTGTAGCAAAATCCCTATGAAGCGGAACTAGTACTACCACTTTACTATGTTGTAGTGTGGAGAAAAACCTTAAATATATAAGATACCATTATATTCTATGTTAGGGGAAAGAGTGATTTGAACTATGGCCTGAACAGGGAAGGAAGTGAACATGGGATGCTCCTAGCCACATGCCGTGTGTGAGTGTGTGTGTGTATATATATGTATTTTATATTTATTTTTATATTTATATATATATATTTTTAATTCCAAGCCTGATTTTCAAAAGTACCATTAATCAATCAATCAGCCAAACAAACAATAAGCCTACCCTCATCGAGGCAGAAAAATGGCTATAAGACTATTGTTTGGGGTACCTGGGTGGCTCAGTTGGTTAAGTGGCTGCCTACGGCTCAGATCAATCAGGGTCCCAGGGTCCTGGGATGGAGCCTTACATCGGGGTCCCTGCTCAGCGGGAAGTCTGCTTCTTCCTCTTCCTGCTGCTCTGCCTAATTGTGCTATCTCTCAGTCAAATAAATAAATAAAATCTTAAAAAAAAAAAAAGACTATTGTTTATAAAATTAGGTCTCTGCCAAAGGAGAGGGAAAGCAGGAAAAGTATGCAAGATTCAGGGAATAAAAAGAGTTAAGAAAGACAATTTTATCTTCTATTGTCAAAAATCCTATAAAAGTGGGCGCCTGGGTGGCTCAGTGGGTTAAAGCCTCTGCCTTCGGCTCAGGTTATGATCCCAGGGTGCTGGGATCGAGCCCCCATCAGGCTCTCTGCTCAGCGGGGAGCCTGCGTCCTCCTCTCTCTCTCTGCCTGCCTCTCGCCTACTTGTGATCTCTGTCAAATAAATAAATAAATAAATAAAATTAAAAAAAAAAAAATCCTACAAAAGCAAAATATTCAGGGCTCAAAATTTACCTTCAGAAATTTAATGAGCAGACCCAAACGTCACGGAGTGATTTGTGTATGATTACTACAAAAGACTTGTCTACTAGTTATCACTCGCTGTTACAAGCAAAGGAAGAAAGAAGTTGAGAAAGGGATGAAATAATTTAGAAGCAGAATTATAAATGTCAAAATCCAACTCCCTCAGAGTTATGTCCAGACTTCGGGCTAAGTATCAAATGTGATCTGTAAATATTCCAGATTTACTGCATTGTAATGCATGTGATTAAAACAAACTTGCTAACAATTAGGGAAATCCACAAGCTCAGAAGGTAATTTCATATTCGGTTGTCTCCGTAATTCATTAGAAATACAAATGAATGGTTTCTGAGAACAACCGCAGACAGGAATCTGATGGATGGCCCCTCCCCCACCCCCTGGGAGCCACGCGGAGAAGACCGCTGTGTTTATTCCTCACGTCTGTACCCTCCTGGGGAAGTGATACGCCCGCATGTCCTGCTCCTCAATTATGCGGACACAGGATACGCCCCGATGCGCGCCGCGGCTGGGGCGCCTTGCTTAGTGCAGAGACACAAATATTTCAAAACTATCCATAATTTCAAAAAAAAAAAAAAAAGGTTGAAGTTTAAATCTGTCTTATAAATAACATGAAAGAACATCATGAGAACAACTATGAAGAAGAATCTGACTTCAGTTCTTTGTTTGAGAGCTGGGACCTTTGTCTACTCCGGGGTCTTTGTCTAGCAGGGCTAAGAAGGAGGTAGAGCGACAACTCCAGACAGAACACTGTGTGGATGACATCAGAGCAGGTCAAACACTAAGAGCATGGAAACAAATCTATTTTTCCCATTTAAAAAGAATCCCTCAGAATAATTAAAATGAATTCCTACCCAAATTAAATTGCCTTGAAGTTTCCTGAGCAAGGCTTTAGACATTATAAACACTCCTTGACTTTGGCCTGCCAGGTTTCCTCGATCAATCATGCGGTAGCCTAAAATTAAATTGAAATGATTAGATCAAGGAAAATCAAATTTTTTAACATTTAGTTTCAGTAATGTGATTATGAAGCTTTTAGTGATATTGTAATTACTTTGAAGCTCTGAGCATATGTTTCTACTGAGAATATTCCATGGAGAAAAGCTGCATTAGGGAAACAAGTAAATACAGACCCCAGCGAAGCACTGGGGTCTGTGTTTGTCGTGAAGTTAAAAGCTAACAGTGGAAAAGAGACAATGCATCCATGTGATTTACATTCAAAATATCCTGCAGGAATAACCACTTTAAAATCGCAGCTAATTCCAGAGGTAAAATAATGGAATCGCTTCCCTCTAACGGCCGCATTAGAGAAGCAATAAGGAGAAATACTAGAAAAAAAGAAAGACATCATTATCCTGTACTAGCTCAATTTTTGCACAGGAAAATGTGACAGACCAAGATCACTCTAAAATTAATAAATCTCTTCTCAGAATATGAAACATTTTAAAATACCTCATCTATGCCCAAATCAAACCATATAATTACTGCCTTTTCTATTCTTTCATCCATCTCAACACTTACTGGGATTATGCTCCATTTGGGGATTACAAAATTAAATTAGATGAGGGCCCACCCCACCGGCAAGTATCAGTAGAGACTGGATTCTTCCAAGGATGTACTTCAACCTCAGCAACAGGAAGGGAGATTAGAGAAGACAAAGCCAGAAACAAGACAATGGGCTCCTCTCCTTTGAGTCACACTTCCACTCATTCAACATTTCTTAAAGTACAAGCATACTTCTTCCCCCAAGAATGAGGCAAGTAAGTACACACAACATTAAAATGAAATGAGATTAGGTCTTTAAACTTTAGCAGGAAAATCATTCCATCAAAATAATCCGAAGTAAACAAATCTTTTGGAGGATTAGTTTCCTCTGATGATCAATGCACAGCTAATTGTCCTCGTAGCTCAAAGATCCTAAGTAGGAAGCAATGCAACAAACGTGGCCTTTACCTTAGATATTGCCTATTTTTTTTATTTGAATTCATGTCTTACTTTCAGTCACAGACAGTCACTTTCTACTGTCTTAGAAGAGCCCTGATTCATCAAGTTATATTCACCCGCCAGTTACCACAGCAGGCAATCAAGTTCCCTTCCTTCACCCCAATGGGTCTGGGTCTTGGAATTCGACACAGAGCGTCTGTTTCACACTTGCAACTCCTCGTTACATCCGATGGGCCAGATCAGTACTGCCGTAACTCTGTCACCCTAAAGTGAGTACAATTTAACTTGGTCCCACTGCCAACGCAATCCTTCTGAAAATAAATCTGACCTTGCCTGTTCCTGGCAAGCAGACCAAGTGGCTCCTCGTTATTAGCACGGCAAAACCTGCACCCTCCAGCACGGGAAAGAACACTGTCTTGAGCAGGCCTCTATCTCTCGTCACCCTGATCCCTCCTCATTTCCTTCTCTGAGGTCCTCACACTCCCAGCTCCCGTCCACAAATCCTCCATCCCCAGCACAGTCTCCGTGGTCAAGCCCCAGCATCTTGCTCCGTTAGGAACGCACTCTATTCTCCTGCTCAGGAGACCGCTCGTCCCTAAAGGTCCAGCGCAAATGCCACCTCTTCTCTTGTGCAAGTCAACACACTTCCATTATAACTTTTGTTACTGCTGATCACGATTCTGCAGGTGCAGGCAGCGAAGATGCTGAATTGTAAGATATCAGTGAAGATACTGAGTTGTGACTTCCTCATTCGGATCTGCAGAGTTGCTACCTGTGACAGGTCCTATAACACAGGGTCTCAATAAATATTGGTTGAATTTAACATTTGTTTTCTTTCTTCTTTTTTTGCAATAAAAATAAACTTCTATTTTCTTACAAATCCATTTCTACATCTATTTTAAAAATTTATTCCTTATTTCCCTTAGAGTTCTTCCTAACTGTACTAACAATGGGTAACTAAGTATTTTCCAAATATTTCAGTTAAAACTGCCTCATGAAACCAAATTCTATACTGATGTCTTTTGGAAAAAAAATTAAGCAAAATAAAGTACATAATTTCATTCTTTTTTGTCCTTCATAACTTTAATAGAATTTATTTACAACTTCTAACTGTGTAATTTTCAACCAAGCCAGATTAGTTATTAATTAATTAGAAAGGACAGAACAATGTTACGCTATTCCACAGGAGCACTGGGCATCTAACAGTTGTAGGGAACTGGCAAATAAGAAATCAAAATGTACATGAAATGGTTTTTGCTCCTGCTTTGCCTGGTCATGTGTTGTTGTGTGAAGTCATATTTCCTGTCAAAAGTATAACAAAGCTTCCCCTGCTCTACAGGATACAAATGAGCAAACCCGGTACAGCAGATTACCCAGCTGTAATTCACCATTTCAGTCCTGGAATGTAGCCCTGTGTTCTTTTGCCACCTGAGAAAATTACCTTGAAAAGTGAGTTATGTCCTTGGCCAGCCTCATCAACTAGTCCACAGAATAAATATTAGATTCCTCACGTGTGACACTACTGCATTGCCTTTAAACGACCTCAGAAAACCCAAAATCAGGTAGGATCATGGTCAATTCAACATCCTGTATCTGTTCTTCTTAGTTCATGGTAAAACGCTTCAAAATTCGCTTTCAGATGGTGAAAACCCTGACGGTAAGGGCGGCAGGCTGAAAAGAACCTCCTCACGCTGGCCACGTGCTAGTCCCTGAAGCCTGGGAAAGTGACTGCGTGGCAAAGGGGGGTTTGCAGACACCATGAAATTCAGGATCCTGAGATGGGGAATGTAATCACAGGTGTCCTTAGGAGAGTGAGGCGGGGGAAGGTCTGACTACAGAGAAGCAGAGGGTGCTGTGCCTGCAGACACCCCGGCGGCTGGGACGCAGCCTGCAGGCCGAGGTCCAGGAGCAGTCTCCGCAGCGGCCTCCGGGAGCCAGGTCTGCTAACACTGACTTCAGCCCCTTAAAAACTCACGTGGAATTTGTCCCTCCAGAACTCTAAAAGAATAAACTTGGGTTGTTTTTGGCCACCAAACTGTTAGTAATTTGTTACAGCAGCAACAAGAACCAACCACAATAACCGAGCCTCCCTCACCAGTGTATAATACCACTTTTAAAAGTTAGTGAATTGATGGTGCTAATCCGGCTTCCAGAAAACACTACTTTTATGACCAGAACATGAGATAACTCGATGCAACAAATGGTAATTTATCTGACCTAATTTGTCACAGAAATATAGCAAGTTCTACATACACTATAACGGTGATACATTTGTCCAGTCTTTAAGACTGTGTTTATAAGGGCGCCTGGGTAGCTCAGTGGGTTAAGCCTCTGCCTTCGATGCAGGTCATGATCTCAGGATTCTGGGATCAAGTCCCACGTCGGGCTCTCTGCTCAGCAGGGAGACCGCTTCCCCTCTCTCTCTGCCTATCTCTCTGCCTAGTTGTGATCTCTCTCTCTGTGTCAAATAAGTAAATAAAATCTTAAAAAAAAAAAAAAAGACTGTGTTTATAACATATATTGCATTTCTGTATTTGCAAAATATTATATGCTTGATGTTGAACATCTGAAAAACCAAACCACAATGCAAAAGAATTCCACAATCTAAAGACTAATTTGGGGGGGGGGGTAGTTCCTGAAATTTTTACATATATAACGTTATCTAGTTTTCAGGTATAGCAACTAGGCTCTTATATTAATATTTAAAAAAATATTTCTTAACTACTGAGGAATTCACACATTTATCAGACTTAGGTCATAATGTTAATATTCTTATTATCATCATTGCTTGAAGAGAAAAAAAATCATGTCCCCTCCAGAAACCTGACCTCAAATGGCATCACGATCCATTCTCTAACTGTACCAGCATAACTTCCAGTCTACCCGGCATAAAATGATTAATTGGCCACAGAAGCCAGAAGGGATTTTTAATAAATTTATACACAAAGAATTGTGACAACCACGACTACAGCCTATAAGGAAGTTCCTAATACGTTAGGCCTCAGATAAAAAGTATTCCAGAACATCTCCCCTAAAAAAACAGTTATAAAATGTAGAGTCATGCTGTCATGCCCAGCAGTTACCAGGGTATGAAGGCAAGCATACAGACCTGATGCAAAATCACCGTACACTGAGAATAAGATTATTTAGTGAATTCCTTGTAATGAAGCCAATGGGGGGAGGGGGGGCAATACATGTGATACAAACTTTGCATGTAGTGAGACACTCCAAATGCCAAGCATATACATAAAAATGGACCATGAAGAAAAAGAAAACTCTAGAGAGGACCACAACAAAGAAGAAATGCCCTAACCTGCCAATGGCTGGTCCTCTCACCAATTCTTAAATGTAGAGCGGAAGCAAATACCAGACCTTCACCGTATATTACTTTCTGTTTGTATCATACAATTATGTCGAAGTTGACTGCACAGTAAAACATACATGATTTCTATCCAATACTATTAACTCAGGCATCTTCATTTAAAAACATGTTTGATATTGTCACACATAATTATTTAGACTTGGTGAACGCCTGCGGACTTGTGTGTCTCTGTGAGTTTGTGCTCTGCAACCCATGGGGTGCTGCCTCAGTTGTGCTTAAATCTGGAGCTCTCACTCCCCAGGGGCACGCCATGGAGCTCGAATGGACTCCAAGCCAGAGTTCAAGGGGTGGAAAGAAGCATCCTAGAGCAGGAGTTAGTATTCTTCAACCTTTATTTCTCCAGGCGGTAAGCCTAACTGGTCCCCAATCCGGCGGCCAGCCTAGTTCCTCACTCCCCAGAACCAGATCAAGGAATAAAGTGTACTCGAGACCAGATTCCTACGGAAGCAAAATGCAGAAACAAGGCTTGTTTACGGCAGTCATGCCGGTCCCACTGTGACCCTCAGCAACACTTTTACAACCAGCAGTCAAGCCCTGTGGAAACCAGCAGCAAGAGAGGAAAGAGCCCCCTTCTTAATTACTCAGACAGCAGCTGGTCCTCCAAGTTGAAGAAGGAAATGTTCAGATTCCAGTTTCTGAGAAAATGAAGTAATGGTGGAGGAGAAACAGAAAGACACAAGCAAAGGGGGAGTGCAGGTGGCTTCTATGAAATACGAACATTGCAAACTCGGTCATTCCTGTTTCTCTCCATTATTCATGCGGAACAAGTTTTGGGTGTGTATCCTACCTTTGCATGTTCTAGAAAACGCATCCATTTGCCCAATAAGCTTAAAAAATCAGAATGTAGCTCAAAGGGCTTCATCTCAGGTCACCTAATGTACGTACTGAAACTCCAGAAACACTTAACGATAGGAAGAAGGGGCACATCCATCGATTAGATAATGAAATTGTCTCAACTGGAACACCCCAATATTAATTCCCTGATCACTATTTTCTCCCTATTTGATGAGGGTGGGAATAGGGGTTTGAGGGACAGGTAAGGTTGCTATATATTGTACATCTCGAGCTTTTTCTCTCTTCCAGTGATAAGGGCTCTAATGTTAACCTTTATGAGGGGCCCTGTTCAAGCTTTAACAGGAAAAGTGAATTGGAGAAACCATCAAGAACCTATCAATACTATTAAAAACACAAACACTGGTCCCAGGATGGTCTCAATACATGACGACCTGTGTAAGTTATGCAGATACTGAAAGGAAACAACCTTCCTCTGCACTACGCTGGGTCACTGTGGACTCTGGCTTTGGAAACAGTGCTTTCCCCATCGATCGAAGAAACTATACACAGAAACCGAAACATCACGGGCCAGACACCAAAGGACATACAGAGTACTTCCGAAACATGAATTTAAACTTTTAATAACATGAAAAGAAATACCTGTTAGTGAGAGGTATTTAATACATTCTATAAAAATAAGTACTTTTTTTTTTTTTAATTTTAAGAAATGCGGCCCTCCATCGAAGATGAGTTAATGACATCAGAAATGTCGCCAGGCTGAGAAAAACCATCTCCTATCCTACAACCACCCCACCTCTCTTAGTGGAAGACCATCTCCAGCTTGAGAGAAAAAGGAAGCCATTCGTAATTACCTGGACTTCTAGGCACTACTCAACTGTACCACAGCTTTCCGTTCCCACCACAGACCTCCCTCTGAGATGTAATCCGTTCTCCGGGCGCCTGGGCGGCTCAGTCCACCGAGCATCTCCCTTCGGCTCAGGTCATGATGCCACAGTCCTGGAATGGAGCCCCATGCCAAGCTCCCTGCTGGGCGAGGAGCCTGCTTCTCCCCCTCCAATGGCTCCCCCCACCCCGATTATAACCTCTCTCTCATATAAATAAATCAAATCTATACTTAAATAAAGAAACAAATAAAATGTAATCCATTCATGATGCTCTTCTGGATACCATGGTTCACCGACTCCTTGCCACTGTGATATAAAGCTACCATCTTTGACCCTGCCTACAGCTGACAGACCATGCCCCATCTAGCCTCGGGCCGGCCTACTTCTGCGGGCATCTTCCTCCCTGCACGGCCTTCATCCCGCTCGTCCCTCTCCCTGCCATGCCTCGGCTCACGTCTGTCCCTCCACCCAGAACGCTGCCTTCATCTAGCGAACTCCTGCTCAGCCTTCAGCACTGGATCCCCCAGGCTCTATACCGCGGCCCTCGCCAGCGCTTCCCTGTGTAAACCTGCATATCATGCATGGTGTCTGCAGTGCACGACAGCGAATCTTTACTGTTCGGTACTGCGTGCTGTTGCGGAGCTCTTGGTTCACTCTAAAGGAGGAGCTGATTGCTTTAGATTGAGACGTGTGAGCGTTAACACACAGGTGGGGATCTTAAGGAAAACTTCATCTAAAGCTGTTGTCATTTGAAATGGATCTGACAGGATGAACAGTCGTTTCCAGATGTACTGTAGAGGAACGATGTTCAAAGGTGAGAAAATAACATGTGCAGAAGAGACCTGAAAATCTGTGGTGGGATGGTGTGTGTGTGCTTGTGTGTGTTCACATATACACAACTTTCTAATTACTCTGCTTCTGATGGGGGTGGAATTCTTACCCAAATAAATGTCTTATGAGTCCCACTAGATCTCAAACTCGTCTCAGAGAAACGGTCTCATATTTCCCTGTGTCCCTTCCTGGTGGGCAATATACACACACTTGCCCCCCAGCCCGGACCTCCTCCCCTACACAGCACCACCCGGAACCAGGACCTTAGAAAGAACTGACACTGAAATCATTAGCGGGAGCTGAAATACCTGTTAATCCAGGGAAGAAAGGTTTCTGTTTATTGAAAATAGATACAGGAATACACCTGGTAGAAGTCCCAGATAATTAGGACATATAGTACTAAGGGAAACAGAGTAACCTTACCACCATTCTTTTTAACCAAGACTCTCTCCTATAAGGGGAGTACATAAGCCAGGAAGGTGAACTGCAACATAAACCAGCCAGCCGTCCTAGAAATTTCCTTCCTTAATATTACAAAACTTAAGAGAGAAACCATTCAGGTTACTACAAAGAAATATTTAAAATGAACTCATTAAATGCAAATTAAAACAGAAACTCTGAACAAGCACTGGGCCACAATTAAAGGCTGAAGAAACAGCAGGTAAGAAACAATTTTCATTGATCAAAGAACTAAAAGCTAACAGATAGACTATTCTGCATTGAAACTGGTTTCATGAATATGAAGCATTTCCAAGTAAGGAGATTTTTTTCCCCCATTTTTCAAAGAAGCTTTGGAGGTGGAAATGGATCTGCATATCTTAATACAAAGTACTTTCATTGTATCATTGCAAGCAATGAAGCCATGAAGTTTCTGAAAAATGTAGACTTTAAAAAAATCCTTAGAAATCATTCCAAAATTGAAAATGGCATAAGGTCATCATTTTAGAGCCTTTGGATCCAAAGAACTGTGCATAATTACACAAAATCACCGATGCAAAGATTCACTAGAATGTCCTTTATGACACAATTGTACCTCATTGTAAATAGGAGCTTTCAAGAGCCTATCCTGAGTACTTCCATGTAGGGTCACTTTTTAGCTAAAATTATTGAAATGGCAGAGTAGCAGAGTAGCAACTAGAAATATAAACTCTGAGACTTCAAAATTCATCACATATAAGTTTTAAGACAAATACACAGATTTGTAGGCAAATAGTAAAGTTAGATTGCACATTCATAATAGCAAGGGCATTTTATTTTTAAATTTCATTTACTCATGTATCCCTGGCACCTGGAGTAGTACTAGGCACACAGGTACTCAATTATTGGATCTGCTTTCATGAAAATAAAACAATATAAAATGAAACATGAGAGAGTTTTTTCCCCTCATAAGTTCATTTCAAAACTTAAAATATATTGATTTTCATTTAACAGGAAAGCAAAAATAAAAATATTCTATGTACACAAGGGGTAAATGGGCATTCTTATAAACACTGCCAGACAAGGCAGAGCCACCAAGCATAGTTGTGCAGCTTGTGCACTGCTCAAAGGCACAAACCTGAGCAGGGATGGAAAGAAACAGGGAAAAAAGAAAGACCCAGTAGATGTTCTGCTGATGTATGTGAGTTTGCCTTGAGAATGATGCCTTTTTGAAATTTTTCAGTCCTGAGGAGCAGGGCAACTTTTGCTACCTTGTTGCATTAGACAGAAATGTAAAATAGGGTGACTTACTTTAGAACAATTTAGAAATACCTAGAAAAATTCAAAGTCCACTAATCCTTTGACTAGAAAATCCACCCTGAAATTGTAACAAGATTTTTTCTTTACACATATGCTTACATATGCAAATAAAAAGATATGAACATAAGCATTTCTGATGATAGCAATCTGTAAACCTACTGAGTGCTCATTTATGGAAGAATAATTACATAATTTGTGTACATCCACAAAATAAAAAAGTAGGCAAGAATTACTGTGGGGTGGAATTGTATAGGTAGAAATATATAATTTCTAAGAGACAACTTAAGCAATATACAGATGTGACCATATTCTAATTGTTATTTTTTTAGAAAACATCAAAAATTTTTAAAGATTAAGATACTGGATTTGAATTCTAATATTGACGACACTGTTGTATACAGATCCATGCACTTTAATACCTGATACTACTTAAATACCTAAATCCAGTTCTATAGGAATTCAAAGATACAAATATCACTATTAAAATTCAATTTAAATAAAAAGAATCATTAAATTTTAAAAGGGTAAAATATGTAATGATGCCAAAAATTATATTTTTCTAAGTAGGATTTTCTTAAGCCTTTTTTTTTAATCATTTTTTAAAATTTATTTTCAACATAACAGTATTCATTGTTTTTGTACCACACCCAGTGCTCCATGCAATCCGTGCCCTCTCTAATACCCACCACCTGGTTCCCCCAACATCCCACCCCCCCACCTCTTCAAACCCTTCAGATTGTTTTTCAGAGTCATACTTCTCAAAGTCATAATCACCAATGTCAATTAAACTATGTTTCTATGGCTGTCTGGATCAGGGCATTTAACATGGCAGTTATAATCCAAGTGAGAAATATAAGTACTTTTGAAACAGTCTCTGTGCCAAGAAGGAATCTTAATTTTTAAGAACGTAAAGGGAAGGTTAATTCTACTGGTAGTGGGGTAAGAGCCAATCCCCTTTACTCCCAATCCCCTTTACTCCTACTGTACCAACTCACCTATTTTTGTTTTTCCTCAAAAGTAAGCCAAGATTTATATAAAGTGGGAGAGTACTATTTGCATTAAAGAGGTTGAGCAATTAAAAAGAACATAGTCATAAAGGGACAAGTTCTCAGTAGCACAATGTCTTTAACAGAAAAAAACAATCCCAGATATGTACTGATCTATATTTTGATCCCCAGTTTATCACTAGGTATAAACTCTAATGCCTTTCCTGGCCCCGAAGTGTAGTCACAGAAACAGGAAACCCATCACTCCAAGACTTCCTTTAAATTGCCTCTACTTTAAACATTCTCCTTCCTTTCCACACTTGCCAACACAACCAAGTACCAAATTGGCAATTAAGATTTTTGTTAAAATGCACCCACCAACAGAATTAGGCATACTCTCTCTTCCTCCATTTTCACTTACCTTCCAACACTCTCTCTTCCTTTCCACACTCTCCTATACAACCAAGTCCAAAATTGGCAACGAAGATTTTTTTATAAAAATATGCCCGACAGAATTAAGCAATGCAACTTATTGTATGAAATAATTCACTGCACATTGTTCACATGGTTTTTATATGTAAGGTGCTCTTCTTGGGAGGGGGCATGTTGTAATACACATTTATTTGCTCTGTGTAAAACTGTATCTGGAATATGAGAAAAAAACATCTTTTAAAATCTACCTTATATTCTCACCGTAATTACAAGTTACTAATAACTATCTAATCAAATCCAAAGATTATACTCTTTCTTCTCCTGTCCCTGAATCCCAAATAAACTAAACAAACTGCCTAAACATAGTTCACCCTAACAAAGTGTTTATATAGTAATTTATTAGATAATAATTTAGAATTGTGATTTTTAGATCTTAAGTCCCTGTCTTTATATACAGCTTTACTATAAATTTGCTTTTAAAAGTACCCATGCACTAGGGGCACCTGGGTGGCTCAGTCGTTAAGCACCTGCCTTCAGCTCAGGTCATGATCCCAGAGTCCTGGGATGGAGGCCTGCATTGGGCTTCCTGCTCCGGGGAAGCCTGTTTCTCCCTCTCCCACTCCCTCTGCTGTGTTCCCTCTCTCTCTGTCTCTCTCTGTCAAACAAATAAAATCTTTAAAAAAAAAAAAAATCCATGCACTAGATTAAGTTGAATTAAAATAAAATTTGCCCAACTGTCCTCAAAATAAAATATAAACTTTTTTCGTATAAAATACTGACATCACGGGGGTGCCTGGGTGCCTCAGATGGTTAGGTCTCTGCCTTCAACTCGGGTCATGACCTCCAGGTCCTGGAATCACGACCCATGTCTGGTTCCCAGCTCAGAGGGGAGTCTGCTTCTCCCTCTCCCCCTGCTTGTGTTCTCTCTGTCTCTGTATCTTTCTCAAATAAATTAAAAAAAAAAAAAATCTTTAAAAAGAATACTGACATCATGGATTTTGAAAATTTCTTGTACTTGACTTTCTGATTCAGTTTCAGAGTTGTGTTTATAGTGGATTATATGTAATAGTCACCTAAAAAAATCTCAAGAAGATTTATAAAAGTTTATATGAAAAATGTATTTAGAAGAAAAAATGTCATAATTTAATGACTCTCAAAAGTCATTCACCAAAAGTCTAGAAAGGTAAGAAAAATTGGACATCATTAGGTTTTAGCATCGCTGCAAAGACAGTGTCAGTTAATCACTAAGATGATTCTCCCAGTGAATAGAGTGTTCTACATTTTAACATTAATTTCCTAAAAAAAAGACTTAAGACTTTATGAGTCCATACAAACTTACGGATTTTAAAAATCCACTTCTCATGTTTCTGGACAGATCACTTTTGACTTCAGATGTACTCATTGCAATCAAAAGTGTTTTGTAAGTGGCACTCATCAGGAATAATCCCCAAATAGGCTCACCAAATTTCACATACACAATCTAGAGCAAGTCTCTGTCATTTAAAAAAAAAAAAAAAAAAAAAAAAAAGGCAACGGTTTCTAATCATACTGTGCAGTTCCACTAACTTCAAAAGATTACCGCTAGGAAGAAAAAAATGTTTTGGTTTAATAACCCCAGAAGGGAGAAACTTTGCTAATCTTACACATCACAGTGCTTAAAAACAATAAACCATTTCCAAAGCTTTAACCACAAAAATGCACCTAGGTCATTTTGTGTTAGGTAACAATAATAATTCATTATGCGAATATTTAATCCTTGCTATTTACTCTTCATTCTTTCATCTCAGACTTACAATGAGAGATTTAAAAGGAAAAATCGGAGGGAGCAAGACGTTCAAATCCCTTAGCAGGAACTTCCTTTGATCCTAATCATTACTGCAGGCACCTTCCACCAGAGTTTAATGCTTCGCTAGGGTTTCCCCGGAAAGAGACCTGCAGACGGTGGGTTCCAGTCTGTTCCTAACCGGAAGGCAGCTTCCCAGGCGCCCCGAGGGACCTGCAGACGGAACCCCCAAGTCTGGCTGAGCGCCGCGCTCGCTGTGGGAACGCGCGACCCAGCCTTCACCTAGGGAGGCGCAGGGGCGCGCACCACGGTCCCTGGAGAAGTTGTCTCCAGTGGGAAGCCTGCCAAACCACGAGCGGGGTGGGGGCTTGGAACACACACTTATACTCCTGGCCCACGGCGGGCACTGCGAGGCCCACGGCGGGCACGAGGAAGCCCGCAGCGCGGGCTTGGGACGGCCGAGCACGACCGCCCTGACACTGACAGTTGACACCGGCGGCCACCCTGAGGGTCCCTGTCCGCCGAGGCCCGGCGGGGCGGCGCAGAGACGCTGTACCTGGCAGGCACTCACGTACCAATCATGGTCACTGGGCAGGTGGAGGCTGCTGGGCATGGAGTGACCTACGCGGGAACGGCACCCGCATGTGCCGCCCACCAGAGTGGCTCCGAGGTTAAATCTTCCAGCGCTCGCCTCTCCTAAGGCCGGCTGTCGGCATGCGCACGCGCGGACGACGCGCAGCCAGAGGCCTTCTGGGAGTCGTAGTTTTACCGCGTAGTTTCTCGTCACCCCGCCCGCCGGCCGCCCCCGCCGGCCGCCGCCCACCGCTCGCCGCCCGCCTTCCGCAGGCCGCCTTCCGCCGCCATTCCGGATTCAGGCCCGGAAAACGCACGTCACCGGGGGACTGGGCCATTCGGCCGCAGTGTTGACGCGTCGCTTAGCAACCGGGAGGCTCACCTTTGGAAGCTTGTTGCAGCTCTCGCCGCGGTCCTTCCCTCTTCCCGCCCCTCCCCGCCCTCAACTCCCTGCACCTAGGAGCTGCCAAACATCTGGATCAACCTGGGCACTGCGAGGGGTTGAATTTCTACCAGTAACGCGCCTTTTTACATTTTTTCCCGAACTCCTCCTCACATCCGTAAAACCCACTGATTCTTTTACTACACGTTTTATGAGAACAAGACATTTCCTAGGAAGATGGTGGCAGAAAAAGAGACCCTGAGCTTAAACAAATGCCCAGACAAGATGCCGAAGAGGACCAAGCTGCTGGCACAACAGCCGCTCCCGGTGCACCAGCCTCACTCCCTGGTTTCTGAGGGCTTCACAGTCAAAGCCATGATGAAAAACTCGGTCGTAAGTGATCTTCCTGCCTTGAATGCACTCGCTCCGAGTCAGGGGACGCCAGGTGATAGATGCTGGCCGGTCCTGTGATGGATTCCGAATCTGTGTCCTGGGTGGTCTTTGGCAAAAATGGCAATTCCCCCGCAGACGGCGCCCAGCAGAGAGTGGAGGTCCCGGCTAGGTTGTTGGAAAGGATCTATCCCATCTATAAGCACCTTCCCAATAACTCATGATTTCTAGACCACCCCGAATTACTCTTAAACTATCGACACGAAAATACAAAAGAGCCTCTTACTGATTCCTAGGGGATCCCCCCTCAGCAAAGGGCCTTCTAGAAGGCAAGTTCTTAGAAATCATAAACTCTTACAGAATTTGACATGTGCTGATGCACACCTGGAAGCATGAACTGATTAAATCACCTGCAATAAAAAATCTCATCAATTCAACCTAAGAAATTTTAGACTATCCCTGTATTTACTCTTAACAACCCTCTTTCTTACAATATAACTTCAGCCTGTTAGAGCTAGGCAATTTCATATGAAGTCTATTTCCAGACCTTTTAAATGATAAATTTTTTAAAAATTGAAGATTCAGTTCAAGTATTTCTATTACTATAATTCGTATTTCATTTCTATTATTTGCAGTAGTAAAATTAAAATATTCTCAATACTATTGGGGGGGGGAAGGTTTAAAATGCACACAAGTGATTTAGCTACATGCATGATAGGTTTAAAAAAAAACTTTAATATTTGTTAAACAGTTTTAAATTTGATATGCTAAACCAGGTTTTACCTCTGACTGACTAAGCCAGCCCCTGTTTCTGGGAATGAGATATTAATAATAAATGCAGCTTTCAAATTTGTACAATTTACACTCTGGGAGCATCTGACTTATTGTATAGTAGCTAGTTATGTTAAATGAATAGTGTTGCTTTCCAGTATCACATTATTTCTTTTACATAAATGTTGCAAGTCTAATATATACCTTATTCCTAAGCCCCATCCTTTACCTACATGAATGAAACAGATAACTTCTAGATCCCTAGGTCAGATTGCTATACTGCTACACAAAATGATATTTGGATTATTGGAATGTGTGTCAGTTGGCTTACAATAGTGAAAATTTGTGGAAATAGACTAAAACTCTGGCTTGTTGTAGTTGCAGTCCTTTTGCATGGTTTTCACATAAATCGGTGGTCACGGGGGTCAAGATGACTCACTTATCAGCAATATAAAATACTATAACCATTCAAGCTAATTATTTGTTTTTTCTTCGACACAGTATTTCTAATTATAATCTTGGTCATTTTTTCAGTGTTATATTTGTTCACAGACATGTAGAAAATTTGTCAGATTCTCTCTTTACTAAATTTATATTTATAACCATGTTTATTTTCTAACATAGCCTTATACCTAAAGTCATAGTTCCTGGAAAATTAAGTATTCCACTATTACCAAATGAAGTAAATATGCTTACAAAACTAAAATAACAAAAAACATTGTGAAGCAGCCTTCTTTATAAACAACTTATTTGAGTTAAATATCTCCTTATATTTGTATTTTTAGGGAAAATCTCTTAGTGTAATAGCTGTATTTCCAGGAAAACCCTCAAAACAGGATGTGTCATTCTTTCACTTCATTTAGTGGGAAATTACAATTTATAGATGAAAGCATTATCTGCTCATTCATTCATTCAACCAGCAACCCCTTATCCCACTCTCTCTCTCTCTCTCTCTCTCTCTTTTTTTTTTTTTTTTGGTTAGCTAACCCAAGAACTTGCTGGCCATAAGCACAGTTGTGAAGATTTGGGATCAGCTAATCAAAGTCCCTGTCCTTTGTCCTCCGAGGAGAATGACCATACAATAATAAAGTCTTGATAATAGAAAGATACTGTTTATACAAAAGGGCTTCAGTGGTGTAGGAAATAAAACATTTCCTTTTTATATTCAATATTTACATTTCATTTCTGTCTTCAGCAGCATAAACCTTTTGGCATTAAAAAGTCAGAGTAGCTCTATTTCTTTCTTAAGGTTTATTTCTATTCAGAAAACAATGTGCCAGTCTCCAGCTTTTCTAAATTACAACCTCTGTCCCAAAGCTGACACCTAAGTCATTTTTCCAGTGTTGGGGCTCACCTTCAGTTGCCTTTCAAACACTTGCTAATTAAGCAAGTCACCACCCAGTGCTCTTCCACAAAAGCTGTGTTTACAGCTAAACCCTAAAGAGTTCTGTGGGCACTCTGGGTGTTTGAGAATGCTTTAGTAACATAAGTAAATACACTTGATCGTAAACAGATTTGATCAGATGGGCTGTACAAACAGATCCCTATTTAAACAGTGATAATCTGTGTATAGGAATAAAAAATATTTCTAAAGTAATAATGAACATAAATGGCCAGTTTTTAAGACTCACTATCAGATATTTCTCTTCCTTTACTTCCTTGAAATTGTTGCATTCTGTATGAAAACAAGCAAGGAGAAAGTTACTGAAATCAAAAACTAATAATCAAATTCATATTGTTATATTTGCCTAAGAAGACTGATAGGACATACAGAATTTGAAAATTTCATAGTCCAATTTCCTTTTAAAGGCCTTGTTTCATGGTATGTTAGAACCTATAATCAGAAACCAGTAGCTCAGTGTTTCATTGGTTTAATCTCAACTGACAGTAGGTGCTTTCTGTGCTAATACACTTTGTCATAAAGCAAGTTAAGATTCAGACCCAGGGGCGCCTGGGTGGCTCAGTGGGTTAAGCCGCTGCCTTCGGCTCAGGTCATGATCTCAGGGTCCTGGGATCGAGTCCCGCATCGGGCTCTCTGCTCAGCCAAGAGCCTGCTTCCCTCTCTCTCTCTCTCTCGCTCTCTCTCTGTCTGCCTCTCTGCCTACTTGTGATCTCTGTCAAATAAATAAATAAAATATTAAAAAAAAAACTTAAAAAAAAAAAAAAGATTCAGACCCAGAGTTATAATGATACAGAAGTTGACTTCAACTGAAGCTTTGTACTGTAGCTTTCCTTTTCTATAAACTATAAGTGTTTTATGTTCAAAGCTTAGGGGAATGGAAGAAATAATTATTTAATACTACCTTACTTATAGAGAGATGTTTATACTTACCAATCATACATTCATTCAACACATAGTGGTAATGGTCAATATTTATAAATTATTAAGATATCAATTTGGCTGCTTTAACAGAGTCCAAATAACCATCGTTTAACTAAGAAGGAAGTTGTTTCTGTTATATGTAAGTCCAAGTTTGTTGAGCACTACTTGTGTATTCTTGCTTTATATCCTGTAGGATGATGCCATGGGTCAAGGTGGTCTTACCACCATGCAGGTCAAATCCCTACCCCCAGAAAGAAGGAAAGAAAAAGCAGAGAGCTTCCTTTTAGAGGAAAGACCCAGACACTATACCCCACTTACATTCACATCCCAGTGGCCAGAATTTGGTCATTAGCCTATATTTTCCCTTTTTATAAAAACTTAAGAAAAATTGACCCTTGACACAACTCCCAGGCCCCCATACCTATTTCATCAGGAAAAGGGCTATGAAAATTTTATAGGTGCAAAAGGGCATAATCTCTAACACCTACTTCAGGCATGGGGAGAGAAAAACGGGTCAGGATCAGGCTACAAGAAGAGGCAGGAAGAAATGGAGGACCAGCGGCTTCGTTTGGAATGCGTGTCCTAAAATTTGCACTTGTCACTCAAGCTCAAATCCATTGCCAAAACTTGGTCTTATGACTGCATCCTGTTGTAAGAGAGGCCGGGAAATGGAGTCTCTGGCTGGTAGCTCATGTCCAGCTAAAAACTTGAGGCATTTTATCAGTGTAATAAACAGAAAAAGGGAAATCGGGGGATAATTAGAAATGTCTGCCACCAGTGCTAAACATACTATATTGCTAGTGAGAAGGAAGCAGACAAGTAAAATAATTATAGTTCGTGTAAATCCACATCTGTGGTAAGGCTTACAGATGTTTGCTTAGTATAGTGGAAGTACTAATGATGAGGGACCAAGTGATAATAAGCTGACTGAGATCCTTGTCACCTGTCCGGATTTTTACAATACCATCCAAACTGGTCTCTAGCTTCCTTCCACCGTTGGTCGTTTGTTTCATCTATCAGTATTACTACATTCATCTTTCCAGTACAAAGTTCCCTTCTCATCACTGGTACCTCCACAGGACAGCAGGGTCTTCTGTGATGCAATCCTATGCCAAGGTTTTAATTTCATCTCCCCCTATGCTCATTTCCTTCTGCCAGATTAAATCTGTAACTCTTCATTTTTGTGATTCATTTATATTGTTCCCTTTGCTTGAATGCCCTCCTCCCTACATCTGCCCACCCTCGTTCATTCAGACATCATGCACAAGTATCTCCTGATCACTGACTGTGCCAAGCACTGTTTTAAGTGCTGGGAGTTTAGAAATCAGGAAGCGGTAGAACCCATGCTGTGAAGGAGCTCAGGTTTTGTGGCTAGCTAAAACACCCACTGCTTCAAGAAGACTGCCCTAATTCTCCCTCTTTGCCAACCCAGATGGAAGGCTATCATTTGCTCATTGTTTTCTACTGTGTGTAATAGTTTGACTCGTGTTTTACCTCCTATAAATTCCCTGTGAGGGGAGAACACACGACTAACCAATTTTTTCATCCTAAGCAGCACCTAACAGTGTACTAAGTATCTGATGAATGACGGTAAGCAAATCTACCCTTTCTTCCTGTTTCATCTGCTCCCTCTTTCTTGTTGCTATCATAGTCATTTGTCTTTAGTCTGGGTTTTTGTTTGTTTGTTTGTTTGTTTGTTTTTAACCGCTCTCCCCTAATTAAGGAGCTCAGGAGATCCCTTTAAAACTCAGCCAGATCAAGGTATTCCTTATCTCAAACCCTTCAATGGCTCTTCATCTCAGAGCAAAAGTTAAAATTCTCATCCTCCTGTAAGGTCCTAAGTGGTATTTCAGTGTTTTCGTCCTCACTCATTCTGTTCCATCCACAGTGGTGTCCTTACTGTCCTTGAATACACCAGTTGCCCAGCTGGCTCAGTGCCTTTGCCCTTTCTGTAACCTCTAGTGGAAATACATTTCCCCCTTACATACCACCATCTCCTGTTCCTTCAGTTTTTGGTCGAAAATTAACGTTGCATTGAAGGCTTCACTGACTACTTAAAATTTCAACCTCTTATTAATCTCTTCCATCCCTGCTCCGGCACACTCATCTTCTTTACATCTTATGTTTTTGCGTAAATACTGACCACCCGCTAATATTGATTTAGTTTATCCTACATCTTCTTCCGCTACAGAGTAAGATCCTTGAGGGCAGGGAATTATTGCTATTTTACTCACTGCTGCATCTCTGTCCCTAAATTCCTGGCACATAAGAGGTGCTGGGTTTTTTTGTTTGTTTGTTTGCTTTGTCAAATAGATTAATGAATGACCACCTTTTAATCTATAATGGACAATCATCTTTGAATTAGCAGCTTTAAGAAAATGCTAATGGCATTATATAAATATAAAATATAGGAATTAGAATAATTTATAAATGTTTTATGCCATATTTTAACTACCTTATTATATAAATTATCTATGTTCATTATAAAATGTTAAAGTAGTAAGGTTTAGAAAAGCTTTCTCCTATCTAAAAATTTTAGGTTTTTTTCCCCCCAAAATCCTCTTAAAATTTTAATGTTCTATTTTAAAGCTTTGCTTTTTCCTGATTCATTTTTGTTTAGGAAGTGGGATAGATAGTTTGGTTGTTGTTATTTTATTTTTTTTTCCCCAGATGACCAGAGGGTTCTTACACGACCCTTTACATATAGTTAAACTAAATTATATAAAATATCTTCCTATTTAATGTGAATGACCTGGCAATGGTATATGTATATTAAATATAGTAGCTTTTTTTTAAAGGAGAGAATTTTTTTTTAAGATTTTATTTATTTATTTGACAGAGATCACAAGTAGGCAGAGAGGCAGGTGGGGGTTGGTTGGGAGGGAAGCAGACTCCCCACTGAGCAGAGAGCCCCATGTGGGGCTTGATCCCAGGACTCTGGGATCATGACATGAGCCGAAGGCAGAGGCTTTAACTCACTGAGCCACCCAGGTGCCTCTATAGTAGCTTTTTATATGTTTTGATATATGATACTCATTTTTATTCCATCTGAATTTCCAGCCCGTGTTATGAGGAGACAAGGCAGATTTTTTTTTCCCCACTTAGCATATAAATCTCAGACAACTTAATTTTTTTGTTGTGGTGGTTTCAGGACACTTACTAAATGGTAGAACAAGGAATGGAACTTAGATTTCCAGGTATTTCTGACTGGGACCAGTCCGCTATTGCTCACTTGTTTTTTAGACTTTAGTTGATACGTCATATGCCAACATAAATGTATCATTTGAATATCAAACCAATGACACTGGTCCAGCACCCAGATCGTGAAACATAATTAACACAGAACTCCCTCAGCCCTTTTCCAATCACTGCCCAAATATACCCCCCAAGTTCAATCTTCTGACAACAGATTTGCATCCATGGAATCCTAAAATCCGTAACTGTATTGTGTCTGTCCATTAAATTTGTGTGACTCACCCACATTATTGCATATGATTACAGACCCTCCATACTCATTCCTGTGTAATACTTTTGGGTGTCCATAGAACATTATGTATCTGTTCTTCCACTAATGAGTTTTTGTGTGACCTCTAGGTTAGGATTGTCACAAATAGTGTTACTAGGAAAATTCTAATACATTTTTTTGGAGAAAATATGTATAAATGTCCCAGAATATACTCCTGGGAATTTCCGAGCCCTGGGGTATATATATGTTTGCTTCAGTAACTACGTCAAAGTCATTTTCCAAATTTATTTTTCATATTTAAACTCTTGCTAGCTCTACCTGACAATACTGTTTATTCTATCTTCTAGTTGTTGTTCTCTTTATTTTGCATTTTAGGTATCCTAGTGGGTGTATAGTATTATCTCATTGTGAATTTAATCCTAATTTTCATTATGACTAATGAAGCTTAAAACTTTTAAAAATATTTTTATTGGTCATTTGATTATCCTCTTCTGTGAGGTGTCTTTTCACGACCTTTAGGTGTTTTCCTCATAACTTCATTTGGCTTATAAGCCATTTATTAAATGTATATGTTCCAAATATAGTTTCCCACTCTCAATTTCCTACCCATCCTCTTTTTTTTTTTTTTTTTTTTTTTTTTTGAGAGAGTGTGATGAGTGGCCTGGGGCGGAAAGGGGAGAGAGGGTTGGGCAGAGGGAGAGAGAGAGTTCCTCCCTCTGGTAACCAGTAGTATGTTTCCTATATCTAGGAGTCTCTTTCTATTTTGCTCTTTCATTTGTTTTGTTTTGATTCAGTATTTAAGTCAAATTATACAATATTTGTTGTTATAAATTATTTCACTTAGTATAATACCCTGTGGGTCCATCCTTGTTGCAAATGGCAAGATTTCATTATCTTTCATAGCTGAGTAATATTATAATTATATATCTCTCTCAAATCTCTTATCTATTCATCTATTGACAGACACAGGTTGTTTCCATATCATGGCTATTGCTATTGTAAATAACACTACAATGAACATACAGGTATGTATATCTCTTGAAATTATTTTTCATTTTCTTTGGATAAATACCTAGAAATGGAATTGCTGGATCACATGGTAGTTCTAAGTTTTTAAAAAATCCCCATGCTGTTTTCCATAGTGGCTGTACGAACTTACTTTCCCACCAACAGTGTATGAGGGTTTCCTTTTCTCCATATCTTCCCCAGCACTTTTTGTCTTTTTGATAATAACTAATCTGACAGGTGTGAAGTGATTATTTTATTCTGGTTTTAACTTGCATTTCCCTGATGATTAATACACTGAGCACAGAACATTGAACATCTCTTCATATTCCTTTTGGCTATCTGTATGTCTTCTTTGGAAATATGTCCATTCACGTCCTCTACCCATTTTTTTAATTGGGTTTTTGTTATTGTTGTTGTTGCTATTAAGTTGTATAAGTTCTTTGTATATTTTGGCTACTAACCCTCTTTATATCACATATGATTTACAGATATTTTCTCCTAGTCATGGGTTGCCTTTTCATTTTGTTCATGGTTTTGTTTGCTGCATAAAAGCTTTTTAGTTTAATGCAATTGCATTTGCTTATTTCAGCTTTTGTTGCCCATACCTGAGGAGACTGGTCCAAAAAATATTGCTAAGACCTATGTCAAAAAGCTTATTCCTGTGCTTTCTTCTAGTTATTTTATTATTTTAAGCCTTACATTTGTTTGTTTTTGTACATGGCATAAGACAATGGTCCAGTTTCACTTTTTTGCATACTAGTCCAGTTTTCCCAGCACCATTTATAGAAAATACTGTATTTTCTCCATTGTATTATCCTTGCCTTCGTTCTCATAGATCATTTGACTATATGTGCATATGTGTCTATTTCTAGGCCCTTCATTCTATTCTATTGATCTCCATGTGTATTTTTGTACCAGTAGCATACTGTTTTGATTACTACAGCTTTGTAGTATTGTTTGAAATCAGAAAGCATGATGCCTCCTGCTTTATTCTTCTTTCTCAAGATTGCTTTGGCTATTTGAGCTGTGTTGTGGTTTCATACAAATTTTTTGATTCTTTGATCTAATTTTATGAAAAATACCACTGTATTTTGTTGGGGATGGCACTGAATCTCATAGATTGTTTTGGGTAGTGTGGGCATTTTAACAGTATTCTTCCAATTTATGAGCATGGTATGTCATTTCATTTATTTGTGTCATCAGTTTTTTTTTTTTTTCATCAACGTCTTATATTTTTTTTTCAGATTTTATTTATTTGAGAGAAAGACCCATAGCAAGAGAGAGCAGAGCAGGAGGGAGGAGCAGAGAGAGAAGCAGTCTCCCCAGTCTCCCCACTGAGCAGGGAGCCCCACATAGGGCTTAATCCCAGGACCCCACTAGGATCATGACTTGAGGCAAAGGCAGATGCTTAACCAACTGAGCCACCCAGGCACCCCAGTGCCTTACAGTTTTCAGAGAACAAGTCTTTCATCTTTTGGTTAAATTTATTCCTAGATATTTTATTCTTTTTTAATGCAACTGTAGGTGGAACTGTTAATTTGTTTTTGATGGCTCATTATTAGCATATAAAAACATGACCAATTTCTGTTAATTTTGTATCTTGAGATTTATTGAGTTCATTTATTAGTTCTAATAATTTTTTGGTGGAGTTTTTGTGGTTTTCTATATATAGTATATCATCTGCAGTTTCTTTTTTCTTATCAATTCAGATGTCTTTTTATTTCTTTTTCTTGCCTAATTGCTCTGGCTAGGACTTCCAAAACTATTTTGAATAAAAATGGTAAAAATAAAGTGGGCATCTTTGTCTTGTTTGTGGTCTTCAAGGAAAGGCTTTCAGCTCTTCACCATTGAATATGTTAGCTGTGGGTTTGTCATACATATGGCCTCTATTATGCTGAGCTACATTCCTTATATACTTACTTTGTTGAGAATTTTTATCATATATGGACGTTGAATTCTGTCAAATTGTTTTTCTGCACCTATGAGGTGATAACATAATTTTTGTTTTAGTTTTATTAATGTGGTGTTTCATGCTGACTGATTTCTGGCTGTTGAAGCATCCATGCACTATTGGAATAAATCTCACTTGGTTGTGGCGTGTGATCCTTTTAATACATTATTTAATTCAGTTTGCCAATATTTTGTTGAGGATTTTTGCATCTATATTCATCAAAGATATTGGCTTAAGATTTTCTCTTTTTGTGGTGTGTTTTTCTGGTTTTGTCATCAGGGTAATTCTGGCTTTGTAAAATGAGTTTGGAAGCATTCTTTTCTCTTTCATTTTTTTAATGATTGAAAAGGATAACTACAAACTCTTTTAAACGATCGGTAGAATTCACCTGTGAAGCTGTCTGGTCCTAGACTCTTGTGTTTTGAGAATTTTTGAATTAATGATTAAATTGTATTATTTGTAATCAGTCTGTTAAGATTTTCTGTTTCTTCATGATTCAGTCTTAGAAGATTGTGTGTTTCTAGAAATTTATGTCTTCTAGATGTTGCAATTTGTTGGTGCATAATTATTTATAGTAATCTCTAATGATTCTTTGTATTTCTGTGGTAATCAATTACAACTTCTCTTTGGGTTTGGCTAGCAAACCCTGAGATGGCCAACTAAAAGATTATTCCAGACACCTAAGTAGGAGAAAGAAGAGGGCCTGGGGCCAGGTGTACTGGTGGTGATAGGCCTCAAATCAAGTTTACCTCCACTTTTGTTATGCATGTTATTGTTACCTCAAAGAATCAGGATTAGAAAGGAATGTAGAGATTCAATATCTAGGGCAATGACATTTACAGGCATTGTGTGATTAGAACTACTTGTGTTCATGACCTGCAAGCAGGGAGTAGGTGACCATTAAGGATTTATATCTAACCTAAGTTAAGCATCTGTCCCCTGGGGGATAGCTTTGGGCCACAATGAGGATCTGGCTGTTTTCAGCCCAGAAATTTAAAAGGAGGCCCAGTTTTCTGGTCACTCCTTTGCTTCTCAACTAACCTCTTCCAAGGAGGGTTGTGTTTGTTGCTAGCCAGGCATTGTGAATTCCCACATTCCCCCCTTTCTTATTCTTTGCAGGTTGGAGGTCTTGCTGCAGTTGTGCCAGGTACAAATCTCGAGCTTCTCCTGTTTGGGGAAAGCACTGTTATTCCGACTTTGCAAGCTAAAAAAAGAAGCAATAGAAAAATGAGTAAAATAATGGACAGTCAGATGAGTCCCCATCTGGTATTAGAAAACCAGTTTTTTGGGGTTTAACCATTGTAGATTTTGACAAGAAAATACCCTAGGTTTTTTGGTTATGCTCATGTTCATTAATGGTGGTGAGAGAAGATAAAATCTGTTTCTTTAAGTTGTGAATGTCTAAAGTTAAATTGTCATGAAGGGATCCTTGAAGATGCTTCTTAATTCTTCTCTGATCATGTTGAGTACCGTACCAGTATAAAGGGGCCTTATGGGCCTTATGGGCCTTATGCACCCAGTCACAATTAAGATCCTGGCAAAAAGCCAGGGCCTCCTGTTTCTTTCCCAAGTATTCTGTTGCTACTTCCATCAGTTGGAGTCTCTCTGACAATTTTTTTTAAAAGATTTTATTTATTTATTTGACAGAGAGAGACAACGAGAGAGGGATCACAAGCAGGGGAAGTGGTAGAGGGAGAAGCAAGTTTCCCGCTGAGCAGGGAGTTTTATGTGGGGATGAATCCCTGGACCCCAGGACCATGACCTGAGTGGAAGGCAGCCGCTTAAAGACTGAGTCACCCAGGTGCCCCTCCCTAACAATTTTTGATTGATCGTCTGTTGTAATTGGAATTCTCAGGTTACATTATATGCAATTTGATCAATATGTTGGGTGGTTTGGAGTGTATGGGTGAGAGTAGCTATGGCAACACTAGTGGTTGTCAAAATGGAGTTAGCTGCTACCATGCCTGCAATGAGCAGGCCTAGAAACCTGCATCACCTTTTTGATTCATTAAGTGCCTGATGAAGAATGCTGAGAATGCTGATTTAGATTCCTCCCAAGGCCTAGTAAGGTGGACAGGGATAAAGGAAAGAGGCTGTCTTCTTAAAACAAAGATGTGAGTAGCTTTTTGGTTAAGTAATGTTGTAATTACTTAGGCTGCATAATGTGCTGCATAATGTGCGTTCCTCCTTTGGAGGTCTTGATAAAGTAGCGTCTAACCTCCGTAGATAGGGATATATTGGCTCCAAATAAGAAAATATAATGGTGTGGTATACAGAGTTGAATATAATCAGTAGAGTTCTTATGAAAAATCATGTTGTAACTACCTGAGGAATTGTAGTGTTCTCAATGCCACACAGAGAGAGGGGGGAAATACATGTCCTAGCCTCCAGAGGGACATTTGAATGGGGAGAGTTACGGCTTCCTTCACACCAGATTATAGGAGAGGCTGCTCTGCCCATCCAGTCTCCATTGCTAGCTGGATAGATTTTAATCTCTGTCTCATTAGTTATTAGACATCCTCTTGGACTCCGGTCTGTAATAGTATTATTATCTAGATTAAGGGTATTGGGTTAAGAGTTCAACATGTCTCCCAAGTTACCCTCTCTGAAGATATGGTCCATTTAGTACTTTTCTCAAAGATGAAAAGAGAGGAGTGGCTTTTATTATGGGTCTGATTGCCAGTGCCAGATAATGCCAGTGGAGATAACACTTAATTGAGTGTTTTTGTTGGTGCCTTTAGGCACAAAATGTAACCAAATTTCGGAGGAGACATTAATGCAAAGAGGATCATACAGAAAAGTGCAGACGGGAAGAATTGTGGCATGTAAATTTACATTATATGGTATGGAAGCCCAGAAGGAGCCGCTAAGCTGGGGTTGGGAAAAGGGGAAGGAGGTTTCTCCTACCCAATTAGAGTTATTGTTGAGCAGGAAAAAGGCACATCAGCTCACATTAAGGGTTTCCAGAAGGGCGGGTTAAGCATGTATGCCCAGTAGTTAGTGGCCATAGCTCCTGGAATGAAAGAGTATGATATACCCATCACGACAGAAATTGCACTTAAAACTGAGAGCATGGCAGGAACATGTTTTCAGGTGTGGGGCCTTATCCTGTGGGACTTCTTCAGGTATCTAAGTAGTTTTCTTCAGGTCTCTGCAGGTCATTCCTGTTGCTTGTTGTGCTCTCTGTAGCTGGTGGTTTCTGGGGTTGGGGTTCGCTTAACTTAAGCTGACTCATCTGTGGGATTGGCTTTGGGCTGTGACAAGCCATGATATGGCTTGAAGTTCTGTGCCAGGAGCCAAGGTGGTCCTTCCCTTGAGGAGACACAAGCATATCCTCTTCCCCAAGTGATGAGCTCATGGGGGCCTTGCCATAGACTTGAGTTAAGGTCTTCCCATAAGACTAAGAGTTGTAGTCCTGGATATTCTCATGTGAAATGTTTTAATGCTGGGGTTAAAAATTGGTCATTCAAGGGGCACCTGGGTGGCTCAGTGGTTAAGCCTCTGCCTTCAGCTCAGGTCATGATCTCGGGGTCCTGGGATCGAGTCCTACATCGGGCTCTCTGCTCTGCAGGGAGCCTGCTTCCTCCTCTCTCTCTCTCTGCTTGCCTCTCTGCCCACTTGTGATCTCTCTCTGTCAAATAAAAAAAAAAAATCTTTAAAAAAAAAAATTGGTCATTCAAATTAAGAAGGTTTAGAGTTAAGAGTGCCTTATATAATCGTGAGGAGGGGATCTGGATTACTTAGACCTATATTCCCCCTCTTTTGTTTATTTAACATGTGTTTAAGGGTGGGGTGTGCACGTTCAATAACAGCTTGTCCTTGTGGGTTATGAGGGATGCCTGTACAATGCGTGATTCCCCCAAAAATGTAATTTTTTTTTTTTTTTACAGCTGGTTGGTCACATCTGAGTTTACACATGTCTCTCTCAAATACGACATTTTAGTCAAAGCCTTGATAAAATAACCAGTGTTTTCAATGGTGTCCTGTTATAAGGAGAACAGATTGTTACTGAACTTATGTAAATGACTAGGATTGCCATGGAAGAAATACTGAGAGACCTTTGAATTTTGGAGGGTTTAGGTAGAGAGAAAAGTTAAATGCTTTAATTTGTTTTATTTTTCTGTATATCACTGATGTCTTAAGAAAAAGTCTCTTTAGTCTGGAAGAGCAAATAGAGGACCAGCAATGTTTTAAATAAGAGTCACAAAAAACTATAATTATTTTTTCCAATTCACTTTGTCCCATGATACTGTTCTTGTTTAGTTTGAATGCAGCTTTAGTTAGTTCTGGAAATTCCTACCCATTTTCGTTTTAATCGTAAAGATACCAAATACCTGCATTTGCCCTTAAGTCCCTTACACAAATTTCCTTGAAGATGGAACAATAACTATAAATGACAAAAATTCAAACTGGACATAGTTAAAGATCTGATGAGATGAGAGTTTACAATAGCAGTAATCAAAATATCAAGCGATGATCTTATATTAAAACTTTAAGAATTGCATATAACCTCTAGAATAGTTACAGCATTTACCCAAATGTAACCTAAGGCTTATCATTTGTTTAACAATGCTTCCAGAGTAACTTAACATACCAAATAAAAAGGCCTGATGAATTAAAGAGGCTTCATTTACAATTTAAATCTTGGGAAATTTGTTAAAAACAAAACAAACCAAAACCAAAACAAACAAACAAACAAAAACCCCAGAAAGTTTAAGCATCTGCCTAAATAGGATTAGGGATCCTTAAAGACCTGATAAAAACAAAGCATAGAAACTAGTTTTTTGAGCAGACAAAAGAGAAAAAGAATCCTTTGCTTACACTTTTTTATCAAGAACAGACCAACAATTCAAGAAAACTTTGACCTTTTAAGAAGAAAGTAAGCAGACTTTTAATCTTGTATCAGTGTACTTGAAAATCTATTCATTTTAATCTTAGTCGGTCTTAACCATACCTAAAATTCCTTTCTAAAGATTTCCCTCCAGACCTTTTACAGCTTTCTTTTGCATTCAGATTTTGACCCAAGTCATTTTTCCCAACCAACCACTTTATTTAGGACAAAATTACCTTCTCTTACCTTCAACAAAAATCCCGTTCTTTATATCTTCCTTACATATCTTCTCCTTTTCTACATACAGAGTTGTTTCCCTTATTCCCATCAGTCTTAATTATATACTTACTTACATAATCAATTACATAATTACTACATACACTCCTAGAAACCTTAGTCTTCACCGTGAAAACTAAGCAGTGACCAATTGTGAACTGTTCCAGCAAAATTCTTTAGATGGCAAATTTATGAATTAATTGAGCTTAGACACATTTACCAACAGACTCAAGTATCCTTAGTTCTTTTGGAATAAGAAGTCAAAAGCATGAACCTACACCCAGGAATCAATGCTTTAGCACTTTATCCTATTTCCAAAAGACTTAGATGTCCAATGAATTTAATCCTATTTCTCATTCAAGCAAAACCTTAAAATTTCAGGTTACCAAAGACTTTGAAAGCTATCTTAACAAGTACCCATGAAAACTTTGAGACAATTAACAATCATTTTAGTTATCTTTAGTTATCTTTTCACTAACAGATAACATGAGCTTACTTGACTTTTAGTAAACCTCAGTAGAATAAATTTCACATTTAGTGTTGATAATTTTAAAGACATGTCTGTCTTCATTAAACCAACAAACTTAAATTAGTTTAAATACTGAATATGTCTCACCTGGGCCCACTTTTTTAAAAGTCAATCAGTTTGTTCCCCATTGTCAATTTTTACCTGAGACACTGGTGGGGAAATCCCAAGATGGCACTTTTTTGTTTGTTTGTATTCTTTGATGCACAGAAATTTTAAATTTAAGTATCTATATGATGAAGTTTTAGAATATAGGTGAGGTTCAGTGGGGTGAGGTCCAGAGCCGATGACCAAGAAAGAATTTTTTTTTAATATTTTATATATTTATTTGACAGACAGAAATCAAAAGTAGGCTGAGAGGCAGGCAGAGAGAGAGGAAAGGAAGCAAGCTCCCTGCTGGGTAGAGAGCCCAGGACCCTGGGATCATGACCTGAGCTGAAGGCAGAGGCTTTAACCCACTGAGCCACCCAGGTGCCCCAAGAAAGAATTCTTGAGACATCTTTGGTGCAAAATGGTGGTTTATTAAAGCACAGGGACAGGACCCATGGGCAGGAAGAGCCGCTGCCCAGTGGTTGTGAGGGGTAGCAGGTTTATGTACCATGGAGTTGGGGGGAGGTAAGGAAAAGGGAGGTTTCAACAGAACTTTCATATGCTAAAGAGGACCTACAAGTTACCTGATACTAGAGGCCTTGCTATTGCCAAGGTCATTTTGCCCTCTAGCCAGGTATTAACATTAAGATGGGTGGGAGATTCCTAAAGAAGGTCACAGATGTCCCACCCAGGAGTTGGGGTGGGGGAAGGTTGGAGGGTGTCAGCCTTTGCTTTGTCCTCAGCCAACCTTCTGTTCCCTGATCATATAGTTACCAAATTCTCTTTATGGTTTGTATATTTCCTGCCTAGTTTCAGAAATATTTTTTTCATCCTGATATATGTGGCTTTCTTGCATATGTTTTCTTCTTATGATGTTCCATAGATTATTAATTATTCAGCCACTAATTCATTTTTTAAGATGAAAGGTAAGGCCTTAATTTGGTCTGTTCCATATAGAGACCACCCATCCAGTACCTTTTATAAATAGTAACTGTGGACTCTATTCTGTCTTACCAGTCAGTTTATCACTGAGCAGGTCTCATGCTGTCTTAATTGTTGTAAGTTTATAAATCTTGATATTTGGTAAAACAAGTTTCACCAATTTGTTTTCATCCTCTTTGACATTCTTGATCTCTTACTATCTATAGGGATTTTAGGACTAGTTGTCAAGTTTCATGAAAATCTCTTGGGATTTTGACTAGAATAGTATTTAATAGTATTGGGGGACAATAGCAGTCTATTCTTAACTTGCTAAGGGTTTAATACTAAGTAATATTGAATTTTATCAAAGACACTTTCTGCAACTTTTGAAATGATTATAAGGTTTTTATTCCATCAGTCCCAGTATTAATTTAATGTTAATTGTATGCATAGATGATATTATGTTACCTCCTCCTTACATTCTTGTATGTGATTTAGTCATGATGTGTTTAGCTTTAAAAAACAAGTGTAAGTCATTGGTATCTCTTTCGCTTTCAGGTAGCAAAATTGCTCCCAGTAACCTACCACAATCTTGTAAATTATCACCCCAACTAGGTATTAACGTCAAGGTGGTGTTTTAAGTTACCTCTGGCTACCATAATAAAACACCGCAGCCTGGGGTGGCTTAAACAACCGAAATTTATTTCTCATAGTTGTGGAGTCTAGGAAGTCCAAGATCAAGGTGCTGGCCAATTCAGTTCCTGGTGAGGGCTCCCTGCAGGTGGTGTGACTTAAACATTGTGTCCCCACAGAGCTTTTCCTCAGTGCCAGCACACAGAGAGACTCTCTTACTCTTCTTTTAAAACTGCTAATTCCATCCCAAAGGCCCTAATTACCTTCCAAAGGCCTGGTCTCCAAAGACCATCATCCTGGGATTAGGGCTTCAACATACAAATTTTGAGAGATACAAATATTCAGTCCATAACAAGTTGGGGATGGGATTGCTCAGTTTGACTCATCTTTGGGGGCTGAAGGTGGGGCCTACTTTCCTGGAGTTCTTTTCTACTAGAATAAAATGATGTTTCTGTAAACTAAAGGAAAGCTAAAATTTTCCTTTAGGAATGAAACTAAATACGTGTACTACACTTGCATTGTACGAAAAATAATTCATTTTGTTACGGAATCTGGACTGGATCCTGACGGAAGAACGAGTCAGGAGTCTCCTGACTCGGAGACTTTGGAGGATCAGAGGGTTTTTTAAATACCGGTGGGCTCAGAGGGAGTTGTTCTCCAAAAGTCTGAGCCCGGAGCACAAGTAGGGAGGGGAATTTATACCCATCTACTTCTGCATACTTGATACTTTTGGCGTGCGGGAAAGGGGGTAGGAAAGAAGAACCCAGATGGCCTTTGAGACAGGGACTGGAATTCCCTTGCTGGTTTGGTCGCCATCTTAGAATACAGTTTTTCCCTATCAATAGGATTTAATGCTTTTCTTTTAACAATGTGTTTTGGGGGGATGCCTGGGTGGCTCAGTCTGTTAAGCACCTGCCTTTGGCTCAGGTCATGATCTCAGGGTCAGGCTCCCTGCTTGGTGGGGAGCCTGCTTCTTCCTCTCCATCTGCTACTCCTCCTGCTTGTGATCTCGCTGTCAAATAAATAAATAATATCTTAAAAAAAAGAAAAACACAATGTGTTTTTGAACAATTATTCTAATTATAAAAGGGAAACATTCTTAGAGATTTGAGAAAATACCTAAATATATATATATATATATATATATATATATAAATCTCTTTTACTAGAGTTAATCACTCTTGAACTATTCCTGAAAAGCATCTCTATATGCTTTTTGTGTAAAATTGCAATTATACCATACATATGTTATTAATGTATTTTAAATTTTGGTAACTGCCATTCTCATTGCTATTTTTTTTTATTTGATTTACTTACAATTTGTTTGGCTTTTTGTTTTTATCTTCATATATTATCTCCTGAATTTTATCTGGTTTTGATAATAGATTTATTTCTGCTCTTGCATATGATTTTTGTTCTCTTACTCCCCCTTATCGATTTTCTTTACTAAAGTTTTGATTGAAATATTAATCTCATGCCTTTCTTTTTAATACCTTTATTTTTAATAGAGATTATTATTCTTATTATTATAAAGATATGTAACTGTATTCCTGTTTTTAGTTTCATATGATTGTTATTTATGAGTGATTCTTTTTCCCATTGATTGGAGCTTTATGATCATGTTTTAACTATGTTTTTTTTGTTGTTGTTGTTGTTAACAGATTTGTTGCTTGATGGTTGTGTTATTTCATTTCTACAGTTTTAGTTCCTTGGAATTTATTAGTTATCATTGTGGTCTAGAATAAGATATTTTCTGGAAATATTCTTTGGAAACTTGAAAATAGACATTTTTTGTCCATAGTTATTCTGGATTGTTAATAGCAAATAATTTATTTTACTTCAGCTTATTACAGAAACCATCTATATAAACATATTTTCACTATTTGATAATATAGGTCATGAATAATAAGGCTTAGATCTATCTTAAACAAATCTGAAGTAGGCAGATAGGATTTGGTATTTCCTTTTGTTTCTTTTCTATATCCATATTTAACAGTCTATAGGACAGTACTTTGTTCTTCTTTGTCTGAATGGAAGGTTTAAAAACACAACTGCTTGCTAAAAATCCACTTATTAAATGTTCTTGGTTCTTGTCAAGGATTTTGATAAGTAAGGAGAAAAATGCAAAAGAAAACAAGTTACGGGGCACCTGGGTGGCTCAGTGGGTTA
Organism: Enhydra lutris kenyoni; assembly: GCF_002288905.1. NCBI lineage: Eukaryota > Metazoa > Chordata > Mammalia > Carnivora > Mustelidae > Enhydra > Enhydra lutris. The sequence continues at coordinate 5,993,625 of NW_019154146.1, read as the reverse complement.
AAGCCTCTGCCTTCTGCTCAGGTCATGATCCCAGAGTCCTGGGCTCTCTACCCAGCAGGGAGCCTGCTTCCTCCTCTCTCTCTGCCTGCTTCTCTGTCTACTTGTGGTCTCCATCTGTCAAATAAATAAATAAAATCTTAAAAAAAAAAAAAAGAGAGAGAGAAAGAAAACAAGTTACAAATAAGAATTGGAAAACAGTGTAGGAGACATACCAAATTCCTGTTTCAGGAGTTCCTGAAAATGACCTAATGATAGCTAAGAATTTTAATCAAATTTACTTGAAGGACCCAGAATTTTAGAACTTGTCTATAGTATCCCAATTATTTGATTTGCTGGAAAAAAAATTTATATTTTCAACATATTTCATATTCTATGGCCTTAAAATGAAAATTTTGACAGAGAATTCAGGAAGACCTACTGATTTTTGTTACTGCTTAATAAGAACCAACTTAAAAATTAATCTGCCACTTTGGGGGGTTGTGCAGACACATCATTGATCACATGGTGACCAAGTTTTGGTGAGAAGCATGACAAATTTTAATGCATAGCATGACCACTGGTTTTGTTGGAGATTAAAAATGAGGCAAGAGCAGCCCCTGGGTGGCTCAGTCGGTTAAGCGGCTGCCTTCAGCTCAGGTCATTGATCGATCACCGGGTCCTGGGATCGAGCCCCACATTGGGCTCCCTGCTCAGCGGGGGTGCCTGCTTCTCCCTCTCCCTCTGCCTGCTGCTCTGCCTACTTGTGGTCTCTTTTCATCTCTCTAATAAATAAGTACAATCTTTAAAAAAAAAAAGAAAAAGAGGCAAGAGTATTTTAGGTTTAATATTTAGCATCCAAGAATTGAAACGCTAAAGCATTTATAAGCTAATTCAGTTCATCTATGGTAGAGAAGAAGTATTATGTTTAGCAAGAGATTTATTAAGTTTTCCATATACATGTAAGAGTCATAGCCTAAAAAAAAATTTAAGATATTACTTATGAATTTTATTACTTACCAAAGCCACTGCCATTTAGGAAAAAGCATGTGAGTTTATTATATCATAAAGAATAAATTATGTCGTATAAATAATAATTTATACTTTAGAATTATCCTCTAAAACCAATTCAAATTAAAGACATCAATGTAGCAGAGGTTAGAGAAAGTAAGACTAGAAAAAATATGATTATATAATAAATGCCAAATAAAATAATGAGTAAAAGATAGATTATGGCTAACTACCTTCCTTTTGTGGTTTTTACTTAGAAGAGAATTCATGGAGAAATATATATCACAGATTATTCTAAATTAAGGTAGTTAAGAATAAAGAGTCCCCAAGATAAACAGTAAATTCTTAACCAAATCTTCTGTGTCCTGCACTTTTTTAAGAAAAAGAAATCAGTTATTTTACATGATAAAACTGTAACTTTATTTCAAAAACAAGCAGATGACACACAATTAAATGCCTTCACATGAACATAAAAAAGTATTTTAACTTAGCCCATATTATATTTAAGTATATTTTAGTATATATATAATTAGTGATTATTGAAACAGAAAAGCAACAATTGCATAAAATAAATAATAGTAATTTTGTTATTTATTTATTTTTTTAGAAAAAATCACTTATTTTCCGAAAGATTTAGATTTATTCATGTATTTTAGAGATTGAGAGAGAGAGAGAGAGAGAACGCCCATGAATGGGGGAGGTGGCAGAGGGGAAGAATCCTCATTGAGGCTCTTGGGATGGAACCCTGCATTGGGCTCCTTGATCAGCAGGGAGCCAGCTTCTCCCTCTCCTCTGCTGCTCCTTCTGCTTGTTCTCTTTCTCTCTCTCTCTCTCTCTGTGTAAAATAAATAAATAAAATCTTAAAATAAAATAAAATAAAATAAATGTTTAGTCTCCTGTTAGGAAAAGCATGGGCTAATGTACCCCTGGGAAGGGTGGGGAGCATTCTGGAGAGCAGATATTAAGCATCCTAAAAAGTTCTGTCTACTGCCAGGCCTATGTTGACAAGCTGAACTTGTTATTTCAACTTCTAATATTCTATAAAATAATTAGTTAAATTTGTTAATGTCACTCTGTTTTGTAATAGCTCTCACCTTTATCCCTGGCCAGTCACCCACAAATAAGTGATATTTGTCTTTGAGGAAAGTAGATTGAAGCAAGTCTGCTGAAATTTATTAAAATATTGGAAAATGAACTCAAAACTTATATGCAGTTTACAGTAGAAGAGCCATATAATCTCCTTTAGCCATTGTCAATGGCTTTTCAGACTGAAAATTATTTCTTCAAGTCTCAGTGTGATAGATGCACAGGTTGGTAGGTAAGGTTGTAAAGATTGGCTTCTCAGGGCTTCTCAGACTCCACCCCATGCCTGCTCCCTGTCCCCCAAACCCACATTCTTTCAATTCTAATTATTTCTTATTTTAAATCTGTAAATAATATGCTTGTACCGCTACTTCCTTTTTAAAAAAAGAGCTTAATTGAGTTACTGACAATAAACTACATATATTTAAGCACAGAAGTAGATATATTTTGATATACACATGCAACTGTAAAGCCATCACAACAACCAAAATAATGAGCATATCCACCATTTCTGTGTTTCCTTGTGCCTCTTTGTAATCCCTCTCATGCTCCTTCTCCCACCTCTAGTCAACCAGTGATCTGCTCTCCCTCATATGAGTATGCATTTTCTAGAATTTTATATAAATGGAATTATACAAACTATACTTCTTTTTTTTGTTTGTTTTTTCTTAGCATAATTATTGAGATGCATCCCTGTTGCATGTATCGATACTTTATTCCTTTTTGTTTCTAGAAACACTCTACTTGTGTGAACCTGGCACAATTTGTTCCACTCGCTGTTGGTGGGCATTTAGGTGGTTGTTTCCAGTTTGTGGTTGTTAAAAACAGTGACTATGAACACTGGTGCACAAGTCTCTGTATGGATTTGAGTTTATTTCTCTTGGTTAAATACCTAGGAGTGGACTAGTTGCACCAACTGTCAAGAGGCTGAGAGGATCAAAACCACATCATGTCAGCACTACCCCCAGCTGGTACAACGTTATTAATGGCAATGACAAGTTCATCCTTGTCATCTTTGAGACATTCAGAAGATCTCACAGAGTATGATAAGCTTGCTTCATCCATGAGGGTGGTTCTCGTAGGCCTATAATACACGGAATAAAAGAAAAAAATTGTTCCTATTTTAATAAGTATAAACCATCAGTATGTACATAGCACCATTACTATAATCTGAAAACATCCATCTTTGATTTATGTATGGTATTAAATATATAATTATTATATGAGCTTTATTGAGGTATTATTAATTATATTATGAAAACAAAGTCTTCATAATTTTCTCCATTAAGTATATTTATGTCTGCACTCACTTTCTCCATTGTAGGTTGCCCAACACATATTAATGTTTAGAATTTCTCATTAAAAACTGATAGTACTTTAACATTTTACTTCATTTATTGAGATTTATTTGTTCCATGTCCATAAAACTCAGTTTTATGTTGCCTTCATTATTTTTTTTCAGAGATATCTTAGGAACCCTTCACATTTTATAAGGAACCATAAATTTATTCAGCCTAGGGCCAACAGCTAGCTTCCATGTTGACCCAGATGCATATATGCCTTTTAGTCAGTGAATTTTGAAAATTTGAGCGATAGCACATTAAACTGAAATAATGAACGAGTAAAAATTTTTATAGCATTCAGAAAAATTATTTCTCAGACATTCGCACTATCATTTTACTCTTTAAAATTATTCTGGGGTTGTAAGGTAGACCATGAATGTATTCCAAGGCTTAGGAAAATCAACAGATCATTTTTTCTGGTAATCAAATGATTTGACCTGAGTACATGATGATGAAATCTTGTTTTTGGAGAGCTATACAAGGCATTTGTAACTAGATCATCCATCTTCAAGTAATGGACTAGAATTTTTGGAAAATCTTTTATATGGTGTCTGTAATGCTCCTTACATATTAAATGGTATGTATGTTTTGTCAATTAAAGCTATTAGCTTCATATAGTCCCTGCCAGTGTGTACCATTGGGTTTAAACTTGGAAATTTTCAAATGATTGATCAGCAGATGGAAAAACTACTACAATTTCAAGGGGTTTTCATGGAGAGTAAAGAAATAGTGCAATGAATCATAGGCACATGCTCAACAACATGGAAGACCGAGGCAGGAAGTGCTCACAGGATGGTGGGTTTATACTGTTCACAAATCTGCTAACATGTGATTGGCCTGTCCTATAAAGCAGACCTTTAAGGAGTTTATAGGATTCTAATCTTCTTGATGCGTTCACCACTTGTGGTAGTGAGTTATGTGCTCAGGAAGGCATATTAATGCTTACGAGTCACTAAGGTGCTATTTCGTGTTTGCCTAATCACTTCATTGGCCTTTACCTTGTTCTACAAATGCACTTAATTCAGTTAGGAGGAATGCGTCTCCTGAAGTTTTTACATGGATGATAAGTGTTTCCAAGATACACACATCATTTTATTTGGGGTGATATATGTAATTCAAGCAATTTATATATATGTGTATATATATATATATATATATATATATATATATATATACATATATATAATTTTTTTTTTTTACTTTTGAGGGAAGCACTTTAAAATTAGCGTAACATCTAACCATGTAGATACATATTCCTGTTTTCCATTATACTTAATGAGAATGATCCTTATATTTTAAGTAAGTACAAGTAACAAAATTCCTAGAAGGAAGATTTCATATCTAAGTATTTTAGATTGCAGTTTGGCAACTAAATGCATTAATCCAAATAGATAGAGATTATAGAGATTATTCAGGTTCCCATTAGTCATTGAGACATTTGTGTGGAAATGTCATTTTTTCTTCTTCAATTCAGTTCAACTGCTATAATTAAATGATATTGTTCATCCAGCAGCAGTCCTGAAATCTTTTGTATCCTTGCAAAACATAGCAAAAAACAAACAAGTTTTCTATAAAATGTAGTTTACCTTCAGTTAGAAATTTTTCTTTTAAGTTTTTAGCTTTATCTTAATTACTACTACAGAATAGAGCCTCTCAGATGAGTGATATAGGCTAATTTCAAATTTTCCCTAAAGCTACAAATATACTCCTCATTTTCCCTAGTCTCGGCTTAAATTGCTCTGCTTGCATTTGTAATCAGAAATTGATTGGGTTGCTGTGGAAACTGGAAAAGTATGTTGCTCGTTGAAGACAAAATGCAGTGGAAGTACTGTTATCATAATTGTCTACCGTCCTAAATGCCTATCAGTCTGAACAGTGCATCGATACAACGTTCACACTGCAACCCTAAAATACTTCTCTTCAGAATACTGCTTTGTGGTCAGTATCAATCCTCTAGATTGATTTTTATAACAACCAGCTTTGTTATATATTTAATTCGTTTCCACACTGAACTTTTTTTACACACAAAAAATGAAATTAGTTTCCATCTTATTCATACTTATCAGGCATATCATAGGAAAAAAAACATGAAGCACAGTAAAATATTAGTTATTAGAAGCCAATCATCTGAAACATTTCATCTGCTGATCATGAAGATATAAAATAAGTGCAAAAAATCATTTGAAACAAGAATTTTTAACATATGGTAATAAAGAACAAGAGGAAGTGAAGGTCTATTTTATACACAAACACACATACACACAAAAGCAATATAAAGCAATAGTATGCATTTTACCATGTGAAAGCAAAGATGAATTCTACATTTATTTATTTATTTATTTATTTATTTATTTTTGAATTCTACTTGTCTTTAAAGGTCTTTTGCATGAATGTTCAGAGAACTAAGATTGGACAAAGGGAATAAGGAGGAAAATCAAAAGAAGGAAACACCAAATGCGCCCAGTAGTAGGAATAATGAGGTTATGAGGGATGAAAGCACGTATTCCAGTGCTACAAATTTCCATTAACACCAGCAACTTTTCTGGAGACTTCCATTGTTTCCCTGATTTCAACAAAAACAACTCCAAAAAATGATCTGATATCCAGAGTTTAAAATAAAATATCCCCAATCCCTCATAAATATTAAGAAACCAAGGGCCACAAAAGAGAGCAACCTACTGAAGGTTAATAGAATGTAGCATCTATGTACAATAAAACCCATGTTGGAAGCAGCTGAATTTGGAGACACACCTCATCTCTGTAGTGTCAGGGATACACAAAATACACTGCTTAAGTTCTATTTTTCTAAATAGTTCCAGACCATGAGCAAAGAAATATGCCTTAGGAGATAAATATGAAGATCTATAATATGTGACATAGTCTAGATGATGTATTACCTACGTAATGTATTGCTGAGATCTGGATGCTAATCTTGAGTACTTTGTTCCACCGTATACCTCAGAAAGAAATTTGAAACCACTGAGCATGTTTTGTGCACGCTTAGTTAAACTATATCTTTATTTTTCTTTAAACAGTTCTTTTTTTTTTTTTTTTAGATTTTATTTATTTATTTGAGAGAGAGAAAGCACAAACGGGAACAAGGGGAGAGGCAAAGAGAGACAGGGAGAAGCAGTCTCCTCTCTGAGCAGGAAACCCAACACTGGACTTGATCCCAGGATCCTAGGAGCATGACCTGAGCCAAAGGCAGGCGCTCAACTGACTGAGCCACTCAGGCGCCCCTAGATTGTATCTTTAGAAGTGAATCCTTGTCTTCTTTTTAAGAACTGGAACATAAACGCAAAATACATACATACACACACACACACACACACACACACGTGTGTGTGTGTGTGTGTGTGTGTGTGTATGTATAGCAGTTTTCATATACTATAATTGGTGCACAATTAAAATTGTTTTGACACATTAGATTTATTACTAAGTTAAGCAGAGGGGAGAAAAACATTTGTCTAGATGCATGTACTATATTGTACACTTTTTGTTGTTTTAAATAAGAATAAAAAATAGTTTATATGGGGCAATGTATATGGTCTCATTCTTGAGGTTTTTTTCTAATTTATGACATATACAATTATTTTTTAATACAGGAAACTTGTGAAATTTGCCTATTAATTTTAATAATACATATGTTGAGATTTTGGGTCTTTTGCAGATATAATGATATCATATGTGAATGAAAATTTTATTTCTTCTTTTCCAATCCATTTTACTTTTTTTTTTTTTATCTTACTGAATGAGGTTGGCCTTTGGTACATTGTCAAATGGATAAATAATAGTGGGCATCCTTGCCTTCTTCTTGATCTCACAGAAGAGACTTTAATAATTCATCATAAAGTGCAATATTTGTGATGCTTTTACTTTAGATTTCCTTTATAAGATTAATGCAATGTTTATTTCCAATCTGTCTAAAGTTTTTTTCTTAGATGTTGATTTTATAAGTTTATATCTGTTGAGATGCTCATATGCTTGGAATTGGTTTGCTGATATATTTTGTTTGTGAATTTTAAATTTGTGTTCATAAATAATACAGATCTATACACCATTTCACATTATCCTTTTTGTTTATCCCTATATATTGTGAAAACTTAAAAAAAAAAACCCCTAGCATGAACATCAAAAAACATACAGTTCAATATATGAATATGACATGTTTGCTTTGTATGAATGAGACAGATGTATTGGCTTGGTTGTCAAAGTACTCTAGTTTTATTTTTAGCTTCCTCAACAAATAGCTGTGGTGTATGCTGTTTTGCCAGTCATTATATTCCTTGATCTCATACCTTTTTTGTAAAATTAGGCATTTAAAATATATTGTTAAATTAGGCATTTAAAATATATTGTTTTTAAAGCTTCTTCCAGCTCTAGATTCCAGTGATATGCAAAGTTAATGCTTGTGCATGACTCTAAATATGCATAAACTTATGATAAGTTCATATCTTTTCTCTTGAATGTATAGCTTACTTTTAGCCTCTGTGTATGATTTTAAAATCAGTTTGTCTGCTTTGACTTGCCCAGTTCTCAACTAATTTTTACGTGACTACTTAGTTCATTATTGATAGTACTTTGTATAGACCCACCGATAATTGTAGGTGGGGATATGCACTATTCCACAATCATTTTAAGAATATGGATAGTCGAGCCAAATTGACTAGCTTGGAAATCCTAGCTATACTAAGTGTTAAGTGATATATTCCTCTCTTTCCCAGTTTTTTCACCTATAAAAGATGACAATAAAAGTACATACCTCTTAAGACTTTGAGGATAAAGTAACATATTACATTCAAAACACGAAGAACACTGCCTACTAAACATGTTTGCTCTTTTTATTAGTATAGATGTCTATACCATGACTTGATAATAAGCTATTTTTAGCCTTAAACAAGTAAAAATAATCATTTATCTATAAAATTTAAAAACCTATTTTTCAGGAATTTTTTTAAAAAGAAAAGTGGTATTGGGGCACTTGGGTAGCTCAGTTGGTGAAGTGTCTGACTATTGATTTCGGCTGAGGTCGTGATATCAGGATCATGAGATGGAGCCCCAACAGCCTCCAGGCTCATCAGGGACTCTGCTTGAGGATCTTGCCCTCTCCCTCAGCCCCTCTCCTCACTCCTGTGCGTGCATGTGTGCATGAGTTCGTGCTCTCTCTCTCAAATAAAAAATCTTAAAGAAAAAGAAAAATCATATACATTTTTAAGATATGTTTTTCACTCAAAAGATGATATGGTTTTGACCCAACATGTAAAAAAACTTTGAACTTCAGGAAAGTTCTTCTCTTCTTAGTGTTAAATTAAAAGCCTTGGTGTTTCTATCCATTGAATAAAACTTAGGCTAGTTTTCCATAAACTGACATGGAATTTCCTTTATTACTCACATGAATAGAGTGCATAGAGGAACATTTATTGAATAAGGATAAATAGCTCCCTAGAATACAGAATTGCTCAGATCATTTCCACTGATTACTATTGATCTTATTTATAAATTTCTCAACACCAGGTTTCATTGAGTAAAATAATAAACTGTTGCTACTAAGAGTAAGAATACTTCTGGTAGTGTTCTTGATTAGTCCTTCCATGGACACGCCCTTCTGTTTTATACAATGTATCCTCAAGAGGTATCAGGTTAGGACTTTGGCACCTACTCTAGCTATGCTTCCTAGAGTGTGAGTCATGAGAATTTTCACATTACCTTATGTTTCTGAGAATATTCTTGGTCAGTGAGAAAAGAAACAGAAATAAAAGCTGTGAATCTGCATCTGCCACCCATTAAGAGTAGGACTGACCTGACCTATAGGAAGAGAAATGATAGGCATCATTCGTTGGAACAAATTTTATAAAACACTCCACAATTTTATTTTCTTAAGAACTATCTTTCCAGATTTACTAGTTATAATAGCTGATGTTTTCCTCATCCCTCTGGCCAGGTGTAAATATACTTTGGGGTACAAATGACATGTTTCTTGGTCATACAGTGAAAGTAAATCTACTAAAGAATCTACAACTAAAATTACTGAAAATGTACTTAACAGACTGGTTATGAGTTATTATTTTTGTCTACAGTAATACAAATGCAGCTTCAAGTGTATTATTTTTGTTTAACACAGTGTTCTAAAGGTCCAGTATTTGGACTATTTTTCTTGAAAATAAGCCTAAAATACATAGGTATGTGTCTTGATTGCCCGGAAGTAGAGCCTGAGGCAGGTATTCTTATGTGAGTAATTTGTGAAGTGGGAGATTTCAGAAGTCATAAGTGAAGCAGGAGAGCACAGGAGAAAAACTAAGCCAGGATTTGGCTTCAAGGAGAGTCTAGCCTCAGCCTGATCCCATGAAGTGTTTGCACCAAAAGTTGGGTCCTGACTTGAGGCAGAGGAGTGAAGCTTTTGTGCATGAGAGTTCTTCGTGCGCCTTGCTGCAAGTAGTCCGGTTACTGGCCAGTCTATTCCAGGTGGGGGGTATAGCTCCAGACACCTCTAAGCAAGACCACTCCCATTTCCCAAGTGCAGTGCTCCTGAGAAGTTTGCAGATACGAGCTGCCAGTGATGGTAAATGCAGGGTCCCTGGGGATCTGCATGGAGCACCAAAAGCCTACCACAAGCAAAAGTTGGGCCTTCATGGTTTCACACATGAATTGTTGATGGAGTCCATACCGTGGCAATCAGTGGAGGGGAGTGGCAGGCACACAAAGGGGCAAGACACACTTTAAGAGGCAGGAATGAGTGTGGAATGCTTGAGGAACATGAGATGGATGTTGTAAGAGGATAGTGGGGACAGAGGCAGTTACAAGAGAGCTGCTCAAGGAGGTAACAGGAGGAGCAGGGCACCAAGAGACTTGTGTGCCAAAGGAGTTGAAGGATTGTTTTAAGCACCGTGCAAAGCCAGAGGAGATAGGTCAGGGCTTGATGTGATGTGGAACCACAGAAGGCCAGAGTGGCTGGAACAGAGTGAACCAGCTAGAAAGTTAAAATGCTAGGAAATGAGATAAGAGAGTGGGAGTTTAGAAAGTGTAAGGACTTCTAGACCTGTGGAAGGCCTTGCCATGCTTTGGCTTTGGCTTTGGCTTTGGGTTTGGCTTTTTCCTGGGTGGAATGGGCCACTGAACGATTGTGAGGAAGCAGTGATCCGGTTAAAAGGATCACCATGGATGCTGTGTCCAAGACAGACCAGAGGGCCATGTGAGCAGAAACTGGGGAGACCTTGGGGTGATTCAGGAAACAAGGGACGGTGGCCTAGATGAGGTGGTTGCACTGGAGATGTGGAAACTGAGCATACTCTGGGTACATGGTCTGCCTGACGACATTTATTGGTGCCTTGGATGGGCAGGGATAGGGATGTGTGTGAGGAAATACAAGAATGAAATCTTTCATGGCTTTCCTTCTGCCACTCATCTCTACAGCCTTCCCCACAGGGCTGGATGCCTTTGCTCTCCTTGCTCTCTGGGGCTCCGCCTTCTTTCCCACACTCCCTAGAAAGTAGAATTCCTTTACTTAACCCAAGAAGAACCATTTTAGCTCCCTGCTTGGATTTGTCCTTGGTTCCACCTCTGCGCATCCAAAGACTCATTCTTTGTTTGCCCTGCTAAACAAAGCCCTTTAGAGCTGAGTCTCACCCTTTAGTGACAAAGATGAGGTAGTAGAATTTTTTTTTTTGTCTTTTTCTCTTCACTACAATTATTTTTAAATAGAAAGGAACAGGGTTAAGATTTATTTCCCCTCCAGTATGAAGTACTCTATTACCTTTAGAAATCATAGTTTGTTTTGGTTTTGAATAATTTTTCACCCCACTCCACCATCAGTGCTAAGCGCTGTATGTGGCATATAATTCTTTTAATAGAATAGTCACATGTATCAAATGGTAATATCCCAAATTTATGGGTGGGGAAACTCATTCATAAAGGTTAAGTGAATTGCCCAAGATAAAAATTTCAATAAGGTAAATTTCAAAAGCCTGTCTGAATGAAGCTAAATACATCTGCTTTGGAATGTCTTTAAAGATACAAGGAGGGGCGCCTGGGTGGCTCAGCTCAGTGGGTTAAAGCCTCTGCTTTCTGCTCAGGTCATGATCCAGGGGTCCTGGGACCGAGCCCCGCATCGGGCTCTCTGCTCAGCAAGGAGCCTGCTCCCCCCTCTCTCTCTCTGCCTGCCTCTCTGCCTACTTGTGATCTCTGTCTGTCAAATAAATAAATAAAATCTTTAAAAAAAAAAAAAAAAAGTAAAGATACAAGGAAACAGGTCCAGAAAAAACCTCTGTGTAGTCAAGGAACTGCATTGCTACATTAACTAGCATTTAGTAACTTCTCAACAAATAACTGTTGAATTAATGAATGAATCCATTTATGAGGCATTATCAACGTGACTCTGAAACTGTGGAGGAAGGAGAACCTAGTTCTAACTGGGAGCTTCTTAGCAGATATGGTATTCTAAGGGGTCTTTAACACTGAGAAGGATTTCAACAGGTTGACAATGCAAAACCAGTTTTACTCCAAGCCAAGAAAACACTGAAAAAAGCAGAGGAATTATGTAAGGCATAGTTTCTCTTCAGTGGAAGCATTAAGAATCAGGGCTGGAAAGCTTGTTTCTGATGGATCACTTAGGGCTTTGATCTCCATGAACTTCTATTTCTTTCCACATTGGACAGCTTTTTGGGGGAGGGTGTATTAAAGAGTACAAATTATCTTTATATTATTTGTGAGTTTTAGTTTAAAAGATTAAAAGATCTTAAGTGTATGGTGCTTTTTAAAAAGACTTAAAAATATATATATATATATATATCTCATAAGTGATCTTAATATGGTAGAGATACCAATAGACTTCAGACTATGTATTCTTTTTATCATGGCTACTAATTTACATTATGTGAGTAAGTTACTATTTGTACCTTGTTGCATGCTAGAGATATCAGATTTCAAAATCAATTTTACAAATATAGCAGAGCATAATCAGTTTAGAAAGCAGATTAGTTTTGCATTTTTCAAACACAATCTTTGCTTTTCATTCTTATAGGAACTCTATTGATTTGCGTATAATATTATTTTACAGCAAAGTATACCCTTGATTTATGTCAAGATGTTAAGTATTTATACTAGTTTACCCTTCGTGTGCAGTATTTTATCTCTATAATTAGACTAAATGGGCCAGGTTTGCTTTTTAGCTACAGTTAAGAATACACCTAACAAAATATTCACTAAAAAGCATGTAGGTTCTGTTTTCATGAAACCAATTAATAATCCTGGCAGGTTCTCAGTTTTTTCTAAATTTTAGGACTTGCCTTACGCAAATCAGAAGTATTCTGGCTTTCAAATTTACAATATGCGTTCAAACTTTAAATGCCCTTGATTAATAAAAATACATGTGACAGCAAAGTATAGCTCTGCTTTTAAGCTGTTAGAACATAAAATGATTATGGCTTGCAGTAAACGTTATTATGGTCCTTAGATGTTTCCTGAGGGATTCAACAATCTCTCACACTTTCCTTAAGACTGACCCTCTCTCCTTGAGAAGCAGACCCGAAGGAGAGCTGCAGAGCCAAGACCACTGTCGGGTCACCTGTCACGGTGCTGACAAGCCTCTGATAGAAAACCTAATTTACAGTTTAAGAAGCACATCCATTATCCTTCTGATTTTAAAATAGAACATACATCAGCAAAATGATAAAAGAAAGTGCTTTAGAATTATGAAAGTCAAGGACTATTTCATATCATAAAGTCACAACCCTTTTTGAAAATTACTTTAAATTATAGCCAAGTCTAATGATATTCATGTGTTCTGCTCTCTGAAAATTAGTATCACAGTATTCCAACTACTGATAATCCAATAATCATGGATTAACTATTGACTCCCTTTTCCATTTAGGCAGATGATATTGCCAGTATTTAGATATTTCTTTTTGAAATGGGTGTGAACTAGAAGATTGCTAGGAGAACTTCAATAATTAATGTTTTTCTGTTTACCTACATTAAAAGTACAGCATTGTTTTATTTCAAATCAAATGTCAGTTGGCGATGTTCTTATTACTTTCTTTCTCACTTCTTACTCTTGTTTCTCCAGTTATTCCCAAATGATGAATGACATGTGGGAAAATCCTGGTATTTTTTAGAACTACTGTCCTCTTGAAATGCAAATAAACTCTTTTAAAGTGTCCATACAAAAATCTTGGATTTTCTTTTGAAAAGGGTAATATTCCATATTACTATAATCATAAATTTCATTGCAGTAATTGTGTTATAATAATTAGTGGTATGGATTAGATAATTTGAATTTTCTAGCATTCTCTTCCTATGTTCTTATCATGGAAGCAAAATGTAAACATTTTTTATAATAGGCTAACTTACTAGAATACGATTTGAGATTTGACGCTTCAAAAGCAGAAATGTTGAAATATTTGCTTTGTAGTCTATGCTAGTGGATTCAGGGTGATCATTAACTTACCTATATCCAGATTTAGAGGCAAAAGTCTGAAACAGGTAGTAATTTATCTGCCTGTTAGCAATTCCTCCTATATTAACTATTTACTGGCTTTAATATGAATTGTTCTCCCCATCTCTGCTATATTTTAGTGGACTCTGCTTAGCTTATCTCCTTCCTATCTAATATTATTTGAAATATGCATTAATATTTAATATACAGATAAGAATAGAAATAAAAATATTATTAGACTAAAAACTCAAGAATCCACACTTTTACATTATATTCACATATAAACTACATTCTTTCTATCCAACTGTCTACCTACTACCTACCTACCTACCTAGATATTAGACCTACAAGGTGAGGTGCCTCTTGAATTTGACTACTGGCTTTTTACCAGTCTGCCTATCTCATAATAAATTTTAGGCACCGCTTCTGAGGCCTCCTTATGGGGGTGAGGGTAAAACCTTGAAGTCCCTTTTGCCCACACAGACTCAGTGTCCAGTTACTTTTCCACTCTTAACCTTAACTCCTCTATCTTTTCCCCCAGCCCCAGGACCATACAATTCCAGGATCCTTTTTTTAGGGCTCAGTCAAGACTGAAATGAGCCCCCCTCCATTAGTGCCTGTTCCCTGGGGGAAAATGGAACAGGGAGAGTTCACACTGTCTCCAGGTTACCCTCATGTTTATTCCATGACAGTAAGTCATTAAGTGCTTAACTTTGATGCTTTTGACTTTCTACTTTAATCTTTTGGTCCGACACCTAAGAGCTCATCTCTCCCTCCCTAAATCAGTGGAGCTCCTGATATATATATAACACATCATTATTATTTTTATGTCTATATTCATGAGACAGATTGGTATATTATTTTTTTCCTATTCCAACTTTTTGGTCTGATTTTTGTTTCTAAGTAAGAGTGACCTCAGAGATGGGTGTCTGGGTGGCTCAGTTGGTTAAGCGACTGCCTTCGGCTTGGGTCATGATCCCGGCGTCTTGGGATGGAGTCCCACATCGAGCTCCCTGCTCAGCTGGGAGTCTGCCTCTCCCTCTGACCTCCTCCCCTCTCATGCTCTCTCTCACTGTCTCTCTCTCAAATAAATAAATAAGATCTTTAAAAATAATAAAATATTAAAAAAAAAAAAGAAGAGTGACCTCAGAGAATTAGTTGGGGTATAGTCCAGGTTTTTCCCTTCTGGAAGAGTTTGTGTGATATTAGAATAATCTTTCCTCACAAAATTTTGCAGAACATTTTAGGAACATTACTGGGATGATTCCTCATGTAAACATTTATAACTTATATCTTACATAACTGTTTTAATACTTTAAATATTGTGGGAGGATTCACTCTTACTATTTTTTCTTGAGTCAACTTTCTAAGTTATATTTTCTATTTATCTAAGTTTTCAAATTTACTGGCATAAAATTATTTGTAACTTTTAATTATGTTTAATCCCTGATAGAGCTCTATGATGATCTTTTCATTTTTATTGTAATTTATTGTGTCTTCTGTTTTTATTCAGTAATCAACCAGTTGATTTTTTTTTTTTTTAAGATTTTATTTGACACAGAGAGAGAGATCACAAGTAGGCGGAGAGGCAGGCAGAGAGAGAGAGAGAGGAGGAAGCAGGCTCCCCACTGAGTAGAGAGCCCAATGCGGGGCTCGATCCCAGGACCCTGGGATCACAACCTGAGCCGAAGGCAGAGGCTTTAACCCACTGAGCCACCCAGGTGCCCCCAACCAGTTGATTTTTAACCAACTTTCTGTTAATAACAAATATTTGAATTTGTAGAACCGATTTTTAAATTTATTCATTTTATTTCTCTTTTGTATTCTATTTCATAAATTTCTCCCCTTAATCTGTATTACATACTTACTTCTTATTTTATTGCTTTTATTATATTTCTTTAAACAAGTTGAGCATTTAACTTACTGATATTTAGTTTTTCCTTTCTAAAAAATTATGAAGTGATAAATTTCTCTAAGTACTGATTCTCAGACATTTTTTCTTATACCAGTTTCTTTACTCTTCAGTTGTCAGAATTTTTACAACCCTGTTATTTTTTCAAAGTATTAATATTGTATTATTGTCATCATCATTGTCGTCGTTATCTATAATGATACATTTGCCCATATATCTGAGTTATTATACATTTTTTATTGGTATATTTTCAGGTGATTCATTAGGCCCATAATATTCAGAATCATCACATTTTTCTGGTGATTCAAAGTTTTATCATTATGCAATAACCCTTTCTTTCCCTAAATATGTTTTTTCTGCCTTAAAGTCTACTTTGATATAAATAACACATAAATAACCCACCGTTTTTTGTTTAATGTTTTCCTGAAATACATATTTCATCTTTTGCTTCACTATTTTTAATTCCTCACTTTGTGTGTTTGTTTGTTTGGTGGTTCTCATAAAAACAGCATATAATCTGGGTTTTATTATCTTATCCATTCTGATGGTTTGGGGAATATTTAACCTATTTATGTCTATTGTAATCATTGATGTATTTGGATTTATTTCTACTTTATTAAGTCTTGTTTTTTATTCTATGACCATTTATTACTTATTTTCATTTTAATTAATTATTTCGTTACTTATTCCGTGCGTTATTTTTCTTTTTGGAGGATTTTAATACACTATTTCTGTTCTTTTAGTTATTACCCTTAAACTTTTACTGTTCATATTTGCCTTAATAAAACCTAAATTTAAACTATTTTCACTTCCCTCTTTAAGACTGTAGGTGAGCAGTGCCTGGATGGCTCAGTTGGTTAAGCATCTGACTCTTGATTTTGGCTCAGGTCATGATCTCAGATCTCATGATCTTAGATCAAGACCCAAGTCAAGGCTCATGCACTGGGCATGGAGCCTACTTAAGATTCTCTCTCTCCCTGTCCCTCTACACCACACCCCCAGAAAAACTGTAGGTTATATTAGAATACTTAAAGTATGATCACCACTCATAGACTTAATATTGTTTTTCTCCAGCATTTTTGTTCTTTTTTTTAACCCTGTGAATTAGACATTGTTTTTATTATATTAGATAATTAGATATGCATGTGTGATTAGTACCATAGTTGCTCACCATTCCTTTTGCATCTCAGACCATTCTTCTGAAATCATATTTATTCTTGAAGAACATGCTTTACCACCTCCTTTAATGAAATTCTCTTGGTAGATTTTTTACATTCGGGTAAATGTTTTACTGTCATTTCTGAAGAGTGTTCTGGGAATGTAATTATAGGATAATATTGATTGTCTCTCAATTCTTTAAAGATACTACTCAATGTTACTCTTATTTCTGTTGTTGAGAAGCCTGCTGTTAGTCTAATTATTGTTCATTTTTCAATGATCTACCTTTTTTCTCTTAAAATCTTATCAGAGTATTTTCGTTAAGCAGTTTTACTTTGAGATTGAAACAGATTTCTTGTCACTTATTGTGCTTAGGACACACTGGAAATATTTCTTAAATCTGGATTTGGAAAATCACAACTGTTTTCAAAATTTTATCTCCTACATTCTATGGGAATTTAAATATGTGTTATACTTTCTCATTCTCTGCTCTATCTCTTAATTTTTAAAATATTTCAACCTCATTTCTTCACTTGTATTTATTATATCGGTGATTCTCTCTTCAGCCTAGAAAGACTAGATTGAGAGAAGAAATATGACCAGAACATTTATGGATTTTTTTTTTCACTAAATTCTGAAATATCAATATAAATTCTGAAATTTCACTAAATTCTGAAATATCAATATAGGCTTCTTGTCTCTCTAAAATGACTTTGTACCTTTCTTATTTTCTTAAAGTAGTCAGATTCTCTCACTATAACCTAAATGCACACATTTGATTGACAATGCTCACTGTAAGTCAAATTCATTTGGGAATTTTTAACTCAGAAGTGAACTTCATTGATTTCTATGGGAAGCCTATCTTGACTACCTTTCATGGCTGTTGTATACCTCTCCTGTCTGTTCTTACAGCATTCTGTACTTGATCAACAGGGGTTGATTTTGCAGTAATTTCTGACTGCTCCATGACCTAGCATATCTTGACTACTACAGTTAAGCTGAGGACAGACATTATTATTACTGAAATTTTACAAATAAGGAAACATTGTTAGGCTAAATTAAGTATCTTCATAAAGCCTAGATATTATTAAGCATAGTTCTCTGCTTCTTAAAGCTTACTTTACAGTTTTTATGCCTCCTCTGTGAGGAAAGTGGTTTTTGCCCAAAGGAGGTCCCGTAATGATGGAGAGTATATTGACAAGGTGCTTATAGAAAGAAAGAGCCTATGTAAGTAAATATCCAAATGTTGATGGATTGTGAATGAGGATGCACACTTTAGCTCTGAATGTCTGGGTTTTACTTAGAATTCTTTAGTAAAGTAGATATATATGATACAGTCATTGTGTTAGTACATTCAGGCTGCTGTAACAAAATACCACTGGGCAGCTTATAAACAATAAGAATTTATTTATCACAATTCTTGGGGCTGATATAACAAAATGCCATAGACTGGGTAACTTCAATCAACAGAAACTTATTTCTCACAGTTTGGGAGGCTGAGAAATCCAAGATCAGGTTGCTAGCATGGTTGGATTCTGGTGAGAACCCTCTAACTGGCTTGCAGATAAACACCTTCTTGTGTCCTTACATGGTGTCAACAAAGATCATCTCCCTTCTCTCTTTTTATAAGGCACTAAACTCTTATGATCCTCTACCCTGTGATCTAATCACCTACCAAAAGCCTCATCTAGTACTATCATGTTGGGGATTAGGGATTTAATATATAAATTTGGGGAAATCTAAACATTCAGTCCATAGCATAGGCTTTTTTAAAATTTTTAACTTTTTTTTTCAACTTCCTTGTAGTCTATGATTAGAAACACAACCAGACTATACTTTATTAAGTTTGTGACCTAAAATTTATCTGATTAGTTAGTTGGAATTAATTGCCCTTATACAACTCAGGAACCTTGCTTCATTTGTTTCCTTTATTATCAGGGACATCACAATGCAATATTTTTATTATATATGACCATCTCCCCTATCAGGGTAGAGCTTCTTGGGGATAAGAGCTGTCTCCTGCCTGTCTTTGTTTGGCTGGATGTCAGTATATGTACTGGGCAGGTAGCAGGGTCTCAGGATTTCCCCAACTGTAATCAAAACTTGATATTTGACCTCTGCTCACCTGTTATCAATGAGCAAACCATTTTAGGACTCTGACAAAGAGAATTTTACGTGTTAGAGATATATGCTTATCAAACTTTAATTTTGATTAATTTCATATAATGTATCATATATAATGTAGAGTATATAATATCAGCATATTATATAATGCACAAATCACATACGCTTTTCAAAAGACTTAATACCCTTGATAGCTATATAATTGAAAACTAAATCAATTACATAATTTATCTGAAGTGCTTATAACAGAGTGTAGAAGAGGGTTAAGCATAAAAAATAACAGGTTATATAATGCATATACTTTTCAAATTATGTGCACATCAAATGTTGATATGTTAAATAATGTTTTTCAATGTCTGTTATGATATCAGTGATATTTTATCTTCCTTTCATTTTGGAATCATTTTAAAGCAGACATATATCAGCTTTGTCTTCCTTGCCTATTACATTTTCTATGATGTAGTTAATTAGTCTAAACTAATACTCATAATCATATATTTTAACATTGAAATGGAGCTTAGGAATAATCTGGCCCAACCACAACCATATTTTTAAATATGAGGAATCAGGTGTGGAGAAAGTATAAGACCTATATAAAATTACTACAAGTTTGGCCTATAAACAAAGCTGGATCTAGGTTTACTAAGGCTTGAAGCTTACGTAATTTAGAAAGCCCTTGTTAAGTAATGGAATAACCAGTTAGATAAGAAATTTAATATTGACTTAAAATGAGAAAAGAAATTAAGAAGGTGACAAATACCACAAGTATAATAAAATCCAGAAATTAACATTTGGTATTAGTGGTATTAAATTGTCTCCTAGACCTCCACAGTACTTTTCTTCCCATCTTTGCTAGCTGTGTATTCTTTGATCTTCTTTTCATGACAGCAATTGTATAATGTCATTTTCTATAGAAAACAAAGAAAGATAATCAAACTTCTCTGTGGCATGGTTGATGAAAACTTTTTTTTTTTTTTTTTTGAGCTTTAGAAAAATATCTTTAAGCTTCTTAACTCCTTGTTGGTGTTGCCACATCTCTAACTTGCTCTCCATCTGCATCCCCTTCCTGTAGCCATGGGAGTCTTTGGGGGAACCTCTTTTAATGTCTCTCAGCTCCCAACCACCCCCATCTGCAAGGCCCAAGGTAACATCTGGACACAGAGAAGCAGGCTGATTGTGGTGCACAGACCACTAGGGATGTAGTGCTGGCTGCCCCACCAACCTGCCTCAGGCCAGGGGCAGAGGTGATTAGCCTCCAGCCCTTGCAGGTGACTGACACTGTTCCCAGAAGGACCCCATACAAGTGAAGGTGCCCCAAAGCCCAAGCTTCACTAGTTCCATTGTGTATCTCCCTTGCCTATGGCAAAACTTTTGCAAAAAACCAAAAATTGCTTTCCTTTTTACCAAGAATTTAGAACATTCTAATTGACCTGCTAAGTACTAAGGTGAAAATGGATGATAACAAATACTAATTTAAGGAAGAATTTCACATTTAACCTGTGTCTCCATAGGCCACATCTCCTTGAGGTTGTATAAATTTAGCATTAAATCAGTCAAAAAGTATTTCTCTGGTTCAGTGTTCTACTGCTTATTTGAGCAAATCCTGATCCCCCTTTAAGAATCTCTTCTATGGGCAAAGTCTAGGTAAAATTGGCAAGGTAAACACCTATGAGTCCTTGGATTTATTATTTAGTGCATGCGATTTTATAAGGAAATATCTTATTTTGTACTTTTATTTGAGAAGTTGAGCTAAAGTTTAGTATTAGCATATTTTGGAGCATCTTGCAGATGACTGTCTTATAACAGAATCCTACCACACACTTCAAGTGCATTTTGTTTGAATTATCACATTCCCTGTACTTGCCTTGAACTAATGGAAGAATAAGGAGGTTTCTTCCCTCCCTCCCTTCCATCCCTCCTTTCTCCCTTCCTTCCAGCACACATATATAGTTAGTATCTTTTGGACCAAACACATTTGGGATCATAAGTACAGAGTTGTGAGCCAAACAGCCACTGTCTCAAGCCTCACAGAGCTCACAGTCTTAATATGTAAAATATGCAACTGCAAGAGAATCGTGTCACAGTTTTCTGTATGCATTAGGGTTTTTCAGGAGCTTTGAGAGAGACACTAGGTGTGAGAATTGAGTCTTCACACACACTACCACTACGTTGACAAAGCTGTACTGAATCTAAAGAAAGAGCAAGTCAGCACCATATTCCTGGTGTAAGTTCTCATTCACCTTCTGTGAGACAGCTTCTGTCCCATTAAAATAATGTGTCATAGGATGGTTAGGGGGATTTTTACTTTTTCTTGTTTAGGTACATGATCCTGGAACTTGCTTTGTTTTATAGTTACATAAGTGTTATAACCCTAAAGACCATCTACCTAGTGATCATATGCTTTATTTAGTTTTACTTATTTAGCATACACTCACAAAGCATTTATACCTGTCAGGCACTATATTAGGTTTGGGGTTTTTTTTGTTGTTTTTTTTTTTTTTTTTTTTACAAATTTCAATTTTTTTTTTTTTTTGCAGATGTATTTTAGGTACATTGTGGTTAAAAATAATTCAGTACAAACTTGGAGGTCCAGCAGAATACATTTATCACTGTTGTGAAGTTACTCAAATTGGAAATACCCTACTTACCTGATAGAGACTCAAGGAAATCTAAGTAGCAAATATCGGAACACAATGACTCTCCCCCAACAAAAAATCTTCTTGACTTTGTCTCTGAACTCTAAGACTATATCTGTTAATTCCTTCTCAGGAAGCTCTTTGGTTTCTAATAAAAATTGACACATGGAACAGGATTCTGTCAGCCTCCCCCCAAGTCTGGACCAGCCTAAACTCTCAGAGGGAGCCTGGCTTGGGTTGGCCTCTGAGGCTCTGACACTGAATCTTTTTTAAAAAAGAGAAGAGTTCTACTTCTTGAAGGACATGGCCTTATCAACACTGCTGGGTTGGTCTGGTTACAAGGAATTCTATTAAAAGTATATAGTCATTCTTATTAGAATATTGTGTGCCTGTCACACTTCAACAAACAAAATATATATGTATATATGGAGAGAACATGTAGCCTTCCTCTTCTTTGGATATCTTTTACCACTCTGCTCATTTCCTAGCATGTTTTCAGCCAATTTCAAACATTGTAAGCTTCATCCAGAATTCAACATTGTAAACCATCTAAAAGAATGCCATAATACACAGGTCTGAGAACTTGGAGGCCAAAGAATAAAGAATCATGAGCCAAATACACCCTTTTCCCCTTAAAATAAGTATTGAGAGTATTTATTTTTAAATGCTAATTCAATAATTAATAAGGATGTGATTTCAAAACAATGTGTAGTCCATTTCCAATCAAGAATGGATCACAGGAACTGAATTTTTCCTCCTACTTGAAACAACTCCAGACAAAATACATACAGCAATAGCACTCAAGCCCACTGGACATGAGGAATGAAAGGCAGTGATCACTGAGAGATGGGAAATGAGGTGAACCCTACAATTGCCTCAACTTACTGTCTTGAGAAAGTTTCCAGGCCATGACACAGGAGGCTTACTATAAACTGAATTGTGTCTTTCTGAAATTCATGTGTCAAAGCCTTGACACCTAATACTTAGACACAGAACCTTTGGGAGATTAGGTTTAGATGAGTTCTGAGGGTAGGGTCCTCAAGATGGGATTGGTGCCCTTTTAACAAGAGACACCAGAGACCTTGCTCTCTTTCTCTCTCTTTCTCTCTCTGCCATGTGAAGACACAGCAAGAAGGTGGCCGTCTACAAGCCAGAAAGAGCGATCTCATCAGAACCTGACCATGCTGGCACTCTGATATCAAACTTTCAACCTCCAGAACTGTGAGAAATAAATTTCTATTGTTTAAGCCACCCAGTCTATGGCATTTTGTTATGGTGGCTCAAGGTAACTAATACAGAGTAGCAGCCTCGTCAGAGCCCAGCTGTCACCTCAAGTTCAGGAGATAGACTGGGAATTCAAGGAAGTCAAATCACCTAGCATTCACAGAATAGGGTCTGAGAGAGGCATGAGGTACACAGGGAGAAACCTAAGATCTGCCAAGGTCCCCCTCAAGTGGTTTGCTGAATACTGATCCGTTCATTCTTGAGGAAATTGATAGAGGCTTCAAAGGACCACCTGGAAAGACAAGACAAAATATGACCAAGGCTTACCAAGGGAGAGACAATTCCTGATCCCAGCAAACAGAGCAGGAAAACCTAATAATTCATGGGGCATTGGTTAGAGTACTGAGAGGGTTCTCTCATACTGGAGGGAGGGGGTGGGAGTGAACCCTAGAAAAAATGATTTGGAGCCACCAAGCAAATTTAAAGGTACCCAAGTGATCCTAAATATCCCAAATAAATTAACCAGGTCCAGAGAAATATCAAGAATATTTATGGAATTTTCAGTATCCAAAATTTTCAGCATCCAAAAATTTAACATCCAAAATATCCAGCAACCAATAAAATATTACCAGACATGCAAAGAAGCAGAAAAGTACAACGCAAAATAAGAAGAAAAGTCAATCTATTGAAACTGATCTAGAAGTTACATAGAAGATAGAAATAGGACATTAAAAATAGTCCTTATAACTATATTTCATACATTTAAGGAGCTAGAGGAAATATATGTTAGTAAGGATGCTGAAGATATAAAAAGATCCAGATCCAACAGTAATAGAAGCTATAATGGCTGAAGTGAAAAATACACTGGTTTGGGATTAAAGGCAGGTTAGATATTGCAAGGAAAAGGATTAGTGAACTTGTAGATAGCAATAGAAACTAGTCAAATGAAACACAAGAAAAGAAAAAATTAAGGAAAAAGATGAAAAGAGGATTAATGGGCTTTGAGACAGCAGGAGGTGGCCTAATATATTTGTAATTGAAGTCAGTGAAAGGGCGAGGTGTGGCAGACAAAATAATTGTTGAAAACCAATTGTTGAAAATTTTCCAAAGTTGGTTAAAACTATACATCCAGAGACCTAAGAAGTTCAGTAAAACCCAAGCACAAGAAACGTGAAGAAAACTGCAACAAAGCACATTATAATCTAATTGCTTAACACAAGTAATAGAAAAATCTTAAGAAGTAATAGAAAAAAAAGACACTTTATGGACAGTGGAAAGAAGATAAGTATGACATCAGATTTTTTAATGGGAAAAAAAATTCAGGCTATTAAAAGGTGGATGAACATCTTTAAAGCACTCGAAAAAGAAAAAAATAAAAGTGAACCTATAGTTTTTTACCCTGAGAAAATATTTTCAAAAATGAAGGGGAAATGCAGGCTTTTTCAGACATATATAAGTTGAAAAATTTTCTCATCAGCATTCACTAAAGGAAATGTTAAAAGAAATTCTTCAAACAGAGGACAATGAAACCAGAGGAAAACCTGGATCTACACAGAGGAATGGAGAAAACAAAAACAAGATATGAATAAATATACTTTATTTCTGTATGTTAGATAATACCTAATATTTTTATTATTTAGATCTTTAAAATTAATTACTGCTTAAATAACAAGTAACAATGAGGTGTGAGGTTTGTAACATTAAGTAGAAATAAACTCTGTGACTACAGTAGCATACAGGCCCAAGGGGGAGTAAAGGAAGTACATGTTGGGAAGGCTTTTATATACTACACATAATGTATAGTATATTATCACTTGAAAGTAGACGGGATGAATTTAAAGTGTTTACTCTAAACCCTAAAGCAAACACTAAAATAATAATTATAGCTAGTAAGCTAAAAAAAAAAAAAAAAAAAAGGATAGAAAATACAATAATTAAAAATTCTCAAGTAATCCAAAAGAAGGCAGAAAACGGGCAGAAAAGGAACAAAAGTAAAACAAAAAGAAAAAAAATAGCAACATGTATATTTAAGCCCAACAATATCAATCCTATTAAATATAAATGGCTTAAAAACCCCAATGAAAAGGCAACAATTATTAGATTGTATTTATTTATTTATTTATTTTTTAGATTTTTATCTATTTATTTGACAGACAGAGATGACAAGCAGGCAGAGAGGCAGGCAGAGAGAGAGGAGGAAGCAGGCTCCCTGCAGAGCAGAGAGACCGACACGGGGCTCAATCCCAGGACCCCAGGATCATGACCTGAGCCGAAGACAGAGGCTTTAACCCACTGAGCCACCCAGGCACCCCTAGATTGTATTTAAAAGCAAGACCAAACTATGTCCTGCCTACAAGAAACACTTCAAATATGAAGACATAAGCAGAGTTCAATTAAAAGGACGGGGAAAGATATAATCTGCAAATACTAATGAAAATAAAGGTACAGTGGCTATTATCAAACAAGTATCAGAACAGAGAATAATACCAAGAATAAAGAAGGTCATTTCATAATAATAAAGGGATTAGTTCATCTGGAAGACATGACAATCCTAAACATTAAGCAGAAACTGACAGAACTGTGTGGAGAAACACACAAATCCTTAATGATGGAAATTTCAACACCTCTTTCTCAATAATAAATAGAAGAGTAGACAGAAAATTAGTAACGGCAAAGATAACTCAAACAATGCTGACAACCAGCTTGATCTAGTTCACATTTATAAAGCATTTCACCAAACAGCATGTGGAACACTTATCAAGATAATCTGTTTTCTGGGTCAACCTAACTGTTCATCAGCAGATACAATAAACAAACAATAATATTAGGAGTGGAAAAAGTGATAACAAAAAATAAAACATAAATGAGGCAATAAAAAAGAGCAAAAAAAAATCCAGTTACTATAACAAACTTTGACTATTGCAAAAGACTTGGAATATGTGTTGAATCAAACAACTTTTTTGTTGTTCTCTAAGTGGGGAATGAATAATGCCATATTTTGGAGAGCAGAATTTAACTATGTGAGTCAGCCAGCTATTACTTAGAGAATTTAAATTTCTAAGTTTTTCTTTATAAAACAGAGTGCATTCTCTAAAAGCCAGTTTTCCAGTGCCATATGCTTTACAAGGTTAAATTTTAGTAATAATTTAACTGGCGCCGCTATGCACATTTGTGGGTTACTTATATTATTTGGCTGCACAACTTTGCTGAATTACCTAGTTAAGGGAAATTTCATGTTTAAAAAAGTGTTCTGGAAAAATAGGCCATATCAACTAATTCAGAGTTTTCTATCCCAAAGTTTGTATAAATTCAGAAATAATTTTTTCCAAATGCTTTTATGGAAGAAAACTTTCAGGAAAAAATATTATAAAAATTAATTTAAATGGAAATTCTAAGAGCTTTTAGATATTTTATCTAATTTAACTCTTACAAGTTTGTGAGATGGGCATTATTATCTCAGTTTTACAGTTGAGTAAGCCCAAGCTCATGGTTTAATAACCATGAGTGTGAATAACCAATTGTGTGACTACAGGAATTCACACAATTTCATAGCTGCTGATAGAGATCTTCTAAATCTTTGTTCAGTAATTTTTCCAGTAACTTCATACTGAAAGTTAACACAAGACAAAAATTACCTACATTCAGACCCAGAAATAACCACTGTTAATATTTAATACATCCAAGTTCTGGGCAACCGTTGACAGGGAAAATGAGTAATCTTTTAGACTACATAAAAGTTTACTCTCGGTATTTTACAAGCATTCTTCCACAAGTTCTCAGTTTTCCTCTCTCCATCTTTCTCTCTCCTCCATACACACACAAATATACCACCAGTAAAAGAAAATCATACTATATATGCTGCTTTTCATTCATTGCTATGTATTAGCACTTCCTTGTATGTGGATAATTAACTTATATTATACTTTTTAGTGGTTGTTTAGAATGCCACTTTAAGGGCATAGTTTGCATAACTGGTATCAACAGGGATTTCATAGTTTTTCTGTATTTTAAAATGTGGCATGATAATAATTCTTGTACTACCTCTCTGTGAATTTTCCAAATATTTCATTAGTATAAATCCCTGGAATTATAATTGCTGGATATTAGCAAAATTTTTGACACCTATTATTAAACTTCCCTCTACAAAAATTGTATTTCATTTGGAGTCCCTCTAACAGAATATGATTATAAATACTTCTTTTATAACCCTGTCAACAATTATCAGTAATGCATTTTTGACAACTAGTGAAGAGGCAATGACATCGCCTTGTCTTATATTAATTGAACATAAGAACATAAGAACATATCTCTTCATATGCTTTGTCATTTTTTAATAATTTTCCTATAAGATGTAGATGATTGTATGTTCTCTTATTTGATAAATACTAGATATCTAGCCTTGAGGCTGGCAAACTAAGGCCTATAGTTTACTATTTTTTAATCATTTTATTTATCTATTTATCATGATAATTATACTTTAATCCCCAGTCCCTATTTTCCCCATGCCCTCCCCCACTTTCCCTCTAGGTAACCATTAGTTTGTTCTCTATAGTTAAGATGGTGTTTCTTGGTTTGTCTCTCCCCCTGGTTCCCCCCCCCTTTGTTTGTTTTGTTTCTTAAATTATACATATGAGTGAGATCATATGGTATTTGTCTTTCTCTAACTTATTTCATTTACGATTATACTCTCTACCTCCATTCATGTTGTTGAAAATGGCAAGATTTCATTCTTATATATGGCTGAATAATATTCCAGTGTATATGTATACCACATCTTCATTATCCATTCATTTATCAATGGACATTTTTAAAAGATTTATTTATTATTTATTTTTAGAGAGAGAGAGCACAAGAGAAGGGCAGAGGGAGAGAGAATCTCAAGCAGACTCCACATTGAGCACAGAGCTCCATGCAGTCTGATCCTATTATCCTGAGATCGTGACCTGAGTCATCACAACCCACCCAGGCATTTCCTCTTGATGGACATTTAGACTGCTTCCATAGTTTGGCTATTGTAAATAATGCTGCTATAAACATAGGGGCACATGTAACCCTTTGATTTAGTGTTTTTTGTATTTTGTGGGTAAATCCCAGGGCAGGATTACTGGATCATATGGTAGTTCTATTTTTAATTTTCTGAGGACGTTCCATGCTGTTTTACACAATGGCTGCATCAATTTGTATTCCCACCAATAGTGCAAAAATGTTCCTTTTTCTCCACATCCTCACCAACACTTGTTGTTTCTTATGTTTTAGATTTTAGCCATTCTGACAGGTGATATCTCACTGTAGTTTGATTTGCATTTCCCAGATGATGAGTGATGTTGAACATCTTTTCTTGTTGTCTGTTGGCCATCTGTATGTCTTCTTTGGAGAAATGTTTGTTCATATCTTCTGCCCATTTTTTAATTGGATTATTTTATTTTTGGGTATTGAGTTGCATTATTTCTTTATGTATTTTGGATACATCACTTACAAATATCTTCTCCCATTCATTAGGTTGCCTTTTAGTTTTGTTGATTATTTCCTTCACTGTGCAAATTTTTATTTTGATGTAGTTCCAATAGTTCTTGTTTGCTTTTATTTCCCTTGACGCAGGAGATATGTTTCCAGTTGCTATAGCCAGTGTCAGAGAGATTACTGCCTCTGCGCTGTTCAAGAATTTTTGTGATTTCAGGTCTTACATTTAGATCTTTAATCTATCGTATTTTTGTATGGTGAAAGAAACTTATCCATTCTCATTCTTTTGCATGTGACTGTCCAGTTTTCTCTACATAATTTTTTAAAGAGACATTTTTTCTTTATATATTCATTCCTCCTCTGTTGAAGTTTTTTTTTTTTTTTAAAGATTTTATTTATTTATTTAACAGACAGAGATCACAAGTAGGCAGAGAGGCAGGCAGAGAGAGAGGAAGGGAAGCAGGCTCCCTGCTGAGCAGAGAGCCCGATGCGGGACTCGATCCCAGGACCCTGGGATCATGACCTGAGCTGAAGGCAGCGGCTTAACCCACTGAACCACCCAGGCGCCCTGTTGAAGTTTAATTGACAATGTATTTGTGGTTTTATTTCTGGGTTTTCTGTTCTATTCGACTGATCTCTTTGTTTATTTTTGTGCGTGTATCATACCGTTTTTTTTTAATTAATTTTATTTTTTCAGTGTTCCAAGATTCACTGTTTATGCACCACATCCAGTACTCTATGCAATATGTGCCCTTAGTACCCACCACCAGGCTCACCTAACTCCCACCCGCCTCCTCTCCAAAACCCTCGGTTTGTTTCTCAGAGTCCACAGTCTCTCATAGTTCATCTCCCCCTCTGATTTCCCCCAATTCACTTTTCCTTTCCTTCTCCTAATGTCCTCTGTGTTATTCCTTATGCTCCACCATACTGTTTTAATTACTAACACTTTGTAATGTAACTTGAAATCTGGAATTGTGATACTTCCCATTTTGTTTTTCTTTTTCAAGATTGCTTGGGCTAGTCAAAGTCTTTGTGGTTTCATACAAATTTTATGATTGTTTGTTCTAGTTTTGTGAAAAATGCTGTTGGTATTTTGATAAGGATTGCATTAAATCTAGATTGCTTTGGGTAGTGGAGGCATTTTAACAATACTTGTTCTTCCAATCCATGAGTGTGGAATGTCTTCTCATTTCTTTGCATCATCTTGAGTTTCTTTCATCAGTGTTTTACAGTTTTCAAAGTACAACTCTTTCACCTCTTTGGTTAAGTTTATCCTAGATATTTTAGTACTTTTGGTACAGTTATAAGTGGAATTGTTTTCTTAATTTCACTTTCTGCTACTTTATTATTAGTGTATAGGAATGCAACAGGTTTCTTTACGTTGTTTTGTATTCTGTAACTTTACTGAATTCATTTATCAGTTCCAATAGTTTTTTGGTGGAGTCCTTTGGTTTTTCTACATATAGAAAGATATAGTATAGATACTATATATAGTATCATGTCATCTGCAAATAGTGAGAATTTTACTCTTTTTTTTTTTTTAACCAATTTGGATGCCTTTTGTTTCTTGATGTTCTCTATTTGCTCTGGCTAGGAGTTCCAGTATTATATTGAACTGAAGAGGTAAGAGTGGATATCTTTGTCTTGTTCCGGACCTTAGGGGAAATGCTCTCAGTTTTCCACCATTGAGTATGATGTTGGCTGTGGCTCTTTCATATAAGGCCTTTATTATGTTGATATGTTCCCTCTAAGCCTACTTTGCAGAGCATTTTTAATCGTGAATGGATGTTGTACTTTGTCAAGGGGTTTTTCTGCATCAGTTGAAATCATATTATGTTTTTATCCTTTTTCTTATTGATGTGACTTATCATATTGATTGTTTTGTGAACATTGAGCCAAAATTGCTGCCTGGGAATAAGTCCCACCTGATTGTGCTGATTTATTTAAAAATATATTGTTGGATTCAGTTTGCTAATATTTTGTTGAGGATTTTTGTATCTATATTTATGAGAGCTATTGACCTGTAGTTCTCTCTCTCTCTCTTTTCTTTCTTCATCTCATTTTCTTTCCTCTTGTATTTCTTTCCTCTTGTATTCTTGGAAATTATTTGAGAAGAATGGTATTAACTGTCTTTAAATGTTTAGTAGAATTCTTCTATGAAGCCATCTGGTTCTGGACTTTTGTTTTTTGGGTTTTTTGATTACTGATTCAGTTTCCTTGCTGGTGATTGTTCTGTTCAGATTTTTTATTTCTTCCTGTTTCAGATTTGTGAGGTCATATGTTGCTAGGAATTTATCCATTTCTCCTAGGTTGTCCAATTTGTTGGCATATAGGTTTTCATATTTTGTTAGAATTGTTTGTATTTCTGTGGTGTTGCCTGTGATTTCTCTTTCACTAGTAATTTTTACATGGATCCTCTCTCTTTTAATGAGTCTTGCTAGAGGTTGATCAACTTAATTTGTTCTATTGTTATTTTCTCTGTTTTGTTTTTTAGTTTCTCATTTATTTTTGCTCTAATCTTTATT
The DNA here is from genome assembly GCF_002288905.1 of Enhydra lutris kenyoni. Classification (NCBI taxonomy): domain Eukaryota; kingdom Metazoa; phylum Chordata; class Mammalia; order Carnivora; family Mustelidae; genus Enhydra; species Enhydra lutris. The sequence goes on along the minus strand of NW_019154146.1, from coordinate 5,962,744 downwards.
TCTTTCCTTTTGCTGGATTTCCTTCTTTTTCTTGATCCTATAGGTTTAGGTTAGGTTTTTTATTTGAGAATTTTCTTGTCTCTTGAGGTAGGCCTATATTGCTGTAAAACTTACCTCTCAGAACCACTTTTGCTAAATAAAAACACTATTGTGCTTTTTTTTTTAAAATTAACATATAATGTATTATTACCCCCGGGTACAGGTCTGTGAATCACCAGGTTTACACACTTCACAGCACTCACCATAGCACATACCCTCCCCAATGTCCATGACTATTGTGCTTTTATTTCCATTTCTTTTCATATAATTGCTGATTTTTTTAAATTTCTTGGTTGACCCATTCATTTGTTAGTAGTGTGTTATTTAACCTCCATGTATTTGTGCTCCTTCCAGATTTTTTTCTTGTGGTTGATTTCCAGTTTCATAGTGTTCTGATCAGAAAAGATGCATGGTATGACTTTGACTTTTTTTTTTTTTTTTAATTTGTTGAGATTTGTTTTGTGGCCTCATATGTGATCTCTTCTGGAAAATGTTCCATGTGCACGTGAAAAGAATGTATATTCCACTATTTTAGAATAGAATGTTCTGTATATGTCTGTTAAATCCATTTGGTTCTATGTATCTTTCAAAGCCACTCTTTCCTTGTTGATTTTCTGTTTGGATGATCTCCCTGTCAATGTAAGTGGATTGTTAAGGTCCCCTACTATCATTGCATTACTATCAGTTATTTCTCTTAAGTTTGTTATTAACTGTTCTGGTGTTTGGGTGCTCCCATGTTGGGTACATAAATATTTACAGTTCTTATATCCTCTTGTTGGATTATCCCCTTTATTATTATATAGTGTCCTTTGCCTCTTGTTATTATATTTGTTCTAAAGTCTAATTTGTCTGATATAAGTATTGCTATCCCAACATTCTTTTGGCATCCATTTGTAAGATTAATGTTTTGCCAAGCCCTCACTTTCAATCTGTGGGTGTCTTTCTGTCTGAAATGAGTCTCTTATAGGCAGTATATACATAGGTCTTTTTTTTCCCCCACCCTGTCTCATTTTGTCTTTTGATTGGAACATTTAGTCTTTTTACATTCAAAGTAATTATTAATAGATATGTATTTATTGCCATTTTGTTACTTATTTTGTGGTTGTTTCTATAGATTTTCTTTGATCCTTTCTTCTCTTGCTCTCTTTCATGGTTTGTTTGCTTTCTTTAATGATGTATTTGGATACTTTTCTCTTTATTCATTGCATGTCTGTTTCTGGTTTTTGATTGGTGTTTACCATTAAGTTTGTGTGTAAAATCTTATACATATAACAATCTATATTAAGTTGATGATTGCCCAGGTTTAAACCCATTCTTTACCCCTCTCCATGCCACATTTTTGGTATATGGTGTCATATTTTATATCCTTTTATTTTATGAATCCCTTGACTGATTTTTTACAGAAATATTTATTTTTACTGCTTTGGGTTTTTGGTTTTTTTTCCTCTTCATACTCTCACTTATGGTCTTCATCTCCACTCAAAGAGTCTTTTTTAATATTTCTGCCAGCCTGATTTAGTGGTCATGAACTCCTTTAGTTTTTGTTTGTCTGAAAAAAATCTTTATCTCTCCTATTCTGAATGATAGGCTTGCTGGATAGAATATTCTTGGCTGCGGATTTTTCCCATTCAGCACTTTGAATATATCATGCCACTCTCTTCTAGCCTATAAAGTTTCTGCTGAAAAATCTGCTGCAAAGACTTATGAGGCTTCCTTTGTATGTAACTGTCTTCTTTTCTCTTGCTGCTTTAAAATTATTATTTTTTTCTTTATTGCTACTTTTTGCCTTTTAAATGCTATATGTCTTGGTATTGTCCTCCTTGGGTTAAATTTGGTGGTGAGGTGGGGGAGGCAAAATCTCTGTGTCTTCTGGATCTGGATATCTGTTTCCTTCCCCAGATTAGGAAAATTTTCAGCTATTATTTCTTGAAATAATTTTTCTATCCCCTTATCTCTCTTTTCTTCTTCTTCTGAGATCCCTATAATGCAAATGGTATTATGCTTGATGGAGTCATGAGTTTCCTAAGCCTATTCTTAATTTGCATAATTTTCTTTCCTCTCCTTTGCTTAGCTTGGTTACTTTACATTACTGTGTCTTCCAGGTCGTTAATTTGTTCCTTTGCTTCACCTAGCCTGCTATTTATTTCATCAAGTGTATTTTTATTTCATTTATTGGGCTCTTCATCTTTGATTGGTTTCTTTTTATCTCCATGTTAAGAGTCTCGCTGATGTCCTCCACTCTTTTCTGCAGTCCAGTGAGTATCTTTATGATCATTACCTTAAATTCTCTATCAGGCATATTACTTACATCAATTTCACTTTGGTCTCTTGATTTGGTTTGGTCTTGTCTTTTTCATTTGAGAGATGTTTCTCTGTCTCTTCATTTTGCCTGAATTTCCATGTCTGTTCCTGTGTGTTAAGAAAGTCAGCTACTTCTCTTGTTCTTAATGATAATAGAAGAAGTCCCGTAGTGCCCTACAGTGCAGTGTCCCCTGTTCTCCAGAGCTTGGTGCTTTAGAGAATGTCTCCTATGCATGCTACATGTACTCTGCTATTGAGTATTGGGCTCTTTTTCCTTTAATCCAGTTGCTTATTATGGGTAGCAATATGTGTGGTGATACGCTTATGAAATGAGACCTGCCCCCACTGCCACTAGAACTGTGGTCCCACAAAACACACAGGTCAGGAGATGTGATGTTGGCATGGTTTGCACTGATCTTATGCAGAAGATGCCCACAGCACTAGGGTTCAAGTGCAGGTCATAGGGAAGGGCAGACCCCCAACATGGAGGGGGCAGAGCTTGGTGTAAGCAAGTTAGGTAACAAGCGTCAGTATGGTGCTGGTTCCCACGGATAGCCATTGTTTATGCTAGGGGATAGAAGAGGAAAATGGCACCTGTCAACTTTTTTATTACCTGAGTGATTGGTCTTTCATTCCTTGAGTGATTGGTCTGTCCATGATCCCTGTCCACATGCCAGGCTGTGCTCCGAGATGAGCAAATCATTCTTCCTCCCATCTGTCCCTAGTGTTTTTCAAACTGCTGGTTCTACAGCTGTATCTGCAGGAACTTTTTGTCATGCTATCTCTTTAAGGGCAGGAACTCTGATTCCTAACACCCTTCAGGCTCTCCCAGAGCAGAACCTGCCCGCTGAATTTTAAAATGCCAGGCTTTAAGTCCTGCCAATTTTAAGAATTTATGAAATCTGGCTCTCTCACTTTGAAAGACAAATATTATAGAAATTCATCCTTCCTGTTTGTGGGCTCCCTGGTGTGAATGTCTTTTTCTGCCCTTCCCTGAGCCACAGGCTCCCTTGCTTCCAAGGATGGCCATAGTTCCTTTTGTTCCCAGACCATGTCTTCACCCTTCTGACCTCCTTCAATGTGGCCTCTTCCCTACCTTTAGTTGTGGATCCCATTCTGTCAGCCTTCAAGTCATTTCCTGGATTATTTATGCTGATATGGGTGTTACCTAGTTGGATCAGTGGGACAAGGTGAGCTTATTGTCCTCCTACTCCACCATGTGCCCAACCAATCTCACCATTATTAATATATTTTACTCTTTATTATAAATTTGAAATCATTTAGTTAAGTTCCTTAACCACTTTATTAGTTGGATTATAATTATATTGATTTTACAGGTTAATCAGGTGAAAATAGCAAATTTAGACTATTGAGTCTTCCCACAGAAAAACAAGATTCAAATCTTTATTCTCTTGAGTCTTTGTTTCTATGCTTTTTTAGAGCTTTGTTGTTTTCTTCATTCAACAATGTGTCAGGAACTCACCAAACCTTTCTTTCTGACTGAGATTAAGAAGGCCATGTAACTAAGTCCTAAGGAATACCACTTCTAGCTCTTGTTCTAAAAGTCCCTACCCATAGTCATCTTATCTTGGTTTCTCCACTCCTTATCTGGATAGAAAGTACTCCAAGGGCTAGAGGAAGGTAGACTCACAAGATGGGAGGATTACATTAAAGGCTGCCCACCAAGTAGGAGCGCCTACATTGGACTTTGTATGCTCAGTGAAGTAGAATTCATAGTTTTAGACCACTGGGATATTTGTTTTGTTCTGTTCTTTGGTGTGTGTGTGTGTGTGTGTGTGTGTGTGTAATTCAGAAGTTGGTTGTGGAGTAGGCAAATATAATAGCAGCAACAACAAAAACTAAAAGCATATGGTAATGACTTAGCAACTGGGCAGAAGAGCTGTGAGAAAAGGTATAGCACACTGAAAGACTGAGCAATATTGAGATTCTGTGAACAAAATATTTAATATCAATTGTGATCATTTGGAAGGCAGACTTAGCTCCTCCTGAAGTTATGGCCCTGGGGAGAAGCTTGGAAAGGCTCATAATAATAGTTTGTATGGCTATTCTTGGTGCCTTCAGCAAAGTGTTACAAGGAAGAGGTAAGATCAGGCACAAATTGGCTCATTTCCAAGCAAAGAAAAATGGCATTGGAGAAATTTCAGTGATCAAAATTCATATAGGTTTATAAAATGTAACTGCTTCTTGATACCAAATGGTAATACATATGCTTAAGAAAGCTTTTAGATACAAAGGCCTAGTTAAAAGTCTCAATTAAACAAACTGTTGGAGCCCTGAAGCCTAGATCAAATTACATATATGGCTCTCCCAACTGGTTTTTCAAATAGTTTTAGAGTGGCCACAATTATGTGAACATACACAGCATGTACATGCACGTGCACATGGAGAGTGAGTGTCATGGGGTCAAGAAAGTACGGAAATAAATCAGTCTAGAAGAGTAGCATGAGGAGAGATCATTAGCTGTGCTTATTAGCTTTACTAGAAAGAAACTGACTGGAAAGAAACACATAAGTCCACAATGTTTGGGATCATTGTATTGCCAAAGAAACCATGAGCTGAAACTGAAGTCTTTATCTGTTAATTCCTGATATAAACACCTGGGTCCTTAAACTTGGCAAACCAAGAAGTGAATTGTAAAAGCTGTGCAGCATCTAAAGACTCCCGTTTCTGATGTTGTATATCCAGTATCTCATGTAGGATGACCAACAAGTAGAAAAGTCCTGGAGGGCAGACCCAGGACTCATGGAGGGGAGTGTAGGAAGGAGGAATGTCCCTCCAGAGAGCAGGATTAGGTTCTAAAGAGGGACTTTCTGTCACTACCATGACAGAGGTATCTCACAATGCCTTCTTGCTAGGGACTGCTGTATCTCAGTTTTTCCTTCCCCTAAAAGGAAGTATTCACTATAGCTATCTTCTCCTGTTCCACCATTGTATATTGGTGTACTCAGGGGCCAGTAAGCCCCCCTTTGAGTTCATATGTGCCACATTGCTCCAAGATAGTCACCTTTGAGCTTTAGCCCATGCTTGGGTGGGGCATTGGGTTTGTCTGTGGAGCCCATACCATCACCGTCGGTGAAAAGAAGAGAGAAGAGGAGATTTGGCAATGAAGCTGGTTGATTTTAGCAAAGACTAGTTAGAGTCTTATAAAACCTGTTATGTTCCTGAGCACAAAGCTAGACTACATTTTTCAGCCTTACTTGCAGCTAGAGGTGTCTTTTTACTGATTTTTAGCCAATGGAATGTAAGTGGAAATAATGTATTTTATTCCCAGTATGGTTGCTTGAAACCTCGTAGAGGCAATCATTCATGCATTCTTTCTCCTTCCTATCAGCAGAATTAATGGAGAGATTTCCTAGGACCTGGAAAAGGGTAGAGCCACAGTGTAAAGGTTGTTGAATCCCAGAATTATCAAATAGAAGGCAGAAATATATATTTGGACTTTGATCAGAAGAAACAAAATTCTAATTGGTTTCATGCAATAGAAGTTGACTGGAGGGTTGATTGTTATAGCACTAAGCATTTTTTGCACTAATGCAATTTTTGTTAAATTTCTCCCTCTCCTTTTTAATGTTTTGAAGGTAGTCCTTCTGAGTGGCTCAAGGATCCAGTATGAACAAAGTTCATAAAATTTTTCAGTGGCATCGTATCACTTAGGTTAACTTATATTTCATTAAAAAAGAAATCAAATGCATTGTTAGTGCAGAGTTCTATTAAGTCAAATATAGTGTACAATGAACTATATATTGGTCATAATTTCCAAATGACATTTGAAAGGACACAAAAGAGTAGCAGTTTTACAAGTAGAAATGCTGAAATTTCTGCCATGAGTAATGGTTTATACTAGGAAGAAAAATAAGTATGTGATCTGCTTTTGCTTTTGCATGATAGCAGGGAAGAAGTGATTGATATTGGGTTATTCATTTATGGGTAGCTCATCTGTGTTTCATTCCTTGCCCTGTCAGACTGAGAAGACCTACCAGTTTTATTAGGGCTGCTGATGTACTCTGTACTTATAGTTTTATTACCTGGTGGAGAAGCTACAAAATATTGGCAGTCTTTAATAACGAGCACTTTATGTTTCCTTGTGTCAGCAAATTTCTTAGATTAATACCCTATGTTTGATTGATGGAATTGTACTGAGTATTTTTTTTAAGGTTATAATTTCTCTAAATGCTTGTTAAAAAGAGACTATCAGGAAGCCTAACATGTATATGCATGTGACCACACATGCATATATGTACACACATATGTCTCACATGTGTATACATGTGACTGTGTGTATGTACACATGTGTGTGACTATATGTGTATATCTGTGACTACATGTGTGTATATATGACATATATATGTATATGCCTCTCTTTACCTGGGGAAATCTGTCTGAAGCTGATATCAAATATTTGTCTATGGTTACAAGTACTCAACATGTTGTTGTCCATGTTACTAGGTTTATAAAATATTATTAAAAACCCAAACCACAAGATTTAGAAAGAAAATACAAACCTCAGTGTTCTGGATTTGGGAGGCATAAAGATGCTTATTCTTTAGGTTTTTTTGAGGCTTATTAAAGCTAGTTCAATGTCAGCATTGGACAAGTACTCTGAATTTTTAAAAAATTGAAATGAGAATTTTAAAAAATCAATTGAAGCAAATATTTGATCTTTTGTTGTAAAACTTAAGATATGTTAGTTATCCCTTCCTTCCCCTGTGGTCCTCCACACTATTCCTTATGTTCCACGTATGAGTGAAACCATATGATAAATGTCTTTCTCTGCTTGACATATTTCACTTAGCATAATCCCCTCCAGTTCCATTCATGCTGATGCAGAGGGTGGATAGTCATCCTTTCTGATGGCTGAGTAATATTCCATTGTATATATGGACCACAACTTCTTTATCCATTCGTCTGTTGAGGGACATCTTGGCTCCTTCCACAGTTTGCCTATTGTGGACCTTGCTGCTATGAACTTTGGGATGCATGTGCCCCTTCTTTTCACTATGTCTGTATCTTTGGGATAAATACCTAGTAATGCAAATCAGAGAGGGACACAAATCATGAGAGACTCTGGACTCTGGGAACCAAACTGAGGATTATACAAGGGAGGGGTTGGGGGAATGGGGGTAACCTGGTGATGGGTGTTAAGGAGATCATATGTAGTGATGAGCACTGGGTGTTACACAGCTAATGAATTGTTGAACACTATGTCAAAAACTAATGTACTACATGCTCACTAATTGAACATAATAATAAAAAAATTTTTAAAAAGAAAAAAGATATGTTTATTATTTTCAAGGAATCTAAGAAAATGGAAAAGATATTTTTCCCCTCTTTTGATCCTTGGATGAGAAAGAGATAATTTCATAACTTCTATTTTATTATCTTTTTAATTTCATAACTTTTAAAAGCTTAGGACAATTTTGAGAATAATCTTTGAGCTTTGCTGTAATGATTTTTGTGATATTTCTATCCAACAGTTGCTAGTTCCTATGGCACTAGGTAAAAAAGTCTTGAAGAAATATGTAAGTTTTTAAAATTTAGTTTTATAGAATAATTATAGGCATATCAAATATTTAAACATGTCTATTATGGTAGGGGACTAGAAACTCACCTTTTGAAGGAAAAAATCAAAGAAAATCACAATAAAAATCCATAATCATGTTGATTTTCAAGATATAAGCTTCACTAAGCATATTTTTCTTTATAGAGATGAAAAGGAATGCCTACTGTCTCAAATTATTCTTAGTTAAGTTATAGGATGAGGTTTCTTACATCAAATTATGTTTTAACTATTTGAAAATTAAATAGGTTCATTTCAAATCATATGAATATCATGCATTAATTTACATAAATGACTTTAATTACTTTTCAATACATCATGAGTTATTAATTTAGGCTGTTCTCATAAGTCTCTTGGACTTCTTCAACAGAAAATAACTTCCTGTGAATTTGCACTAATTATTTCCTCCTATAAACAGGATTAATTACTGTGCCAAAATGATTGGCCAGAGAAAGTGCATGTGCATTTATTTTTTAATTTTTTTAAAGGATTTATTTATTTATTTTAGAGAGAAAGAGGGAAGGGGAAGAGAGGGAAGGTTTCAGGGGGAGGGAGAGGGACAAGCAGACTCCCCACTGAGCATGAGGTCTGACTCGGGGCTCAGTCTCACAACCCAGAGATCATGAGGGGAGCCAAAATCAAGAGTTGGATATTCAACCAACTGAGCCACCCAGGCCCCCCAAGAGTGCATGTTCATTTAGACACCTTAAAAGTATCAAAGGGGAGTTTGATTATAGCTTAGCACAATTTGAATCATGGCCTCCAAACCTGTACTTCTATCTGCACATGGAGTAAAAACTTTACCATAAAATTAACCTTGAACATTGATGACCTACCATTCCCCAATATTAATATACTGATATTGGAATCAGATCTTACATAATAGGAAATTCTTCTGTTTTATCTGATTATAGAATCTGCTTTTGTATGATTTTTTAACATAGCAAAATATGTATAGGTGCTCTTTAAAAGTTTTGGATGTAACATGATTGGAAGAAGTCTTTGTTCCCCTTGTATAACATTGGCATGAACTAAATGTTCTGGAATTGGCAATGATGTCGTTAGCGCAGGGCCTGGGTTTAAACACGTGTATGTCATTAGAGCTTGATAATTCAGATGTGCACGCTCATAGATTCTCAGGACCCTGTATAGTTCTCCTTTCTCCATTCCAGTTTTAAATATCCTAATGGAGTGTTCTATTGTTCTATAACAAAAGAAATAATTTTCTCATGTATATATATATCTATCTATACATATATGTGTGTATATCTATATATATCTATATAGATATATATAGATATATATATATACTTTTACTTAATCATTCCATACATAGTTAATTCTTTTATCTTTCTTCATAAATCAATCTTTCTGGCTCATTAATCATCTGTACTGCCCTTTTAAATCTTAACCATATATTTCCCTTTCCTCAATACCTTGTAAACCTGATTTTCTCTCTGCTGCACAAAATTTATTACACATTCTTAAGTAGGCTGAAGATATAAATTGCTTTCTGGAAGAATGGCACTTTAACATTAACATGTCTCTAAGAGTAGTCTTATCTAGATCTGTGTTGATCCTGCTGTGTGTCAAAAGACAAGTTAAAGTCAGAAGAGATCTGAAAGCGTCTTGAAATTACTTTGCACTTCTGAACTACTGAGTTACATTGGATTGGATAGTTCTAATAAAATGACAAGATTTATCACTTACAAAACCTTAGTCCTATATCATTGTGTATTGTCCAGGAACTTTTCCTAAAGGAGAAACATATATTTAAAGATGTAGTCCAATTTTTTATTAATATAGATGAGCACAATTTTTCTAACCAGTTTTTCTTCCACTGGAATATATCATGGGTAGAATTAACATGTTGCTTGCAGTTTATATATGTGATCCTTATAAATTTCACATACTTCAAGATATGTTTTATAGTGAGTATGAAATTTATAGAGAAACAGTCATTCTATAGTTAGATTATATATGTATGAACTTGCAAGGATTGAAAACAGTGGTTTCAGTGGATACATTTGCTCCTTTTCTCCCATTCTGACTTTAGTTTGCTTTGTGCTTATCTAACTTTCCTATTTCTGTGGATCAGGATCAGGTTTAAGATCTTAATATCATCTTTGACTCGTCCCTCTTTCCTCCCCCACCTCACATAGAAATTTTCAAGTATGTCAGAACAATGTCTTCTAATATCTATTTTAGATTTCAAGTATGACAGAACAATATCTTCTAATATGTACAATAATAATGTCTTACTTTGTTTTTTTAATTTTTTTTAATTTTTATTTATTTATTTGACCGAGAGAGATCACAAGTAGGCAGAGAGGCAGGCAGAGGTTGTGGGGAGGGGAGCAGGCTTCCTGCTGAACAGAGAGCCCAACGCAGGGCTCGATCCCAGAACCCTGGGATCATGACCCGAGCCGAAGGCAGAGGCTTAACCCACCAAGCCACCCATGTGCCCCAACAATGTCTTACTTTAAACATGCATTTATAGGTTGCTTGATCCTTCCTTCTCTAATAAATTCCAGGAGAGCAGGGATCTTACCTGTCTGTTCACTCCTAAATGCCTGGAACCTAGAACAACAAATCCTCCATAAATTAATGAATGCCAGTTGTGTTTGTTTTCCTTTTATTTCAGACTAGCCCTGCCCTGGTGCTTTTAACCTCTATTTAAATGATTTAAAATAAGTGGCATTCCTTTGATTTAAACTTCACCATCCAGTTCTCTGTTCTAGAAGGAAGATGAGGGAGTGCAGGGTGTAATATGCCGTCTTAAGCAGGAGCGGTCCTGGAAAGCTGTAGTAAGGTGTGCCATCAGAAAGCATGGGTTCTGATGCATACCTGGCAGGAAGGTGTGTGTGTATTACAGGTTAAGTGAATAGATGTGTTGGTGGGAACATATGGAAATTTTCTGTCATTTCTGTTTTTCAGTGAAGAGGAGCAAGATTATTAGCTGTGAATGTGGGTGGGGAAGAGGTTCTAGAGGTTTGAGCAGAGTAAATGATGTGAAACAGTCGTGTATATGAGTGGGGAGAAAGAATAGGGGATTATAATAAAATACCATCTTTTAGGTGCATAGGTGCTAGCACAGAGTTGGCAGAGAGTTTATTTAGGCAGCATTGGGGTTTTGCAAAGTACAAAAACCCAAGAGAGGGTTAAGGGGGTTGAGGGGAGTTCAAGGGACCAGTTATTAGACGGATCAAACCATGAAGTGCAGAAAGAGGGAATAAGGGAAAAAAAGGGAGATCTCTGTTCCAGTGAAGGGTTTTAGGGTTAGGGCTTCATAGGGATTGGGCTAGAAAGAGAAGAGATGGTAACCTTAGAGTAGGACACTTGAAGCATGAAATTCCTGGATGCCTAGGAATGCAATGGCGTCTTTACACATGCAGCTTTATTAGACAATTCCAAATGCTTTCCAGAGTGGATGTATCCCTCTCTCCGAAAGGAATGAGACTTCCTATTCCTCCATATCTTCCCTAATATTTAATATTTAAGTCTTTAAATCACATGGAATTGAATTTGTGTATGGTGTGAGGTAGAGCTCCAATTTTACTTGTTACATGAATACAGATGTCTCAGCATCCTATATTGAATAGTATAGCCTTTCCACATTCTTCAGCAATGTCTCCTCTACTATCTTATCAAATTAATTAATGCATTAATTCAACAAATATTTATTGAACACCTATTCTGTACCAGGCACTATTTATCTAATAAAGAACAAAACAAATAATAATCCATTGATTAGATTTTATAATTCAGCTTGAGTAGGAAGGCAATAAACAATAAGTGTTATACTTTCCACACTAAGGAAAAAAGGAAAAGCAGAGCTGGATAAGAAGGCTGGGGGCCCCAAGGTGGGGAGACTGTAATTATTAAGTGGAATGATCATGGTGGATCTCATTGACAAGATTTGGGCAGGCACTTAAGAGAGGTAAGGGGGTTCATCAAACAAACATATAAAGGGAGAACACTCCAGGCAAAGGGAACAATCAGAGCAAATTCCAAAGTTAGGGATATAACTGGTGTGTTCAAAGAGCAGCAGGGAAGCCAGTGTACTAGAACAAAGTCAGTTATGGAGAGTAGTAGGAGGGGGAGCCAGAGAAGATATGGTGGAAGCAGGATGTGTGAGGCTTTGTAGACCATTGTATGGATCCTTCCCCCTCCCCCAGGACAGTTACTGTTTCTTTTTGTTTTTCATTTAAATATATCATCCATTTGGAACTAATTCTGTTGAAAAGTGTGAAGAATTGATCCAATTTTATTTTTTTTCTGGATGTATACCATTGTCCCAATACCAGCTAATGAGTAGTCCATGTTTTCCCCATTGATTTGAGGTCTACTTTGTGATATATTGAATGCATGTAATTATTTAGATCTATTGCTAGATAGTGTTCTATTCTTTTTTCTTTTTTTTTTTTTAAAGATTTTTTATTTATTTATTTGACAGAGAGAGATCACAAGTAGGCAGAGAGGCAGGCAGAGAGAGAGGAGGAAGCAGGCTTCCTGCTGAGCAGAGAGCCCGATGCGGGGCTCGATCCCAGGACCTGAGATCATGACCTGAGCCGAAGGCAGAGGCTTTAACCCACTGAGCCACCCAGGCGCCCCAATAGTGTTCTATTCTTGTAGCTGCCCACACGGATTCTTTTTCAAAGATTTCCTACATAATCTTGTTGGTTTATTTTAATGCAAACTTTGGAATCATCTTGTCTATTTCTGAAAAGAGAAACCAGGTTGTATTTTTATTGGGATTGTGTTAAATGTATAAGTTCACTTAGTATAATTGACCTATTCATGATGTGAAATTTTTCTATCACAGAAAATTATTTTCTCACTTTACAATTCTTCTTTGTATCTTTTAGTCGTATTTTAAAGTGTTTTCATATAGATATTACACATTTCCTATAAATTATATCCATATTTTTAATCTTTCACTATTGTAACTAAGATCTCTTAGGTTATATTTTCTAACTGGTTGTTTTAAATATTTCCGCCCATTCCTTTGAATTTCTTCTTTGAGGACTTCGGTTTGCATCCTTGTTCTCCTTGGCCAGACTTTATTTCTCTCTCACATCTCCATTTTTCTGATACAATCACTAATACCCTTTGTGTATATTTGCAGTGGTTTTTTCCCTTTTTGCTTCTTCCAGTTTCATCTGCATATTTTGAATTTTTTATTCCTACTTGTTCTTAGAAGGCTCCAGCTTTGTTTCATCTTCTATCACATTGCCATTTCTTCTCTGTCATAATTCTTACATTTCTACTTTTTGGTCTTCTATATGAGTGGTTGCGTCACACCATGTGTTTTTTAAATTCGTGACAAATATTTGGTTACAGTATTTGTCTCTGCATTATATTTTTCTTTAATTGGTAAGTTTCATGGCTCTTTGATGCATTTTTTTTCTTTTTCTTTTTTTTTAATATTTTATTTATTTATTTGACAGACAGAGAGATCACAAGTAGGCAGAGAGACAGAGAGGGGAGGGGAAGCAGGCTCCCCACCGAGCAGAGAGCCCGACGCAGGACTCGATCCCAGGACTCCGGGACCACGACCTGAGCTGAAGGCAGAGGCCCAACCCGCTGAGCCACCCAGGCACCCCATTTTTTTTTTCTTATAGTATCTTTGTTTTTGTGTAATGCTGGGTCCCATTTTAATGCTCACAACTGAATGAGTTGGCTTTTCCTAGACTATAATCTGAAGTAGGTGTCTGGGTTGAGATAGAAGGTAGCATTCTTCTGAGATTTATAATCCAAAATCCTTCTCCTTCTCTGCTGTCAAAAGAATGATGGTTGCCAATGCTATTTGTTTATGTATTTATTTTGGGGACCTTCTCCTCTGCTTCTCTGATCCCAAATGGATTTGAAAGGTCTTCTTCAAGGCACCTGGGTGGTTCAGTTGTTTAAGCAACTGCCTTTGGCTTAGGTCATGATCCTGTAGTCCTGGGATCGAGTCCCACATCGGGTTCCCTGCTTGGCGAGGAATCTGGTTCTCCCTCTGACCTCTCCCCTCAGGCTCTCTCTCAAATAAATAAATAAAATTAAAAAAAAACAAAGTTTTCTTCTATGAGCTCTTACCCCCATTTTTGCAAACAGGAAATAAAAATTTGCCCTCTGTGGGATCTTCCTCACCAGAAACATTTTTTTTCTGATATTTTCTTAAATTCATTATTTATCTCTCTCATCACACATGATGATTTATCTCTTCCCTTCCTCCCACATGAAGTATGCCTTATCTTAGCTAAGTTTTTTTTAAAACAATATCCTCAAGGTCTATCCAGTTTGTTACAAAAGGCAAGATTTCCTTCTTTTTTATGTCTGAGTAGTATTTCATTGCGTATCTATATAACAGTTTCTTTATCCATTCATCCATTGATGGACACTTAGGTTCTTTTCATCCCTTAGCTATTGTAAATATTGCAAGAAACATAGGGGTGCATGTGCATCTTCATATTAGTGTTTTTGTTTTCTTCAGATAATTATTCAGTAGTGGAATAGTGGGATCATATGGTAGTTCTACTTTTAATTTTTGAGGAAACTCCATACTGTTTTCCATCGTGGCTACACCAACTTATATTCCCAGCAACAGTGCAGGAGGGCTTCTTTCTCTCCACATCCTTGCCAACACTTGTTATTTTTTGTCGTTTTGGTGATAGCCATTCTGATATGTGTGAGTTGTTGGCTCGTTTTTGATGGGCACTTTTTCTCCTAATTTTATAGTAAATAAAATTCATATTATGTTTGTATGATTTTAGAATAAAAAGAAGAAAGACGTGTACATGCCTGAAATCATTTTAACTTTTGAGATTTAGTACTTCTTAGGTAGCAAGGAACTAAAATAGACTAGGAAGAGGAGGGCGTTTTCTGGACTCTTCCTGTACTTCTTTTAAAGACAAGGTTATCTTATGTTTCATTCTGTAGCAAAAACAAAGATCCAGTAACATGTCTCAAGGGGAAGACAAGAGGAAACTCCTCACTGACTCAGGGTGTGTGTGTGTGTGTGTGTGTGTGTGTGTGTGTGTGTGTAAATTACTTCTGGAAACATGAGGAATGTTTGTATGAAAGTCTAATATCCAACATATTTCAAATCATGCCTACAAATTCTATTCAAATCATTACTTGCATGCATACCTCTGAAGTACACCATGGCTATGGAAGAGGGAAAATTTCTGAATATAAAGAAAGCTATTAATAAATCTGAGTGGGCGAGCTGTGAATGTGTAGTTGGGGTTAGTTAGACAAATGGCCAAGATTGGTTTGTGGCTTTTTTATTTTTTAAAGATTTTATTTATTTATTTTTGTGAGAGAGAGAGAGAGAGAGAGAGAGAGAGAGAGAGAGAAGAGTATACAAGCAGGGGGAGGGGCAGAGAGAGAAGCAGCCTCCCCACTGAGCAGGGAGCCCTATGTGGGGCTCCACCCCAGGACCCAGGACCCTGGGATCATGACCTGAGCCAAAGGCAGACACTTAAACAACTGAGCACCAGGCGCCCCGGTTTATGGTTAATAGAGAAGAGGTTAAGAGTTTATTCTCCATGTGGACTAGTTGGCTTTATTTTGGCCACAGCCTGGCTTAACTTCAGCTGGCATTTACAGATGAAGATCTTGGCTCAGGAAAAATGTACTTTACTTATTAAAAAAATAAAACATGAGGTAAATAAAAATTAAAAAACACATTACATCTGGATAGCGAATGAAGCATTACTAACTTTACTTAGAATAGACGACTCAGGTACATCTTATATACCACTTAGGTACTACTTAGGCCTATCTTTGCTCCTTCTTTTTCTCCTTTTACATTCTTAACATTTCTTTACTGGTTGAATGAACTGTGATGGAAATCGTGATGGAAAAAATCCAGACTGATCAGACTGTAATCCTGTATTTATCATGTTATCTTCCAGTTAAGTTGCAATATGTGTGCTTTGCATGTGTGATAATATACATGTTTTTGCACATTCTTTTCTTCTTTTATCTGTCCATTAGAGTTTATCATTTCTAATGAGTGTATTGAACATCTCTATAATTATATGAACTTTCAAAGTACTTTATTTTAGAGGGAGCCAGTAGACTGATGGGAAGGCAGAACTCTTTTTTACCTATGTAAATATCTTTTATTGTAGACAGTTCCAAAAAAACTTTTTTTCTATTAAATAACTAGGTCTTTTTCTTTTCCTGGAGAATATCAGCTTGGATCATTAGACGCAAGGATTTTCACATTTTCTATTTAAAATATTCATGATATGTAAGATGTGAATGGTCACAGTTTCTCCACATATACAAAAATAACATTTTTATTCTAATTGTTCAGTAAGAAAGAACTCTTTTGCAAGACACAGGAAATGTACATTTAGATATAAACTGTTTACCACGGTTTCAACATTAAACGTATAGAGGAATACTGTATATTTTAAACTCTTACCCATTTATATTCTCCTTTCACATTTAGCTCACTCATTTCTTTGGCCTTCGTGTTGGGTGTGACAGTGTATTAGCCAAGCTGTCTCCGGCGCTCAGGCATTTTATCAGTTCCACAAGACAGATGCTAAACAGCATAGTCTAAATTGAAATCTCTGATGACTCTCTGGAGACGGGTTGATAGCAGGCATCACACTCAAGCACTTAAATATGTGGCCTTTTCCCATATTTAACTGCAAGGAGAGAACAGCTTTTGAGTAAACGTTTTTAGCCTTCAACTGTCAAGATTTCTTTTTTATCATTTGATTATTGCATCTCGTTTTGTTAGGAAAGGCTATCAGTCTCCTTTTTCCCCGGACGGTGGAGAATTTAAAGGACCACCGATGCCTATTACTTTAAACAAAACAATTTAGAGAAGCTGTGTAGTCCAATATTGCTTTCAGAACTATTTTAGGCTACAGAGACAACATTTTGAAATAAAATCTTAGTGCCAAGTGTGTTCCAGTTCAGTTGTAAATTTAAAATGACATAACCGTAATATTCTCAGCAATCTTCGGGACTTCCTTATTTCATACAGTTGTTGAAGAAGCATTTTTATATCAAGTTATTGGATCGTAGCCTGAAGGAAGTCTTGAATCTCTGAAACTGAGGTCGTTATAAAGGTGATAGAGCTGAGAAAAACAAGCCTTGGAATGTAAACAGGGATGTCTTTCCATAGCCCCTGTAGGTTCCAACAGGGAGTTGTGCTTTTTGAGATTCCACTTAGCTCTACAATTGGGTGGATTCTCTGATTATATTGTTTGTCCTCAGTATTTGTCGAATTAATAAATACAGATGTTAGGTTATAAAAGTATAGAAAGGATCTCAGAGGTCAGCCAGTGTAATTTTTTATTTTGACCCACAAGAAAGCTGAGGCTCCAAATTGTGTGATCACTTGCCCATGATGTATGGGAACTAACTCATCGGCACCATGCACATGCTTACTTCTGTACTGCATGTATCTTCACAAGCTACCTTAGATCCTTTTGAGAACAAGCAGGACATAATTTATTGTCAAGAAGAGTCAAGTCTAGTACTAAAGTCTTCTAGAGTTTTTGGATTGAAATATTTGTCATTTCATTCCGTATTACTACCTTCATTAACACTGGACCCTCATTCTACCTGTGTGAAAAACTATACGTTTCTTGGTTTTTGTGTTTTGTTTTGTTTTTTTTTTGCGGGGGGGAATGTAATCATCATACGACAGTGCTAATTTAATTCTAACATATTATAACATTCATAATGCTACTTTTAGTTTTTATTTATTCTAATCATATTTAAACTAGTCTCTATAAGCACTTTAGACTAATCTAAGTTATTTCATTTTAAGTGTCACACAAAGCCTTTGATTTTAAGCAAAATTTTCTCATTTATCCAAGTAAATTTCAGAAGAGAAAATGTGGGTTTTAATGTAGAGGTTTTACATAAAAAGAAAATATGTATTGGTCTCATCAGTAATGAACTGGTGGTCATAAGACTGACAATATTCATAGTTACTTAGACCTAAGATATGTACAGAAAATACAGGCAGTTGGTTCTGACTTAATCATTAATAGATACAAAAGTTGTAGATACACAAATCTGTGATACAGCAACCATAATTATCTGAAAATTACTTCTAATTGAAATTGTACAGAATTCAAGTTTATAGGGGCATCTGGGTGGTTCAGTGGGTTAAGCCACTGCCTTTGGCTCAGGTCATCATCTCAGGGTCCTGGGATCGAGCCCCACATCGGGCTCTCTGCTCAGCGGGGAGCCTGCTTCCTCCTCTCTCTCTGCCTGCCTCTCTGCCTACTTGTGATCTCTGCCTGTCAAATAAATAAATAAAATCTTAAAAAAAAAAAGAATTCAAGTTTATAGGAAATTAAAATATATTTCTGCCTGGCTTCACTGAAAACTATAGGTATTTTGCAAAGCTAAATAACATTTTCTAATGAAAGAAATAATGTCTTAAAACTGAAATGTTTTATCATCTGAGTGCACAGAATTCTATATTTCTGTGGCATTTCTGTGGCATATCACCTGCTTATTTCTATAGAAGAGTCTAGGGAATATTCTCATCTCTTTTCCTAAATGATATATGTCTTAAGGATCATATATTTGACTTAACGCTTTGTCACCAATAATACCAAGCCTAGTGACTTGGAAATATTATATATTCAATGTATTTTTCAATGAGTGAATGACATAGGCAGGATCTATTTTAGAGACAATTTCTTAACTCTATTTCTAAGAAATATTTTAGTGCATGTGACCATAGGTCCTTGAATTCAGGTTTATGAGTTTTTAACACTGAAAAACCTATACCTCTCATGTTTCTCTGGCTATTTTAGATAAGTGTATTAGTCATAAATATATATTTTATTCTAAAATCTATTCCAGTTCCATAAGTGATTCATTTATGAATTCCAGTACTATAGCCCATTAATGTTTTTTTTTTTTCTGTCTCCATTTCTAATCACAATTAACTTTGCCCAACTTTAACAATTCTACCATACTAGCAACTCAGATTATAACAGTTCATGGGGCAGGATGGCTCCCAAAGACTACATCTGGTTTCATATTCCTCATTCATCCCTCAATGCACTACAATCTGCTTTCCATCCCATCATGCCAGTATAGCATTTTAGTTTTCAGAGAACTTTAAACCCTCTTCTTAATTGGCCCACCTGTATCATTAAAAAACGTGTTCCTGTCATTCATTGATTTCTATACCATCCCTTCCCCATTTTCTTGCTACCATTCTGACTCTTCTTCTTAGTCTCCCACAGAATCCAGTTATTATTAAGTCTTCAGGAAATGTTTCAAGTTCTCAGCCTTTTTCTCACTGTATTCTTACTTTCCCTTTGGAAAGATTTACCAATTCCCATTGATTTAACCCACACCTTGACTACAGGCAAACTTTATCAACAGCCCAGATCTCCCTGATCATCGCCATACAGATTGTTCTGGTGGTCTACTGTTAGTTTGTCTTTTAGGCATTCAAAGCCTAATGTGAAGAGAACTCCAAGGTTGGGATATGGCCTGTCAGAAAAGTCTCTTGAGAATTAGAGAGGTTTGTGGTCATGAAGGTGATTCGTGGTTACTCAGGAGAAAAAGGAGGGAAAGGAATGGAGTGATGGAGAATAAGAGGTTGGTGGAACAGGAAAGTCATGGAGCCCAAAGAGAGCAGGCCATATTTGAGAATGGCCAGTATGTGGGCATAATTGGTGAAGGAGCCTGTGGAGAAGTAACCAGAGGCATCACTGTCAGCTTCCAAATGCCTGCACGGTGGGAATGCATGTCAGTGGGAAATCATCTGTGGATTTTAAGTAGATGAAGGATATGATTTAGTCAATATTCATTGTGCACAGCAGTCACAATATCCTGACGGAGGAATGATATAAAGAAACTCAAAGCCGGAGACAAAAAGAGCAAGTAAAGAAAAAAACAAAGAAACTTTCCTGCCAAAAAAAAAAAAAAAAAAAAAAGTATATATATATATATGCATGATATTTTAAAATGCTAAATAAGTAAAAATGGAAGACAAAAAAGGCGAGGAGATATTTACAATAAATGCAAGCAATGGTCGATATCTGTTGATAGAAAAAATTCATACAAATTGATATTAATATAGAAAAGACATGAACATATTTTCATAAATGTATGCATATAGCATTTATACTAAAGTAAGAAAATATTCATCCTCTGCTAAACATAGTAATCCAAATTGAACAATAGGAAGATGTTATGGACTGAATGTTTATGTTCTGCAAACTTCCTATGTTGGAGCACTAACCCCAAGTGTGATGTGTTTGGAGGTGGGGCCTTTGGGATTAGGTTTATGAGATGGCCCCTAAGAGTGTGGCCTCTGTGGCATGATTAATGTCCTGAGAGAGGAGGAAGAGAGACCAGACCTCCTCTGGAGCACTCTCTGGGACATGAGAACACAGTGAGAGCCAACAGTCTGCAAAGTAGGAAGAGGGTTCTCAGCAGAACCTGATCATGCTGCCATCCTCCTTGTGGATGTCTAGCCTTTAGAAATGTGAGAAAATAAATATCTGTCATTTAAATCATCCAATCTCTGGTATTTTGGTATAGCAGTCCAGGCAGACTAAGACAGAAAATCTGTTCTCCTCTTTAATCAGCAAATAATTTTATCAAGATTCATAAAATATAAATTTTGATTAATTTTGTTATCTCATATGAGGGACTCTGTCTGAAGGGTATTATTTAAAATGGGGGAAATGTGATATGCCTGAGATGTTTATAATAATGTGATTACAAAATGCAAAAAAATTCAGAAATAATATAAATTTCAAATATAATTGCAAATGGTGGAATATTGCTTAGCCACCAAAAGTGAACTTCTATTATCCATAGCAACATCAAAACGTATTACACTGCGTGAAAAAGTACATTAAATGGAACAGACTTAAAAATGAAAAATTATGATATTTTTACATATGTTCTAAAAGGAAATAGCACAAAATTATTAATAGGTGGTAGAATTCAAAGTAATTTAATACGATTTCCCTCCATCTCATAGTTTATTTTTTATGTAACTTAAACAAATTGGTTATTTGCATCTTTATTATCAGAAGCCCATTTCATCTCTGCCTCTGGATGTCTTCAATCAGTCACATGCCCCAGATAATTCCCCTCTAGGTTTTTGCCCAAACCCAGCCTGCTAGCATAGTGACTAAGGACATGTACTGCAGAGCAGAAACGCTGGGGGTCTCTTTTCTATTAACTTAATAACTCTGTGATTTCCGACAGTTTTTTGAGGCTATTAAAACTTAGATTTTCTTGTCCATAAGGATCATTTCATGTGGGTTTTGTCGAAAACTGAAACCAATAATGCCTGTAAAACAATGAATAGTTCATTAGGGGGTATTGTTGTTGTTCCCGTTGACGTCCTAATTTAAAGCCTTTGCCACCTTGTGCTTGGACTACCGCAGTAAAGTTCACACTGATTATCTTGACTCCAGGCCGTCCCTTTAGATCCCAACGGAATAAGCTTCCTAAAATAGGTTACCCACTTCCCTTGGATGTTTTCCCTGACACTATTACCTGTAGGGCCTGACTGTTAAGGACTCCACAGTATGTCTATATATGTTGAACCTTTGTTGAAATATATATATTTTACCATATAAGGCATTGTTAGCTATTACTAACAAAAACATCACTATCATAATGTTTTTTTATATTATTAAAGTTTCTTATACAAACGTTACCTAATACAAGCTAACTTTTGTTAACATGAGGTGCGCCATCTACTAATACAATCAGATTTACCAATTTGTAGTACTTTTGCAAGCATTTTCTTATTCATCTGCTAACTGTAGATAATGCAAAATTTCTGATGTTTAGAGCAATTACGATTGGCAAGTGGGGCAGACACGGAATTCCAGTCCTACTTACTCTGAAGTGTAGGCTGATGGCAATAAATTTGCCAGTCCTGGGGCTAATATTCAAGTGCCTCAGTAGCTGGGAGATAGGACAACCCTTGCCCACCAACTGCTTAACCACAGCGCTTTCAATGAATCCACATTCCGGGTTAAAGCTGATGAAAACAAGAGGTGCACCTGGAGGGCTGATTGGTTAAGCATCTGACCTTGGCTCAGGTCCTGATTCCAGGGTCCTGGGATCAAACTCAGAGAGCTCCCTGCTCCCTTCTCCCTCCCCCTCTGACACCCCCCTGCTTGTGCTCTCTCGCGGTGCTCTTTCTCTCAAATAAATGATAAATAAATTTTTTTAAAGCTGATGAAGATAAGAAATTAATATCTTTGCTTCTTATTGTTTCAATGTTAGTAAGCTGGCTAAACAGACAAGTAGAATAACACAGTATAGATTTCCCACTTGAAGTAAAGATTTTTTTTTTAAGCAGCTTCAGTTTATGCTAAAAAATAAAACTATTGAAAAGAAAACTTTCAACTATAAGAAGAATTTTAGAGAACCTTAAAATTCTTTCCTACTAATTATGATTAGTTTTTGTGACCGTATGTAGAGCCTGTGGTCTATGTCCTAAATCCATTCCAGCATTCAATAAGTGTAAGCATATAAAGTACTCTGTCATTTACAGTCACTTCAAAGTGCATTCAATATCTTGGTTCCCAAGTGCATTAGATTTTATTAAAAGCATTCTGCTGCAACACCCATTCTTCCTAATTGGTTTATGGACAGCCCCCACCATTCAGACAAACCGTAATTGCATTTTCCCACAAATCTAGTTTGATTTATGGTTCCTTATTTGTTCTATATTATTTATAATGAGTTGGGGTAAAATTCTTAAGACATTAAGTAAAATGTACAGTAGTCCTTTGATAAATATGGGATGTACATAAGGATTCTTAACAGTATTTTGCTAATTTTTAACTTTGTTTAGTCAGGCTACGTCCATCTGTGTGATTTCCAGTAGTACTATTTTTATTACCTTTCCAGAGATTGTTATTTACTTGATTTTTCATGTACATACTTCTAGAATCACTTGGAATGTTAGAATGGATCATGTGTAGAATATTAAAAATATTTTAGCCTTCTATTAGGCTTAAGTAGATATATATGTATTTGGAACAGAAAAAATATTATCCAGGAACAGTGACAGAGCAGCTGCGTACGATTAGGTAATGCCCATGTTGCACTGCAGGCTTGACTAGTCAAATTTCAGATTCAGATTTGAGATGCCGAGAGTTAATTTGTAATGTGTCTATAGGAGAATCCAAAAAATAGTGTTTTTAAGTGAGTAAATGGCAGAAATATAAGAACAGAGGTTAACAAACACTGAAGAAAGAATTTCCACACTGTTGGGTGATTACATAGCAAACTAAGTGAAGACTTTCCATGGAACTGTAGGCATGGAATCATTTCTGTAGCGAGTCCATGAAAATTTATGGGAAGAAAGTGGAAGTATACATTATCTATAAACAGTTTATAAAAAGCCCCTTAGTTTCTTAGAGAGAAATATGTTCATTCTTTGAAAAGTTTGGATGATTAGAATTTTGAATTCAGAATCAGAAAGAATGGAATATATTTAGAATAGGAGACAAAAGGAAAAAGAGAAATTGATTTTAAGATAAATACAAAGTAAGGGAGAAAGATGCATACTCTCTAGCAAAATTTTGGTCAATTAAACAAATGGGAGACTTGCTGTCAAAGCATAAATAATAACTTGGCATCTAGAAGAATGGAAAGGATGGTTAGCAGATGATAAGCAGATGAAAGATCTAAATGATGGTTGTAGCTGAATGTTTTGAATGAGGAATTGAGCCTTTCATCCTTACTGGACCAGTAAAAAGGTCCTCAGCACCCACAGTGGGGATAGCTTGGACTCTTACCCTAGCCAGCTGTGCTAAGCTCTTATCCCTTTCTGCTGGGGTGCCCTCAGAGAATGCCTCCTTGAGGGATAGGCATGTTATTACTGCCCAGCAGTAATGAGGCCACCCCCTTCCATGGTGTCCCTGTGGAAAACAGTCACGGGGTGCTCCTTCTCCAACCTGTCCAGGAGGTGTCACTGGAGGCCTAGTGGTATTGAAGCCCCCACTTTCACCCATGATCCATGAGAAACTCCCTCTGCGGAGTCAACAGAGGCCAGGTGGGCCTCCAGGATTTCAACCCCAGCCTGACTGTAATGTGCTCGTAACCTTTCCCCACATCTCTGCCAGACACATATTGGAATAAACCAGCTAAAACAGAAGGTAGAAGGTCTGAGTCTCACAATCACCAATGTCCAGGTTTCAACAGAAAATCAGTCATCACACAAGAATCAGGAAGATCAAAAAGCAAATGAAAAAAGACGATCAGTAGATGTCAGCCTTACCCTCTAGACCCTGGCAACCACCAATCTGATCTCTGTTTCTGTGAGTTCAGTTCTTTTAGATTTCTCATATAAGTGAGATCACACAGTATTTGTCTTTTTGTCTCACTTACTTATTCACTTAGCATAATGCCTTCAAGCTTCATCCATCTTGTCACAAAAGGCAAGATTTCATTCTTTTTTTATGGCTGAGTATTTCATTATATAGTTATATGTATGTATGTATATATATTATCTATATGTATATTTATACATATATATTTTCTTTATTTAATATTTATTTTCTTAAAAAACACCAAAAATGAGGTATCTACTGACTAGCAATCAGTATTGCACAGTAATACAATATACATACACGTATACACATATATTGTGTATATATGTATATATATACACAATATACATACACGTATACACTACATTCTATACACTAGAATGTAGTACACATTCTACTCTGTAGAATACACATTCTACAGAGAATACACGTATTCTCTGTAACTTTCTGTAAGTATGTATGATGCTGGTTTAATTTGGCTAAGTTTTCTTTTCTTTCTTGTATACCACTTTTTGGCTGGTATACATTTTTGGATTATGTATAACACCATTTTGTTAAAATGGTGATGCAATGGTAGATTGTAATTTTTTTTTTTTTTTTTTTTTTTGGTATATAACTTGTTGGCAAAATAGAAAGTTGTCAATTCTTTATCAATTTCCAAAAATGTGTTTCAAAATTTACCACTCCGTAAGTTGCTAAAGTCCTGGAGTGCCATCTCTGTAGTTTCTGTCATACTGATGTAGACGGGAATGTATGTATAACATCCAGCTCAGAGCTCCGCACAAAGTAGTTATCATACACATATGGTTACTTAACAATCGAATGAATTTGTCTGAAAATGGTGGCTAATAATTCTAATATCGGAAGAAGTTTCAAATATTTTGTAAGTAAGAGCCAGTCTTGCTTCCCCACTACCCAGTATCACATCAATTATTTATGTAATTACATAATATATAATATTATATAATTGATTATTTAATAATTATGTGATTACATATGCTGGAAATAATGTTCTATGTAGTGAAGGAAATTCTAAACTCTGGGGCACGTGGGTGGCTCAGTCAGTTAAGTGTCCAACTTCTGATTTCGGCTCAGGTCATATTCTAGATAGTGTCTATCTAGACTAGAGATAGAGCCATGTGTGCGACTCAGGGCTCAGCAGGGAGTCTGCTTGAGATTCTCTCTCTCCCTCTCTCCCTCTCTCCCTCTCTCCCTTTGCCCCTCCCCACAACCTTGCATATGTGTGGGCATATGTGGTCTCTCTCTCTCTAAAAAAAATTAAAAAATTAAAAAATTAACTCTAATAATTTGTGTTACCTCACTATTCACCTCTAGTTCAACATTTAATCATCTCAATATTTTAATATCCCACTCAGTTCTTAGTATTAGCTTTTCTATGTGTGCTGATAAAATGTATTTATCATATTTGTTATACTAGATGTATTTTACATATTTATTGAAATTCAAATTTTTTACATGGATATTAAAAATTAACATGATATCAAGTAACTAAAAATACTAAATTATTACATAACTTATTTGCTATTTTGTCCATATTAAGAATTAACAAGATAATCTGTTTTTATTAAACTAGTAAATATCTAGTATTTACTTTTTTTCAGAGAAAGGTAACCAGTGGTCTATAATTTTCAAAATAGTTCACTATCACTTTCAATTTTGTAACCTAATGAATTAATAAACATTGCAGATTTAAAAGATTCTTAAAATGAATAACTCAATATAAAATGTTTCTTCTTTGGGGTGCTTGGGTGACTCAGTTAAGGGTCTGCTTTCAGCTCAGGTCATGACCCTGGGGTCCTGGGATTGAGCCCGTGTCAGGCTCCCTGCTCAGTGGGGATCTGCTTGAGATTCTCTCTCCCTCCCTCTCTGCCCCTCCTGCTCTGCTTATGCTCAGTCTCTCTCTCTCTCTCTCTCTCAAATAAATAAATAAAATCTTAAAAAAAAAAAGAAATATTTCTTCTTTGATAAAAATCTCAATTGAGGGTGGCAGAATCTCATGTAATCTAATGGTACTTTCTCATAAATTCATAATATCGAAGGTGTGCTATACTTGCACATTTTCTTTTTAAATTATGTTATTTGTTATGGCTTAATTTTATGTAACTTTTTTATATTTTGTTAATATTCACAACAGAACATTTTTTACATTTTATGTATATGGAAAGACTTAAAGGACATATTCTATTTTTTAATATTTGTTTTAGAGAGTGCGAGCAGGGGGAGGGTGCAGAGGGAGAGAGAGGACCCCTAGCAGATTGGGTGCTGAGCAGAGCCTGACATGGGGTTCGATCCCATAACCCTGAGATCACAACCTGAGCCAAAATCAAGAATCAGATGTTTAAACGACCGTGCCGTCCGGGTGCCCCTAAAGGATGTATTTTAAATCTATTCCCTCAGTATTCCACAAAGTATATCAGACCTGAGATTAGAATTAGCAATTATTAAAAATGTTAAAAGTTTTAACATTCTGAACTTAAAGTCCTCTATTAAATATTTTACTTAAACAAAAGTTTAGACTTTTTTTCCTTATCATGTGATATTTTTAAAGTGACTTTTTCTAAGAATGCTATCTAAAATAGCTTGAAATAAAGTAAACCCTCAATGGTTATAAAATAATTATCTTCTATGAATGTTGTATTAGTGAAGTTGCTGTTGTGCATCATTAAACAATTTGGTTTTTATCTTCCAGAATATGTCATATAAACTAAAACTTAAGAAAAGTCTTTTTACTGTGCATTTTTGGTTATTTTTCAAGACCTGATTTCTATTTTTTTTTTTTTTTTTCTTTGAAGGTGAGAGGCCCTCCAGCTGCAGGAGCATTTAAAGAAAGACCAACCAAGCCCACAGCATTTCGAAAATTTTATGAGCGAGGAGACTTCCCAATTGCCCTTGAGCATGATTCGAAAGGAAACAAAATAGCGTGGAAGGTAAGTCAGGGCACAGCCTGGAGAACCAGCTGGGCCGCTGGAGTGACACCTCCCAAAGCCAAACAGACTTGGCCAAGTAGATAAACCGGAGTGATTTCTCGGCGAATGGAAGGTGTGGACAAGCTCTCAGAGAAAGCCCCCCTGTGTCAGCTGTCCACCTTGACTAACAATTAAATTACAGCCTGCAAAAAAGAAAATGACAGAGTTGCTTTGCCTCCGAGAATCGTCTGCTGCCCAATTCATCCCTATTTTTATGAGAACCTGGCAGTGGTGCCTGTTTCAGGCAGTCCATCAAATGATGGAACTGGTAGCTGAATACAGAGAGCAACAGCCATTTATCTCCCCCAAATTTCACCTTCCTGCAGGACACTTCCAAATGGAAGCTTTAATTACCTAAATGGATGGGTCAAGATTGTCCCCTCCCTGGCAATGCAGAGTGGAATACAAAAGCAGGTTGCCTCTCGTGATTGCACTCTCTCTCTGTCTGCGGCACGTGTCAGCCGCGGTGGCTGTCACACGTGCCCGGTTAGAGGCTGACCTCCACGCTGAAACCATTACGGCACCGACATTTTTCTGACAAAAGGTTAATTGGCTTCAAAATAAATGTATTGCCTAATGACTCCATTCTAATGCGGCTGTGTTTCTTTCTAAAAGGCTCACTGATGGTATTTGTAAAAACTTGCCAGTCTCTTAACCGGAGAAGGCTTTTACATTTAATTTGAAAAAACCAATGCTGATCTGTAACCAGCTTCTCCTATTTAATTATTTTTTGTTATCAAGGACCTTGCTTTGGGTGATATTTATCAGCTAAAAGGGCTTCTCTGCCTAAAGACAGAGCGGCACATGTGTGTATCACAACAGGGTGAGGAACCTAAGAGGTGCTTGCCAAATACCATCTCACTAATGCAATTGACCCATTTAACAAAAAAGTCCTACAGTAGCGTCTGAAGGTGAAGGTAGGAGTTGTTTGTACTTTGTGTAAATTCACATTACTAAATAAAATAAAATGGCCAAAGTAAAGAATTCACCAATGTAAACACGTTAGTTCATCAAAATTGACCTTTTCCTTCCTTTATGGAACAACGAAGAGAATTGTTTGCATTATTTCCAGTATGTCTTTAAATGTTTTCACAGAATTATCAAACATTTCTAAACCTTGAGTAGCCATAACGTATTCAGTTATCGAACGTAGAATTACTACAGACTATTTGGTAATAGAAATCTGAAGGTGTTCCTTTTATTACATTTTGTCATAATGTTTTTAGGAGGATGAAGGACTGCACTATCTTGCTTTTAATCATTTCTATTAAAATGTGTATTTGTTATCTGACAATGTGCATACAATGAGGAAAAAGTTACAGCAAGTATGAGTCATTCAGATATTTTAGTCTTAATGTACGTATATATTCCCAAAATTTTACTGTGATTTTTGTGTTTGTTTACGTTTGATTAGGTACATGGATTTTGTGTTTATTTGTCTGTATACTGGCTCCACAGGGCAACACAGTGGAAGTTCTTTAAAATCCCAGTCCTTTGGAGTAAAAGGATATGCTGTAATTCTTTAAAAAAAGTTAGTAGATTTTGGTGTTTTAAGCAATAATAGTCCATGAAAATTATATCAATAAAAACTTTATAGATTTATTTTGACCTGCTCAAATAGTCTTATGAGTAACTTTTAGAGTTGTTGAGAGACTAGGAAAAAAATTCATCTTGAAAAGAATGAAAACATAGGATGAATCATTCATTTTGCTTTATCTTTGATAATCCAACAATCAGGAGGGATATAAACTACTTTTCCTTTTTATAGCTGTATTAATTCTTTTAAGTTACTATTGACGACAGTACCGATTCAGCAAGCTAAAAAGTCCGAATAAAAAGGAAGGACTTTATTTGCTGTCAGTGGTAGAATAATAGCATACGTATAAAGAAACATCTTATCCTATCACCTGTAGGCTTCTGCCAACCACATTTCATTTGTACTACTCTAATATTAAAATGAAGATGTTAAAATTATTAAGGATAGGCTTGTAAACAGTCTCTCAATATATTCATATTTATTCCTTGGTGCATGTGCTGTGGGGAAAATCTAGTACTTGGTAGCCATAGAGGACTTCTTTAGGACACCATACCTAAGGAAGGGTCCTCGAGTGTTGAAGGAAGCAGGGCTGTACCTCTCCACACACACACCCCCCATGAAACAAAAACGAAACAATCCATGACTTTGCACGGTAGTTCCTTCCTGTGTGCGGACAGAGCACAAGTCTTGTAACACTCAGCCCCGCTCTGACAGTTCCTGAGTAACCCTCTTTCCCGAGAAGATACTGGTCCCTTCCCCATACTGCTTGTGACATCACTGGGACTTCAAGGGGTTCACATGTGCCTGAAATGGCGCGCACAATTAGGTAGTAAGAAGTGGTATGTCTTTTATCAGAATTTCCTGTGACTC
Organism: Enhydra lutris kenyoni; assembly: GCF_002288905.1. NCBI lineage: Eukaryota > Metazoa > Chordata > Mammalia > Carnivora > Mustelidae > Enhydra > Enhydra lutris. Next base: position 5,933,125 of record NW_019154146.1, on the reverse strand, counting down.
TGAAACCCTTAGGAGCCACTGTCCTGAAGCATGATGGAGGCTGTCCCAGCACCTGAGGCTCAGCTCGCCCATGAAGTTGCTGATCCTTGCTGCCTACGACCCCAAATTCCCTGTCTACCTGCTCTAGATTAGCCGACCCCATCATTGTTGTATTGGAAGTCACATATTTCTTGAAATAACAAAGGCGCTCTATGGTAACAATTTATTAATGACCAGAGAAAGTCAGAAAATAGAAGAATTAGATGCAGGTAAATGTCTTTGCACATTTAGATTTTTCAACCCGCATCCTGAACTGCCACCCTAGTTTAGTGCCCATGAAAATGGTTATTTGTTTCCCATGTCAGAAAAACAAAGCAGACCAAACGTCATAATCTGTGCAGTTTGGTCTATTCCTTATGGGATCGCTAAAAATCAGAGTACTAAGGCAACTTTCTGCAATGGTGAAAATGTTCTACATCTGCACTGTCTAATAATTACAACTGGCCATATGTGGTCATTAAGCCCTTGAAATGTCCCTGGTGAGACTGAGAAACTAAATTTTTAATTTTAATTAATTTTAATTTAAATAGCCACATGGTTACCATATTAATAGGCAGTGCTGCTCTCCACTAAGATAGCAGCAGTCCAGAATGAATGCCTGAACCTGCAGGCCAGATGAGGGCTAGAGCTCTATGCAGATTACTAGGAAATGAGAAAACAGGACTGGTGCATGCATTTTTTTGTCACGGCTGTCTATGCTTAACAAGTATTCCTTGGTAAACATAAAAAAGGTTTTGCAAAATTTTTGTAGTGAAATTTTTTGTAGTGAAATTTCAACCTGTATCCTGAACTGCCACCCTAGTTTAGTGCCCATGAAAATGGTTATTTTAGTGCAATTTTTTGTAGTGAAATTTTTTCCATATACTGATCAGTGGCAAGTTAATAATCTATTAAAAATGAATAGATCTGATCTGGAATGTGAAATTTACCAGGCAAGCTCTGGTACACTTTTTAAAATTTTTTAAATATACATTTTCTAAATACAGCTAAAGAATGATTAATTATTAATGGCTAAAGACATTAAAAACATAATAATGACTTAAGCAAAAATTTTTAAATCTGTTTCTTTTTTCTGCATTCTCCTTGACTCTGCTAACATTCAGGAAACATGACTTTATTCTATGGCTGTTATCTTCAATATCCAGAGCGTAAGCAATAGAAGTGAATGTTAGCTGCTTTTGCTAAACATTCTGGATAAGTTACAAAGCAGTTAATCAGCATGAACAAAGGACATTCTAAATTGTGTTTGAGTTTCCACATCTTAAATTTCCACATGGGAGTAGAAGAGTTTGCTGTAAACTGTCCTCTCAAGTCCACCTCCCTGCTTCCTCTATCCCCGCTCCCACACCCTTCAGGTTTCCTCAGAAGTTACCCCTCCTCCTCCTGTCCCTGCCTTCCTTGCCCTCTTCCTCCTCCCTTCCCTGTTCCCCCTCCTCCTCTTCCCCCTTCTACTTCTTCCTCTTCCTCCTCCTACCTCTTCCTTCCCTTTCCCTCCCCTTTCCTTCCCTCTTTTCCTTCTTCATTTTTTGTTTGTTACTTCCTGGAATGTACATTTTTGCCTCTAGTATTCTCATGGTCAGTTTTGGAGAAGGAACAGGAGCCCATTCTAATTCCCTATTTTGGGGCAGGAATCTGAAGTCCTCAGGAGTAGTAACCCAAATGAGGAGAAATGATCATTGTTATTTACACGCTTAATGAGGAACAGAAATATAAATCATAGGTAACACATGAAATTCACTGCCTTACAAACTCTGATCCCAAACCATGATTTTAAAATAGTAGGACAATGCAAGTTACTTTAAAATAGCCACTTTTAGGGGCGCCTGGGTGGCTCAGTGGGTTAAAGCCTCTGCCTTTGGCTCAGGTCATGATCTCAGAGTCCTGGGATCGAGCCCCACATCGGGCTCTCTGCTCAGCAGGGAGCCTGCTTCCTCCTCTCTCTCTGCCTGCCTCTCTGCCTACTTGTAATCTCTGTCTTTAAAAAAATAATAAAATAAATAAAATAGCCACTTTTATATAGACCTTGGCAGAAGGAGTTGGAAAAAAATGTTGGAGTTTGTTTTTTAAATTAACTATATGGTATTATAAACCATTTATTTATTTCGGTGAGCTACAGCTGCACTAAGGCATCTCTAAGTTTCTTTTTTTTAAAATAATTATAACTACAATATTTTATTATTAGATACACAATATAAAATATAAATTATAACATTAATAATGTAAAATGTGTGTGGGAAGAAAAGTATAAATGAAATTATAAATGAAATTATAAATGAAAGAGGAAACATTACAACCATAGCAATACAAAGCATGATTAGAAACTACTATGAACAATTATACGCCAGCAAATTGGGTAAACTAGAAGAAATGGATTAATTCCTAGAAACAACTACCAGTACTGAATCACGAAGAAATAAAAAATCTGAATAGACCAATAACAAATAAGGAGATTAAATCAGTAATCAAAAGTCTCCCAACAAAGAACAACCCAGGACCTGATGAATTTACTGGCAAACTCCACCAAAAATTTATAGAAGAATTAATCCCAATTCTTCTTCTTTTTTTTTTTGTTTATTTTAGAATAGATTCAGATATACAGGAAAGTTGCAAGACGTTTGTAGAGTTTCTTTTTTTTAATGTTTTTATTTCTTTTCAGCATAACAGTATTCATTGTTTTTGCACCACACCCAATGCTCCATGCAATCCGTGCCCTCTCCAATACCCACCCCCCACCCCCCACCCCCAGCGCCTTCAAAACCCTCAGATTGTTTTTCAGAGTCTAAGTTTCTTCACTTTCTAGGCATTTTGATATTGTAGATACTGACAGAAATCACCTTTCTCCACCTCTCCACGATTCCGTGCTTTTTGACAGAATGTGGTATATACTGAGTCTCATTTTCACTGAATTTGTGGTGACCATGCCTAAAGATGTCCCAGGTGTTAGATAGATTTGGGTAAGAAATAAATAGCCTATAACTGTCGCCAAATCAGGATATAATAGAAACCCTCTATAAAAATACAACTCGGAGAACGGACATCCAGACTGTCTTCAACAGGGAAAAGCTCAAAATGGGCTTTGTCAGCAACATGTAGTCCCTCACCTGGCAAGGTTGTCACAGACATTGTTCGAAGTGGCATCGCCACGTGGGGCATTTCTGCATTCTTGTTTTCTCATCCCTTATTGAATATGTATGTAAATGATTCTAGTGACCTGTTATTCTGAAGTAAAATTGACAAAGTGAGAACCGATGCACATCGGCAGGTGCAGGCGACAGCGGACTTCAGCAGCCTCTACTCCCCGCCCACGATGTGGTCTTCCTCACGGGCCTTTTGGAGACACAGGCGATGTCCTCATGAAAGCATCCTTCCCCTGAGGTTAATGTTTTCATTCTTGTAGTTACGTTGGTCAAAACTCGGATCACACAACTTTGTTTTTTTTATTAAAAAGGGACTTCATAAATTAATATTAATTAGGTAACTAAAAACACATTTTTCTAATTTTTTAAATAACAAAATATATATTTATATTAAAAAGTATAAAATAGAGAAAGTTAGCATATAATAAGAAAAGTGAAAGAAAATGAAAAGCAAATAGGGGCCTCTAGTGGAGCCAATATTAGGATTAATAAAAATGACTTATTCTGAAGTCTTCTGAGGGAAGAACCTCTGTATCCCGGTTTCATTTGCTCATTTATCTCAGCACCTGGAGCAGTGTCTGGCACAGAGTGAGCGCCCAGTGATATGTATGGAATGAATGGAAAGCATTCAAGAGTGGATTGGCTATCTCCAGGTTTTACTTCTCTCGACACTGTTTCATGACGTGTCTTTCACTCTGTAGGCTTCACCGTCTTCATCAGTAAGTGAGAACCATGTGCTGGATGATTGGTATGGCCGCTTTTCAATTATGGGAGCTCTAAGAAATTTCCTTTCCCAATTATACAAATAACTATAATTTGTGATGTTCATGAACTATTTCAGGGAATAAGTATTGCCTAGAAATTCCAGTAAATTTGAATGCACGGTCCAGAGTTATATGCACTGGTTTCAGTGGGTTGGACTTTTTCATGAAAATGCTCCTTTGATTTTATGTAAATGCTTTCCCAGTGAATTTATTTTTAAAATTTCTTAAATTTCAAAATGGCAAGTTTTTACCTTTCTAAATGACTACATATATGTCCAGTTTGAACATCCAAGTAAAGAAAGCGCTATGCATAAATGAATACTCAAATTCATTTTTAAAATTTCTGACAACAGTGGCCAGACGACACCCTCAATTCTAGCTTGACTCCCTCTTTGCTAATACTTGGGCATGACTCTCTAGAATTTCTTCTTGGTATGTTCTTTTTCTCAGTTCTTTTCAGTCCTTAACAGCACTCATGGTATTCATGAACTATAAAAAGCTCTGTCAATGTGACTGTTTTCATTGACATAACTAATAATTTCCTAGTAGGAAAAACTGTTATTGAATATAATTATTATTAAAATCATGCACTAATTTTCTTACAATTAAAATCAGCCCCAAACCATGGTAGCTCATTATCTGTAAATAGTACTGCATTTTAAAGTAAGTCACTCTGCGATATGATATCTGATCCATTAGTCCTCATTACATTGTTCTCAACATTCTATACTTTGGATTAATCATTAGTCCTTTGGTGCCTTCAATTTCTTAATGTTTCAGTTTCTTAGGGACTAAAAAAAGATTGATGTTCTATCTATACCTACCCTCTACCCCAGGTAAAACCAATGTTGATTTTTCAAATCTTGTAGGCAAATTTATTTGAGAGTTGCATAATTTGTTTCACATGAAGAAGGATGAATGTTCTCTTGGAATTGTCCTGGGCTTCTGTTTCTTTTGATAACTGCCAAAGCTTGAGTTTGGATAGCAGGCCTTAGTAGAATTTGTAAGGCAAATTTTACAGAAGAAGTGACAATTTACCTGATTTTTGTACAAGAGAGCTGCTGCATTTCCCCTATTAATTCCTCTGTGATTAATTAATAGACAGAGCTTATTCTAGAGGTCTTGAAGAAAAAAAAATAATCCTCCGGCAATTACCGTGCTGTTCTGTGTTTTTTGGAGGAGGGGACGGCATGCACAATTAATGCCATTCTTTTATTTGATGTAAATTGCTATGTCTTAAAGGTGTACAGCACGGAAAAACAGCCTTGTATCAGAAATAACTTTAATTTAAATTGGTTAGATGACCTCTGAAAGCTAGATGAAAGATTTTCTGCTGAATGGGCTGGTGCTCCCTGCTGCCTATATAATTTATGTGAGAAATTAGTGCGAATGGTTCACTTTTATGGAGCAGTGCTGCTCGTAGCAAGCCTGCAGAAACAATTTTCCCCCAAGCCTCCATCTGTTCTTCAAACTAGGGCATATGCCATCTCATCGAGCTTGAAAGTCAACTGATTTATAACTCCTGGAAAGTGCAGAGATTGAAAAGAAAGGTCGACCGCAGCTCCGTGACAGTGATTTCATAGGCACCGCTGAAGACAATTCTCATTACCAGGGGCCCAAGGGAAACAAGCCATGTTGTAAGTTTCAGATCTCCGTGGACTGACAACTGCAATAGAAACAAATCACTCCTGCTTTGTACGTTCAACGACCCCTGTTGAAACGTAGGGCAGTCTTGGTGGTGTGAGGGTGTCCCAGCTGGGACGCTGCGGTGTCCCTCACTCTCCCACGAAGACCTGGGCTGGTTTCCACCCTCCCGGAGATCCCTGCCGCCTGCCCTTTCAGGAGTATCAGGACGCAAATCTCGAAACTAACAATGTGTGTTGCTGCTTGTTAGAAAGTTCCATTTGGGGACACACACTGGACTTTGATGATTTTTCTGTATCTGCCTGGAGGGCAAATCTCCAGCTCTGTTCCAATTAGTAATTTAATGAATGGCTCCCACTCTGTCTTATCTCTTATCACATATCCCTTTTCTTTATTGAAGCACTTTTGAGATCAGAAGTTCTTTGACAGATGACACATGGAATCAGATTGATGGTACGATAGTAACAAAAAAAAAATCAATGTTTGTTGGATGCTTTTATTTAGAGTGGTCAAAGTGTGTCTCTGCATCTGAGGCTTCCAGATATTGAGTGAATTTTCAGCCCCCTGTAGTTCTATTAAAGTTTTTCCTTTTCTTTCAGTTAAAATCTAAATAAAGTGTTACTGAATACTGATACCAGTTTTAATCCATATTGGAGGCAGCAATTTTAGGAAATACATTTTACCTTTATCAAAAAACTTATCCTGACCTTGAAAGTTATATGGAAAAATCAGTACTAATAGGATAATCAGTTGATCATGTAAAAAAAAAATTATCCTTATCATTACCTATAGAGTTCTATTCTCAATATGAAATATATATAGTTATCTTATAAAATAAGAAAATATTGGGAAGTAGAAAGAATAAATAAATCACCCACCATTCCACCATTCATGTATGCAACTATTAACATTTTTTGAAGTATTTCTGTCTTATCTTTATTTTTGCCTAATTGAGGTCATAGTGTATACAGTACCTTGTAAAAACTATTTGTCATTATATGGCATATAAAAATGGGATGCACTTATTCTTAGATTTTTCTGATTTTTTCATAGTTTAAAAGTAATAAATGATTATTTTAGAAAATTTGGAAAACAGATAAAATGTATGCAGAAGACAGCATTTATTCTGAGATAACTTAGTAACTGATGTTTCAGTTCAGTCTTTCTGCACGGATACTTTTAAGTTTGTTGAAATTCTGTTTCATAGGATGATTTTTAAGGGGCTCAGGGGAATGTTCAAGGACCTAATTAGGAGAGGAGAGTAATAATGGACGTAGCTTCCACAGGAGTATTAATAATTGATAGTTCTCTCCAGTTCAACAACAGCAACAACAACAACAACAAAAAACCCCACAGTTTCAGATGCATATTTAAATTCCCGGTGGTCATTGCTTGGGCAGTGGCACATGTGGCATCTCCTTTAGCAATTCTTACACCACAGTGATACTCGAAAATGTGTTCGTCATTGGGAACATGTGGTTAGGACATTTTTGGAGAAGAGACAAATATTAAGAAAAATTTTTATTAACTATGAAATACATTTCTTGCTATTGGACAAGGTGTAAAAATGGACAAAGGCGGTTGACAAAATCATTATAAAATCACTCTCTGCTCCCAATCTAAGACATACTCCTAACAACAACAAAAAATCCTGCAGAATTTCCATAATTGCATTCCAGTGTGAACAAGGGAAAAACCCATAAAGCTTTGAAGCCATGTATTTCCATTCTCTGAGTCCTTACCTAGATTCATCTTTCTCTGCTCATGTATATCTTTAACCAATTTTATGAAAAGCAAGTACATGGGTTGAGATTTCTAAATCCTTGAATATCTTGAAAATATATTTTTTCAACTTTCATACATGCAACACAATTTGCTTCATATTAACATTCTTAAATTAACTGTTCCTCTCCATACCTCTGAAAAATGTAGTATCATTACATTCTAACATGTGATTACTGAAAAATTAAGACCAGTCTGATTTTTTATTCCCTTGATCTGTTTTGGTTTGCTTGTTTATTTTGTCTGGCAACCTGGGTAATCGCACTATTTTTGTATGATTAAAAGTTGCTTGCACGTGTATATTTAGCTTCCGGTGATTCTTTCTTTAATACAGTAATGTTATTTTGTCTACTTACTTGAAATTTTTTCTCAAGTGAGGAAAGTTTTTTTTTTTTTTCCGTAATGTCATTGATGATTTTTCTCTTTTTTCTTTCTTAAAACAAATACATGAAGAGTGTAAACGTGTTTTATCCTGTCATTCCTATCATTGTCTCCCTCAATATTTTCATCTCTTTATTCACTTTTTAAAACTTTTATGAAAGCGCTCCTATATTTTCTGTTTTCTTTAGTGTCAATTTGTCTATCACTGCCTCAAGTTCAAATTTGACTTCCACTGCTATTATTTAGTCTGCCACATCCTTATATTGCTCATTTCCGCACTCATGTCATTACACATGTCGGCTTCAGAATCGTTGTACAAGCAAGTCTGTCATAGACACTGTTCTGATTTATTCTTATTTTGTAACCTGGATTAACAAAAATAAAAATCATGGGCCAACCACAATCCCACAACCTGAGGCAGCCTCTACTAGTTTGTTAGTGTGAACTCTTCATATCCTCTTTCTCTGCATTCACAAATCTGTGTACGTATGCAAATTTTTACAAAACATTTTACTCATATTTCATAACTTTTTTCAAATAATTACAAGTCATAACCAACTTTCCACATTAGTGAATGTGCACTTTAAAAATCATTTTGGGAATCTTGAGAGTACTCTACAACTTAACCAATTCCCTATTGTTGGATATTAATGTTTTTCTTAGATAGTAATGCTTTTTGCCAATCTTTCGCTAATATAACCAATACTGTTATCAACATCATTGTACATTTTGTATATATTGTGGCTTGCAAACATGTCTGATTATTTACTAAGGGTAAAATCTCATTTTCTTTTTACCTTGGCCTATTCTTAACAAATGGATTTCTGCTTTTCTTCTATAAAGAGGTTTGGCTTTGTGAATCTTCGAGCATGCCCATTTCTAAAAATCACTGATTTCTGCAGTAATGAATTTAAGGGGGCTTCCTCACCATCTAAATCTATAATACGATATTCCATTTCATTTTTTGCAAGATTCATATATTACTGTTTATTTATCTTCAATTTTACCTCAATGTAGAATTTGTGTTTGCTAAAACAGAGCACATGGTTGTCCTTGACCTCATTCACTCTGCTTGGAGACTGGAGAGCTGTCCTTATCAGCATGACTTAGGGAGACTGCCCAGCTCCTAGCCAATACCGTGTGGGGTATGAACATGCTTCCTCTTGTCCCATTCTGTTGGCCTTATAGGGACTCTCTGTGACTTTTGACAGTAAGACAAATGGATTAGGTAAACACATACAGTCCTAAAAATGCACATGCACCCCGCTGTGTTTTCCTCTGCCCTTACCTGCAGCATTTTGCTTGTGGGGCACACTGCTTTCCAGGGTGCAATGCAGTGTGTGACCAGGAGTCTCTGTCCCTCCTTCCTGTTCACAGGTTTTCTGAGAGTGGGCGCCAAAGGCTCTAGCAATGATATTGTCAGAAATGAGGATGGAAGTGGATAGCTTTGCCTTTGTCTTGAAAAGCAGCTACTTCACAGCAACAGGATAGTGGCTGAGTCCATGCCCACCCCCAGCTGATTTTGTTGCTATCTTACCTTTCTCAGGGGACAGAAAGTGGAGGAGGGGTGAAGAAAACCACCTAGCAACTGGTTGCAAAACATGAATTGACCATGAATTGTGGTTTTTAGGTTCAATTCCATTGGCCTCATTGTATGTAGAAATTCCTTTTATTTCCACCTGTGCATTCATTATAACACCTGGTTTCAGTTTGCAGGTCGAGTTTTTCTCCTTTTCCGTATCTTCATAGGTGGTTTTGTGACGTGCTGGGAGATACTGTGTCAGATATTCTTGTCCAGATGCTCTTTAAAACAGCCAAGTCCAATTTAGTTCTGTCCATCATGGGACTGTATTCCATTACAGAGAAGTAATGTGATCTCATCAACGCTGAGGCAACAGTGACTCATCTATTCATAAAAGAATTGAGTAGCTATAATGGGTAAGACTCGGCAGTGAGCTCTGTAGCCCAGCTGATGAGGTTTTGGTCTTGAGGAGCTTCTTGACTAGAGTAGATCATTGTTTGATGAAGATACTTAAAAGTGCACAAAGAGCACATACCGAATCTTAAACCAAATCACTTCCTCTTGAGTAGTTCATAAATTTGTAATTCTTTATTTAGTATGTGTTCAATGTTTGCTGCTTTAATGATATGGTTCAAATAATTCCTATAAAAATTTCTTAAAATTGAGAGACTCTACGAAGTTTTTACTTAGTAGTTCATAAACTTGTATATATTTCAAGGAATGCAGTTTGCTGACGCAGGTTTTTTTCTCCCGCTTCAGTCTATTTATTACTATATAAACAAATAGCAAATTTTACCTTGAAAGTGACCATGAGGTGATCAATCCACATTCCTATGTGTCTACATATTGTGGCAATCCCAGGTATCACTGAGACATCCCTGACTTCAAAATTCTACACTTATTTTGAAACATACACTATTTTTCATGTTTTTACCTAGATGTGAATTTTAAAGATTTATCCTGTTTGAGATTCAGTCTAGAATTGGTGTTTGCTTCAAAACCATCGTAAAAGTTTTAAATTTGAAGACACTGGAGTCCCTTTTAAGTACAACTTAGACAGTTTTCGTGGTTCCTTTCATATCTCTTAATCTCATTTTTCTTACTTCCATCTCTTTAATCTACTTGTTTCATTCTAGACTAATTCCTCAAATCTGTCTTCCAATTTAATAATTCTTTCTTCAGTTGAGTTTAATGAGTTGCTTAACTTGTGTGTTGAATTTTATTTTTTAATTCGGTTTCAGTGAATATCAATTCTAGAATTTTTTTTTCTTTCCTTAAAAGATCTGCCTGTTTTGTTCTTTCATTATGTCTTTTCCTGGCTTTATGGTTTCTCTTATTGTCCTTATCATGTTATATATTTTAAATATATTCCTTTAAAGTTTCTTTCACATTCGTCTATTATCTGTAGTTCCCAGGATGTGAGTTTGAATCTGCCACTTTCTCTTACTCTCTTACTCTTTTTCTCTTACTCTTTTTTTTTTTTTTTTTTTGCATGCTTTATGATATTTTCCTGGGAGCTTCCCTTTTGTGCAACGCACTTTCCCTGGGACTCCTCATGCCCTCCAATGGAGAGGCATCCTGCAGTATGCTCTCAAGTGTGTTTCTCCCCAGGCCTAGGTTCTGACTTAACTTTTATGTGAACCAGGTTCCAGGTTTCTTCACCAGCCTCCCACTTACCACGTGAAATTTGAGTTTTTCCTTCATTTCTGGGAGCTTAGTATTCACCTTTCTTTCTTTTGAGAATGGCTATATATTTTGTAACTTTTCTTCCAGCATTTTTCAGTTGTATTAGCTTTTTCAGTTGTATTAGCCAGAGACCTTATGATAGGGTTGCTTTCTCCATCAGCTTACTATCTTGCCTTTACTACAGAGGAAGAACTATCTTGAGATACAAACTTTCCTTTTTTTTTTTTTTTTTGAGATTTTATTTATTTCCTTGACAGAGATCACAAGTAGGCAGAGAAGCAGTCAGAGAAAGGGGGTGGGGGGAAGCAGGCTCCCTGCCGAGCAGAGAGCCCAATGCGGGGCTCGACCCTGGGACCCTGGGACCATGACCTGAGCTGAAGGCAGAGGCTTTAACCCACTGAGCCACCTAGGCGCCCCAGTATAAACTTTCTTTATTGTAAGAACAAATCTAAAATTTTTTCATGTAAAGAAATGGGTGAAATAAAATACTCTTTGTATTTCTCATGGAAGCCCTTGTATTTAAGTGAATGTTAACAGTTAATGTGTATTGCATGATTTTATGTATATGTGTGTGTTTGTATGTGTGTAATCACACACAGATATCTATTAAATCTCTTTTGAAAGTATTAAAACTTGGGCTTGGAAAAATGACAGGGAAAAGACTTATAAAGATTCTGTGCCAACTCACAATTCTCATGCTTATATATAACGGGGGTGGGGGGGAGTGTGTACATGTGTGTGCATGTATACAGTCATCGGTAGTTAAGATTTCAATTTTCGTTTTGTAGAATTTAACCAGCAAATTAAGGTGAGTAGAGTGACTCTAAGAAGACCTTTATCTTTTCACTATTCCTGTCTAGTAATAGTGAATTTTTTGAGCATTAACCCATCAATTGGAAAAGATTTTTTAAATGCTTCTCATGTAAGCAGTAAGTTGTATAAAATTTTACTAAACCTCATTAAGCATTTTTTAAAAAATCAGTAAAGTATAATGTATTAAGGAGAATTTAATTTTTATAAATCTTTCTTCACAGACATACTGACTTTAGATTTACTGTTAGTTTCTCTTTTTGAAGCATTGTTTGGGGAGGGAAGTATTTGTGTGTGCACAGAAGACACTGCTCTTTAGCATACATTTTTCCTTTCTCTTTATATTTTTTTAAAATGCAATACGAGAAGTGCTAGTGTATTAGACCGGCAATATTAAAACCACAAGTCAAAAAATACAAGTTAAGACTTTTATAATTCTATTTGGGAATCTCCAGCTCACTCTGCCTGTGTGGGTTATAATTTTAACACTTCATTATTGTAACTTATTACATTTAATAAACTAACAATTGGGACTAGCTTCAAATCTCAAGAAGCAATTTGGGAGATGGTTCATTTCATGAAGAAGAAATGTAAACTCTCATGGTTGAGACCATACGATGGGGGAGACAGAAGGAAGACTGAGGGCAAATGCATCAGTCAGTTGCAATTTCCCCAGTAATATTTTTGTCTGGTCAAAAATACTAGAATTTAGGTCATTTTGCAGAAATAATGAGCTTTAATTTTAAGTCCAATGAAGATATCCCCCACAGAATATGGTAGTATTGTGAAAAGCTTTTTTGGTAAGGCATTTGCCTGTTATTAATGTAAAGCATCACTATTTGGCTTTTTTTTTTTTTTTTTAATTTTATTTATTTGAGAGAGAGAGAGAGAGAGAATGAGTAGAGGGAGACGGGCCAAGAGAGAGGGAGAAGCAGACTCCCCACTGAGCAGGGAACCCAAGGTAGGGCTCAATCCCAGGACCCTGGGATCATGACCTGAGCCAAAGGCAGACGCTTAACCAACTGAGCCACCCAGGCACCCCACTATTTGGCTTCTTAAACGGTCACTTCAGTTTTTCTCATCAGTTGCTGTCTTGTACTTTATAAATCAGAAACCTTTGCATGGGTGGATTCCCAAACATGCCATCTTGTTTCTTCCCTCTTAATCTTTACTCATGGTTTAGTACCTTTCCTGGGAAATCCAGCACACCCCATTGCTAGTCTCAATGCTGAGTGGTATAGACATCTGTCTTCAGGTCTCTGCTGAAGGATTCTGGAAGGACCCCGGCAGGGTGTTATCTAACTTTCCCTTACCATAGCCCTGATTTATCATGAATAAATATTTTAAAGCTGATGTTTCAAGTACTTTATTAAAATATTATATTTTCACATTTTATATATTTCATTTGTTTAACACAATAGCAATTTGAATTGTCACCTATTCCAGAGCCAAGAGTAAGGATGGTTATCTTAGACATATTTTTAATTTTGTTTTTAAGCTCCATAAATCTTTTGGTAGCTGTTTATATGTACGATTCCTTATAGAATGTTGTCTGTAGTCCTTTGAGGACCTTTGTAGTACCGGCTCACCGAGTAGTACTAATTGCTGATAAATAGAATCTGTTTATTTAAACTCTAGTGGTCTGGTCTGTATGTGTTGTTTTTAACTGCATGTCATCTAATCAATGTTCGTGCAACTTAGTAAGAAGCATCCAGTCATTCAACAGACATCACCTGAATTCCTGCTATGTGCCAGGCACTGTTCTAGATTCTGGAAATACAGCCATGAAAGAAACAAATTCCCTGTCCTCCTGGTGTTTCCTTTATAGAGGAAGAAAACAAGCAATCAAATAAGTCAATATAAAGTCTGTTAAATGGTGATATTACAAAGAAAAATAAAACAGGGTGATAGAGATAGTCATGGGAAGACTGGGTACAGTTTTGTGCGGTAATCAGAGGAAATCCCTTTATTTTAATAAAGTGACGTTTCATCAGAGGCCATTTGGTAGTATTGTTTAAATTCTTAAAAAAAATACTAGACGATTTCCCCTTTTTAAAATGTGGTGATGCCAAAAAGATGAAAGTGTTAAAGAGAAAATACGGTGAAAACAATCAAATGAATTGTGTTCTTTCAGGACACATTAATTACTGAAAATCAGTGTCAAAGTTATAACCCAACACTAATGAATTAACAAATTATATTTTAATTAAGTTCTTATTCTACTTAAAAGCTAATTAAGGGATCATGAATGACTGTGTTTTGTATATTTCAATATAAATATTTTATGAGCATATGCAAATATATATTTCCTTTGTGAAAAGTACTTTACACATTTCAAATGTAAGGAAGCCTAGATAACCAACCAAATCCAATTTTATGTCCCTTTTCTCTTTTCTTTTGAAAATAAAATCATCACAAGTAAGCAGACTTAGAAAAAGACACGGGAAATAATGCGACGCACATGAGCAGACACAGCTGTACAGAAGTGTCATATCTGCCTTGTCTTTACGTGGGTCACACAAGATAGGAGCTTCCAATTCAGGCAAAGCCTGGCCTGCAGGGAAGACTGGCGTATATGCTTTGGAGACACAATCTGATAAATTTATCGCATAACATCTTTTTTTGTATAAACATACCAGACATTTACTATGACGGTTACATAATATACTTTTATATCTCAGAAATTAATAGAGCTAAATGGAAGGAGATTCAGTTGAGTATTGTATACACGCGCTCTCTATTTGTTTGTTCTGAGCAGTCTTTCATCCATCACACACTGGCTGGTCGCAACTCATTCGGTGCAGCAGACGCCATTTGTGATAGAGGTCTTTGTACGGTGTGCACAATTAGTCATAAGTAAAATGAAGTAAAAAGTAACTTAAAATAATGCAAAATTCCTGTATTTTATAAACCATAAATCTAAGTGCCTGCCCCACTCTGAGCCAAAAAAGTAGTGCAGAAAATGTGCTTGAGAAATCAATTGGATATCAAGATTATTATAACAAAAATCTAAATTCTGTGTAATTAATAAATACACGTTTTTATAATTTATTTTGCTTTATGAAATTATTTTACCAGAACAAAAGTGTTCATCTATTTCTTAATATAAATCTGATGAGAGTTGTATAGCAGATGGAGTGTCAGTATATTTAAACTATTTTTTATTGTTAGAGTAACAGAATTCTTAAAGGATATTCAAATAGGTAACTGCAGCATATTTTTTAAAGATGATATAACCAAGTCTGGATTCTGACTAATAAAAAGCCAGCATTGTCACCTAAGCCGTATTTTGGGCCTCAGATTCTCTTTTTGTTTTTCATTTTTATTTATGCAAATAGATCTTTAATACAAAATCAATATAGTATGGGATGCTAAAAAAAGGGGGGGGAGTGTGCTCGTGTTATTTCTGTGACAACAGGAAGCAGGATGAAATCTGCTTTCAGAATGCTGTCATTGTTCCTAGCTGATGGGTCGAACGTCAGTGAACGGCTTTATTCTCTCCTCCCACCTCCATGCCCCCCTCCCCTACTACAAACCAGAACGCCTTTCTGGTTTGACTGGACTACTTTTGATGAATTAAGCCAAAAGCGAAATTAGAGGAGACCAAGTTTGTGTGCCTGGATAATCTGGGATTAAAATTTTGCACGTCCATAGGTCCATGGGGGTTTCATTGAGCTCCAAGTGACCAGACATATGGAGTCACTGGCAGGTTTAAAGTTTGTTTCACCATGACTGTCACTGTCTGTGACCCTGGCTTGTCCTTACCCATCCAGCTACCTGGCTCCAAGGACTTAAGCCCAGAGTCATCCCTGGCCTTCACCAGGAATACTTTTTTCCCAGCTCTTGGCCAAGTTCACTCTTTCAGGTCTGCAGGCTAGCACATCAAAGCAGCCGTCATTGGCCATTCTCTATAAAATGACACCCATCCCGGCCCTCATGCCCCAGGAACATGGTATTTCTGCAGAGGCCAATCCCATGCCTGTCCCAGGCAAAACAGTGAACCAAGAAAGGCCTTCTTGTTAGTGGATCTCAATGCCATCCAGGAGGAGCTCTACATTTCTTCAGATGGGAAGGATTAAAGAATGGTAGTCTGGATGAAAGTGTGAGAACAGGGCAGAGGGTAGGGTGCTTAAAAGCACATTGTTCTTCTGGTGGCTTCTGTGGGGCAGGGCAGCTCAGATGATGAGCCTGGTGAGAGAGAAATCAAACCACTCAAAATACCTCTTCTAGTGGCCACTTGGATTCTTCTTACTGTCCGTATTTCTGACATACACATTATCAGTCCTTTATTTATTCATCAGTTTACTTGTTTATTCAAGAAATATTCATGAGCACCTTTGTTACCGTCACTGCTTCCCACAAACCCTTCTGTCTTATTTTTTATCGGCTTTATTTTGTCTTACTCTGCTGGCTACTAAAACTCCTGTTCTGTGTTAATCATATTAGAGGGCTGCTTGTTTTTCCAAAGTAAATATTGTTCATTGCTGGAGTCTAAGAGCATGACTTTAATGACGGTATTTGGGCACAATGGCAGGCACATGGGGTTTAGAGAATAAGAGAATAGTAGGGCAAGAGAGTCTGTAAATTACACTTCTTAAGGCTGACACATAAACAATTACTTATTCCATCTAAGATAGGTCTTCGTGATCAAGAGTTAATGGAGTTCAGTGTACACTTGTGGATTTTCATTGGTTTCATATATTTCATTCAACAACACTCAACTTATGGAGTATCTGCTGTGTGCCAAGCACTGAGTAGGTGATAGACGTACATCATCTAAATCCTTGCCATCTTGGTGCTTGGGTCACTGAATATGATGAAATCACACTTCTAAAAAATAGACATCTTAGTTGTTTGAGATTTTAACTCAGAATACCATATAATGATATTTTGGGACATTAGAAAAACCTGAAAGATTTATTTTCTGCTTCTTTGATTAAACTTCCTTTATTCCCTATTAAAATGTGGATTTTAGAGGAAAGTAAAGCTATGAAAGAAAAGATTTTTTTATCAGTCATTGTAATAATCACAAAATCTAAGTATGTCTTATCGGTATTCTGACTGACATGGGCTGGTTGCTTCTAAATTTCCTTTTATAATAGTTGAATGAAATTAAACAAAATTCTTGCTATATTTGGTTTAAAATGATTTTGATGATCAGCATGTGTTAGCAGCCTTTACAAATTCTAAACAACTTTCACCACATCTATAATATTCTTTAGTTCCTTCTGGGATTTGCTGCTTAAAGGAAAGTGGGAACAATGAGGCTCACATTATTCTGATAATTAACATCTGTGAAGGACAAGCTTCTGCATAAATTTTTCTCATAATAGGAGGAATTACATAGAAACAGAACGATGCATCATGTGCTGTGGTTTTAATATTTAAACATTTTTCTCTTAGGGACTGAACCTCTAGCTTCTGCACATAAAAGCAATCTTTCATTTTTTTTTTATTTTTAATTTTTTGCTCAAATAAATAGAGAAGATACTTCCAAATAAACTATTTTGTTTGGTTATAGTCTTCTTTTCTACACATGAAAATCAGGGATTTGTAATTCTAATAGCTTTTCAAATTATTTCTCCAATTATTTTTTTAAATCACTTTTGTATAATTTATAAAGTGAAGATTTAATCAACATTTGAAAGAAACAGTATTTCATTTTGATATTTATCTAATTCCTCTTACTAAGCCCTCTCAAAGAATATTACTATGGGATGCCTGGGTGGCTCAGTGGGTTAAGCCTCTGCCTTCGGCTCAGGTCATGATCTCAGGGTCCTGGGATTGAGCCCCACATCAGGCTCTCTGCTCAGCAGAGCCTGCTTCCCAGTCCCTTTCTGCCTGCCTCTCTGCCTACTTGTGATCTCTTTCTCCCTCTGTCAAATAAATAAATAAAATCTTAAAAAAAAAAAAGAAAAAGAATATTACTAGAGCTTTCTCAACATGTTAAGTCCAATGTACAGAGTTTTACCTTTCTTCCCCATGGATGCATTATAATGTGTTGAATTTCATGTGATTCCCATAGAATGAGCAGTCAAGCTTCCTGTCACTAGTTTCAAGACAAATTAGCTGTCTTTTATTGCCTAACCAGAAACATATTGCCCATCCCTTCAGCAGTCTTGGGAAATGGTCCTACTTCAAGATGTGGAACACATTACTTCCAATTAGTGACATGATTTCTAGTATGGTTAATTGTCCTCCTCGTAACTCAAGAAGATAGTATGAACACCTATTTCCACTTCTGATATCTGGAGCTTTTCTAGTCCCCTTGCCTAGAGAACTTGTTTGGGAAGTTTTTTCTGGAATTGGAGCTCTCTTTTTCTCTTCCTTTAAAAATTTATTTTTTTTAAATTTTAGGAAATAATAGAACTTTTTCATTATAACAATTTTATTTTTACTAACATTTTGTAAGTATTGTTACAATCACTTTGCTGTTCTTTTAAAAAATGATGGTAAAATACACATAATATAAAATTTACCATTTATGTTTAAGTGTACAGTTCAGTAGTGTGTAGGGGAGAAAGGTTTTTCTCTTGCCTCTGTTAGGGACTTTCAGTTGGGTCTTAGGATTTCGTCGGCATGAGACAGATCAACAGGAGACTATGTAAGTTTTATGTGACATGGCAGACCTTATAAGGATTGAAGACCCCAAAAATGGCAGAACATACTGCTTACTTAGTAGGAGGAGCAAAGGCAGTTATGGAAAAAATAAATCATGTGAGGAGTTTAAGGAAGACACGAATTATTTTAACAAGGCCTGTTTTTGTAGAATTCTCAGTCTCAACTTCTTGCCCCTGATAAGAATGTTACTTTCCTTCTCAAACAGAAAGGCTTTCTTTCACAAGGGACCATCATCTCTGCCTTTTAACAAAAAGAAGGGCCAGAGTGTTTTTCTTGTATTTGCTATTTTCAAGTGCCTTTAACTCAAAATAACATTTTTGCCAAAGTGGCATGTTTTGGTGTGGCATCGTCCGCCATCCTTCAGACGTTACGTGTGTTCGCAGTGTTGTGCAGCTGACCTCCAGCATCCTTTCATCCTGCAAAGTTAAAATGCTGCACCCACGAGATAACGTCTTCTTATCCCTCCAGCTCTCAAGCGACGGACAGCTGCCATTCTAACTTCTATTTCTAGGAAAAGAGCATAATGCATTTTATAAGAGGTTTAATAGATGTGTTAAGCACATAGTTAAGGGGTTATTTTGTTAGTTATATAGGTATAAGGGAGGAAAAATACATTTTCTCTACCTTCTTACATTTAGTGACTGAGGAGTGTGATTTAAACTCACAAAAGACAGATTAATAGGTGAAAAAGTTTATTGCGTATGCACATAGCAGGGACTCCCAGAACAGAAACTAATAGAACCAGGGGCTTAGGGGCGCCTGGGTGGCTCAGTCGGTTAAGCATCTGCCTTAGGCTCAGGTCATGACCCTAGAGTGTCAGATGGAGACCCACATGGGGGGGGGGGTCCCTGCTCAGCGGGGAGTCTGTTTCTCCTTCTCCCATTCCCCCTGCTCATGCTCTCTCTCTCTCAAATAAATAAATAAAATATTAAAAAAAAAAAACCCAGGGGCTAACAATTTTTACAAAGAGTGATAAAGTATGGAAAAGAAATTAAACCCAAGATAAAAGAGGATTTGGGCTTCTGGGGAGGACCAAGTTGTGGGAAAGAGACTAGGAAAGGCAAGGCAAATAAGATTGTTTTGTAAGGTTTGTTATGCAGACTCAAAGCATCTCAGGTGATGAGGGTTACAACCCCCCCCCTTCCCCCCCACCCCCCCACCCCTGTCCTCTTCTTCCTGATAGGGTACATGAGGGCACTATTAGAAATGAAAATTTCCTTTACAAAGGAGAAATTTATTCCCTGCCTTTATGCAGAAAGGGAGAGCAGAGAGCTCCTCCTGTGTTTGCTGTTTCTTCATTGACTTCAGCTCAAAATAATCTTTATGCCAAAGTGACATATTGTGTGGTAGCATATTCTGATTCCTTTCATAAGTTATTGGTTTATGGACTCTAAATGTTAAAAAAAAAAATCATTAAGTCAATTGTATTATGTCTACTTGAAATGTTAGTAGCCAGTGAAAGGAGTGAAAAAACTACCTGCCGTATTGAAGTCACATGTTAGAAAATAAAATAAGAAAATAAAATATCAGGACAAAAATATTTTTTTTTCTTTTTAACCCAGTATAAAACATAACAAATACATAAAAGTTTAAAAAAGCTTAAAAGTGGGGCGCCTGGGTGGCTCAGTGGTTAAAGCCTCTGCCTTCGGCTCAGGTCATGATCCCAGGGTCCTGGGATCGAGCCCCGCATCGGGCTCTCTGCTCAGCAAGGAGCCTGCTTCCTCCTCTCTCTCTCTGCCTGCCTCTCTGCCTACTTGTGATCTGTCAAATAAACAAATAAAGATCTTTAAAAAATTTTTTAAAAAAGCTTAAAAATGACACAAATTGTTTTAGGCCAGTTGAATTATGTATATGTCATTTTCCAAATATTTTGTGTAATATCTCTCCTACCTGTGCATATGCGTATGTGTGTTGGTATTCAGTTTTCTCTTCTACTTGCAAGGATCTTGCTTTTTATACCCTTACAAAACTTGGAATTATTTGATCTTTAAAAAAATAATAATAATGTGAAAAGTATCTAGGCAGGCCCTGAGTGTCTTTGGCCCTGTTACCAGCTCTTGTTAAAAATGCTTTAAAGCACTGAAACATGCCAGACTGGATATTCTGTTTCCATAGAAGCCTTTTTGCCTCTATCATTTGTGTGTTACTTTGTGACAGCTTGCAACCTACAAGCTCAGATCTCATGTTAAGGAATACCATGAAGGTTTAGCCTATCCTAATGCTAATCCAAAATTTAATTCTAATGTAATACTTAGTAATACATTTCAAACCAAATGGAGTTTACTTGGTTTACATAAAAGATTAAATCCCCTTTATCTTGGTAAATTAAATTAAAATAAGCTTAAAGAATAATGGGAATGTGTATACTTAATTATTTTTAAAATTTTTATATTTTTACCATATTTCTTTGTATCGTTCAGCAGACTTTGTTTTGAGGACTTTATAAAACAAAAAAGTTTTGTTTTCACTTTCCCCATTTCCTTACATTGTTTGAGGTTTAGAATAAATTATACAAGCTAAACTTTACTATTTTTCATTACTCAAGTATATTTTTCTGATTTTGAGTATACTTTAGAAAAGGCTTATTTAATAAAACAATGTTTCATCAGTCATTCCTGTATGATTTGCTATGCAAAGTATACATGAGCATTACAAAAAAGAGTGTTTACGTTAAATTTTATTCTGTTCGCTATTTGTTACCCTTCCATAATTGTTCATAAAACAAATCTCATTTCTAAACTGAAGATACAATAGTTTTCTGCCTATATACAGAAACAATCTTTTTTCTACCTATATTCTTTTTATTGTTATCTGTAATTTATTAATAGAGGGCAAAGCACTATGCTGAGTCATTGGACTGTACTAGGAAGTCATTCTTTTATAGATACCTTACAATGTATGAGGATGAACAAATCACAAAGTGGTAAAATGAACACCAAGTTATTATATTTGTAAATAATTTATTAACCACAAATGTATTTTATAAATATTTAATTGTATTTCTTAAATACATGTTTGATCATAATCCTGACGATCAAGAATACCAAGGGTTTATGAAACTCTATTCTAAGCAGAGAAGATGTGGGTGTTTTTTGCTTTGTAGTTTTAGGTATTATACTCTGTAGCATGTGCTTTTGAATCTCTGCGATCACTTATGTTGATCTTCAAGTACAGATGCTTGCCACTGAGGAAGAGAAAACCGGCATGGATCTTGCAATCTTCCATTGGACAAATTTTAACAAAAATAATAATTCATTGCCACTTTTCCGTTCTTTTAAGGTTTATGTTATAAAATTTGATGAAAAGTATCATACTATTTGAGTTTTTTAGTAAAATTCCTCTTCCCAATATGAAAAAAGTGATTAAAAATAACATACACTTTTTCTTCCTCTCTTCTCTATTTTGTGTGTCCTGCATCCTATTCTGTCTTTTGCTTTTTTAATGTTAATTTCCTCTTCTAAATCTTAAACTCGGACTTATGTTTACATTGTTTTAAGCTTGTAATCCTTCATTGTCTGTTGTTCATCTTAAAACAGTTACTTATTTCGTTTTGTACCATTTTACAGTTACTTATACACAGAAGCTTGATCCAGTACCCACGAGTCCACTGGGACTTTGTGCCATTAGTATGATCTTTATATACTTTACATATGTATTAGTATGATCTTTATACTAAGTGTTCCGAAGTGTTCCCCTTCCATGTGTAAACGGTTTCTTCTATTAATCTAACCTGTGAGTCTTTGCCTGTGATAGGTTCCTGTGCTCTCTGATCAAATAACTTCCCTTCTTGAGCTCGATAGGAAATGATACAATGAAGGTGAACTCTATGGGAAGCTGTTCATTTTTATAATGAACGTTTGAAAGCACCTAAATATCCGTACTTGGATAATAGGTAACTAAATCATAATACATTCACCTGATGAGATATTATAATTTTTTGGACTAGCAATGTGGTAAAAATAGTTATGATATAGTGCTAAATTTTTAAAAAATTGAAAACTCTGTATATAAAATGGCATATTCCAGAATTAATACTATGTGAAACACATTCACAGGTCAAAACAGTGGGCAAGAACATCACAGTTTTCAAGATCCATTGTGTCAGTGTAATAAGAGTATCATCTATTTTGTGTGGGGGGTGGGGTTCCATACTTTTAGATAAAGTTCATTATTGATATGATTAAAAATATTTTTTACTATAAAGATAAATATATAATAAAAAATTTTAAGCATATATATGTTTAAATATTAGATGTATATATTTATCTGTAAAACCTGCTATGATGAACCGTCACTTAACTAAACTTAGCTTTTCTTTTGTTATCTCAAGAAAATGCCTTTTGCTGTCACCTTTAATATTTCTAACATCAGATCGCTGCAGACCTCATGCCAGTACTCTTTCTCGGAGGCTTGGGACTTTAACCTATATGATCTGCTTAGCTTCATTCAAATTATTTTCTTGAATTACATGTTTACAGTTTAATAGAAAGGTGTTAATTTGCCTCCAGCTGCTAAAATTAATTGCCAGTTTGCTTCTTTCAAATTTTGCATTTTAATTTACATGTTATCATACACTCCCTAATGTTTTGTAGCCTGTTTTTTACTAAATATCACATTATGGTTATTTTCCAGTAACAATAATGATAGAGTACCTGTGTTAACATCTGTGTCCTTAAGATAGCAGATGTCAAAACAAGGTTAGACATGCAGGAGATAGATGAGGAAAGGAGGAAGCCCTGCAAGGGTGGGAGAGCCAGCAGACCATGATGTGGGTCTGACCCCAGTGGAAGAGAGAGAAGGAAGGACATTGGGTAGAAGCCCTCAGACTGCGCTGCCCCCCTGAGGAGCGCTGGGTGGGGCAGTCAGCAGTCCTTGAGTCTCGGTGGCCTGCCGGAAGATCCCGTGTCCCCAGGAACATCCTGCATCAGCTGCCTCACCCCAGCACACCTGAGAGCAGCCTGTGGGAAGCATGGCTTAGTTGGAATGCGGTGATGAAGTTCAGAGTGCCGTAGCTGGCACATGATAATCACGTTCCCTGACATCAAAGATCTGAGAAGAAGCATGCCCTGCACACTTTGCAGAAATAAATCACAGTGCAGTATAATATTCCATCTGAAAGCTATGCCATATTAAACTTCAGTCTTTTGAGCAAGCCAGAAACCTAGGAATCCTCGACAACTTTCTTTCACTTCCACAGCCAGACCATCACCAAACCATATTACTTTTGTACCTGAAATATCTCTTCACTCTGACCTTTTAGTTTATTTTGCCAAGACTCTAATAATAACTCCACCCTATTCTTGTGTCTTAACTTTAGAATGACCCCTGCCACTCTGTTCCTCGGCAGTCACCATTGCGCCATGTTGCCATAGTAACTTTGGACAAAGAGAACCATGTTTTCCTAACCATACCCTTTTCAAGTTCACATATGGCTTTTCATTGCTCTTTGAGTGATGCAAATTGACCTATTTCCTGTAGTGTTACTAGTTCATGCTACACACTCCTTTGCTCTCTGTGCCCCCTTCCACTGACCCCCGTTCCTCCTCCACTGACCCCCGTCCATCCTCCTCCACTGACTACCTTTCAGTTTACACCTGAGACACACGTCCTCACAGCACAGGCTTGCTCTGTCTTCTGGAACATTCTCTTCCCCTCCTTATCAACAGTGTATGCATAGCTCAGACCATAGCTCAAATGTCAGAAGTCCCTTCCTTGACACTCCTGATGAGATCAAAGCCCCTGACAATTAAGTCCTATAGCACACCATCTTCCTCATCTTTATAGCATTTACTCTAGCTCCAATTTCCCATTTCCTTTTATAATTATTGATCACTACACTTTGTAATACTCTGCAGTACCCCACTATATTCTGTGATATGAAGGCAGGTCCACCCTTTTTTTTGGCTCACCAGCAATTTATAACACCTAGTGCTATAGAACAAAGTAAATATTTCTTGTTGGAGGCAGAATTAGTCTTACTGTAAAGGAGTAAACTAAAACACAAATGAGAACAGTTGTAGCTGTAAGAATTTATGTGGTCTCCAAGGGAAAAGGGGAAAGGAAAAGCCACCCAAGGAGAACACCTATATCCTGTATCATTTTGGGATGTCAAAACATCTTTGGAGGCATAGAAATGCCAATATCAGCATGCAGTCTTGTGATTCTTTGGAGAATCAAAAAGTACCTTAGATTAACTTGAGTGAAAGAGATAATTTGGGAAGAGGCTGAAAATGAGAGCTGGTATAAAGAGACATCTAACCGTAAAGGAATTCATGTGAAAGTTGAGTAATTTGGACTCTACTTGGAAAGCTATTTAGAAGCACTAAAAAGTTTGAAAGAGACACCTGAACAGATTTACTTTCTAGAAAGATTTGTTAAGAATGAGGAGGAGAAATTGGAAGGAGCCAACGGAGCCAAGAAGTCCCATCAGGCTGCTTTTCTGAAATTCAGTGGACAGGAGAAGAGTTTGAACTAAAACATTAGCAACCGTGACATTGGAAGGGAGGGCTGGGCCAGACAAATGAAAGAGTTATTAAGGAGTTAGAATATGCTGCAGCCAGCCAATTACTGCTCGAAGCCGGGGAGCTGCTCATGCCCCTGTTAGGTCAAAGAGGAGGTAGTCTGTGAACCGACCTTTAAATTGGGCAAGCAGTCAAATTTCAGCCTTCTCTGTGAGCCACAAATGAACTTCTGCCTTCCCCAAGATAGCACTCGCAGGGAAATGCAATTACTTCTTTACCTTCTACTAAAACCCATCCTCTAGCTTTGAGAGGGACATAGAGTCAGGCAGTGGAAAGAGAACATCCGTATGTCCAGATGGTCAGTAGAACTTAAGCCCAAGATCAGTGATAACCATGGTGAACACAGGATGGCCCAGACTTATATTCAGAACATCACAGAATGCCGGTGCCCTCCCTTGGGATGAATAAATCACATCTAGAAATCTACCAAGATATACTTATATTCACTCCTTGGCCTTGGAACAGGATATTAAAAGACGCTTTGGAAAAACACTCAAAATACTCTCTTTCCAGCTTTCAAATCAAGGTAGCTACCTTTATTCTTTCAAAGGCTTCCCTTAGGCCAATTTTTATGACAAAGAGGGAAGTTTTGAAAGCACTGTATATCCATTCTTTGTGACTTTATTTAAGATTTGCAGATTGTATCTATGTTATGTTAGTGTAATTTAAGGCTTATTTTATGTCAAATCCATTGGATGATAATTATTTACTGAATGAGCTGAATAGATGTTCTGTGTGCCAGGAACCATACCAGTGCTAGACATGCAGGTCCTTAATACAGAATGTCTTTGCCCTCTCAAGTTATATCACTTGGGGGAAAAAACCCACATGTGCAAAAAAAGAAAAAGAAAAAATCATACATATTTGTAACAAAGATATAAAAATCTAAGTGCTGTGGGAATACAGAGGAAAAAGCAACCTTAGGGAAATCAAGTTGATATCAAGTGGGAACTGAATTTTGCCAAAAGAAAAGTAAGAGAAGGGTTTAGGGGAAGAAATCCAGGCAAAAGAAACTGTTTACAGAGATACAAAATAGCCAAGAAATTGACATTATGGGAAAGTAAGTAAGCACCTTAATGCATTGACCTTGGGGAAAGAATGAAGAGGTTAGGAAAGTTCTTAAGCTGGACTTTAACATGTATGCAGGTGGGCACACACAGACACACACATGCACACACAGGAATGGGGATATCACACATGCCTTACTGGGGACAGGGGAGAGAAAAACAACAGGAAAGCTTAAATCATCTCAAAGTTTGCTTGGAAGTTCTGTAACTGTGGTCAATCCCCAGTTCCACCCATGTGTGTTAAGAATGTGATCCCATCTTCCTCTGTTCTGCTGCCAGAAAATCCTGCAGTGCCTAATGGACAGGGCCATTCCCCTTGGCAGGGTGTCTGACTGCCAAATGGTACGTACCCCACCCAACAGTGTGGGAGCCCCAAGTGGTTATCAGTTCATTTAGGTGGTCGTTCAGGCTCTTTCTGCCCTCCTGAGATCAGGATTGATAACACGCTCCGGCCTGTCTTTATCAATTTGTGGCTCACTCTCTTGAACTGCTCTGCAGACTCACTTTTGTCCTCTTTCTAAAATTGTGGAGATTATTGAAAATGACAACTTGGTATTTGCAATGATTAAGAGGATACTAGAAATTTAGAGTTAAAACTTCTAAGTTTTAGATCATTAAAATATCTAAATAATTAAGGTAGATTTAAAATATATCAAAAAGAAAAGGCATGCTTTCTGTTTACCATATAATAGTAAAAAGTAACTGATCATATTCTCAGTAAGAAAGAAACAGGGGCGCCTGGCTGGCTCAGTCAGTAGAGCAGGCGACTCTCGATCTTGGGGTTGTGAGTTCAAGCCCCAAGTTGGGTGAAGAGTTCGCTTAAAAGAAACAAAGAAAGATAGAAACAATAAAGCTCTAGTACCAGGTATGAAATCTGGGGCAAGTTACTTATCCTCCCTCTTTTCTTCAGTTTCCTTATCTGTATTCACATGCAGGCCTCAAGGGTTGTCCTTCACTACAAGGGTTAAGTGAGAACTACAACTCGAACTTAGAACAGCATTTGATCTGTTTGCTGTAGTTATGAAAAAAGTTGTTTTTATTGCTTTTAGTATTATATATGTTTAAATTAACTAACCTATTTTATGATCAAAACAGAAGGAAATATATTGTTAATATACATCTACAAATTTTATCTCCTGTGTCTTTTGCCTTAAACTGTAGTTATTTTATGTGTTTAGTTCTTACTAATTAGTGAATTCCTGGGGTTAGGAGATCATTTCTTTTCTGATTAAAAATTGGATGATTTTTATCTTATTCTTCGTTTACTTGCTTGACTTCATACAGCGCCTTGCACACAATAAGCATTCAGTAGGTGTTTGTGGAATTGAATTATGTCAAAGCTCACCTTTTCTTATCTGTGAAAACCCATGGGTGGCTAATAGTCTATTAAGTTGGTAACGGAAACTTCTACCTGCATTGTTCCACAAAAGAATAACATCTGTAATGTTTGTTTACCCAGTAGAATTAAAAGATGCTTTGACTTTGCTCCAAGAATTAGAGGTTTATGTGACCCCAGATAAATGCAGTCTGACATATAACGAGACATCCAAGCAAAGGGATTAAAAAGCAAATAATGGGCGCCCCTGGGTGGCTCAGTTGGTTAAGCATCTGACTCTTAGTTTCTGCTCAGGTCATGATCTTAGGGGTGTGAGATCGAGCCCCAAGTCAGGCTCTGCACTGAGTGTGGAGCCTGCTTAAGATTCTCCCTCTCGCTCTCCCTCTATCCCTCTTCCCCCCTCTCAAAAGAGGAAAAAAAAAAAAAAAAGCAGATAGTATAGGTCCGACATTAGTATATATATTTTTTGGTTTCAGACTGACATTGTTTTCTACCAGAGAAAAATGGAAGCAAATGTTCTTTGTGCATGTAGTTTTATAATTTACATTTACTTTGATAGGTAGTATCACCAACAATAATTCGCATGTACACCTGAAAGCATGACTGAAAAGGCCATCATACCACTAATTACATCTAAAATCTTTTAGTTTTGACTGGGGCTATCCTGAGTCCAGTATGAAATGCATTTGACTCTGACTTTATGTAAACGAACCTGATAATATGCTCCAAAGGCCCTACTTTATGGCTGGTTGTAGTATGACCACTCGGTGGTCAAATTCTATGTTGTCATCAAGTTCTATGTTGGTTGCCCCTTTGGAGGTCATTTGTTGTCCAAAAAGCCTCATTCTCCTTGTAACCGCATCCCAGCAGATCAGCCCCTGCGGCGTCGTCACTCTGGGGCCGGGTCCCAGGTGTTGGCGGTGGGCTGGAGCCAGCTGGCCTTGCCTGGTGTCGGACCAGCTGAATCCCAGCAGCAGAGGATGAGTGTTGACCATTAAGGACTCACTCATTCCCAGCCCTGCAGTTTATTTGCTGTGCGATGTGGGGCACGTTACAGAGACTTCTCCAGTCTCCGTAGACTCCTTTGTAAAACGGAGACAATTATGCCGAAGTGCCCACACCTCGGGGCCCTGGTGAGGATTAGGTGAAACAATGCAGGTAAAACCCTTGGGCCCCTGCCTGGCTCACAGTAAGAACTGGGTGACATGGTGAAGGCTCTCTGATCGTCGTTCACTGGCCTGGGGTCCTTCAGTTTCCGCCAAGTCCTAATGTCATAGAGACTCTTCTTTTTGCCTCTTAAAGATGTGCAGCATGTTAAGTATGTTTTTAATCATATGTTACTCCATGGAGGAGAAAGTATTATAGTCATCTGTCTTAAATTGTTATTATTCTCATTTTTAAAAAATTGAAAAAGAAGAAAAATGGGGTAAGGAATTTGACTTGCCAACTATTAAAATGGATGTTAAAATAAAATAACCCCCAAATATGGTACGAAGACCAGTAGGGAGAGCCACAGAGAAAATGAGCAAGAAGAAGTCCACAAAGCAACATGACTATCAGTGCAGCCTAAGGGAGCTCGGAGGAGGCACATTTGTACTGGAAGCTGGTGGAGGATGCCTCCAGCATGCTGACACGGGGACTTCCTGGTTCCAGCGAACCCTTTAGTGTTTTCTTCCACTTGAGATGCTTCAGTGGCACTTAGCACAGTTCCTTAAATGTGGTAGACATTTGGTTGGAGGTCGATTATTTCCCTGGTCTTCCTTGGACACCAGTGATAGACCCTACTAGTCAATCCTGCCAAGGAGTCTGGGTCCTACCACAGAGCCTCTTTTGCACGGCATTCTGGACCATCTCTACCAAAATGAAACCTTGTGTGTGCCTGACCCGGGGGGCTGCTTGGCCTTGTTCAATTCGAAACCTGTGACTCTCCTATCTCCTATCACGGCCAGAGAGCCGACTTGTACCACCATCTAGTACCCGACTCACAATACATTCAGTTGGCTTCTGTGATTTTAGCGAAGTCACTTCAGTATGATGATGAAGAATTTAAACCCATGAGGTTACCAGATAATTAGCAGGTGTCCCACGGTTATCCTCGAGTGTCTTGTGAATGTGTCATGTAGCAAAAAAAAAAAAAAAAGAAAAAGAAAAAAGAAAAATTTTACACATTAATGGCAAAAGCTTTGAAAAACTTACAGATCTCTTGCATGTGCCATACCACACTTTTAATATTCATTTAGTTAAAGTGATTATTGGATTTAGCTTCCTAAGTGAAATGATTATTCTTTTTAAGTAATTTAAATCATCTTATAATTTTGCTACAGAACATTTAGCATTTTAAATGATCATTCTTTGTAGCTGATTTTTTGCCATAGTTTCACTAGAAGGACTGGATTTCCTATTAAAGGCTTAGTACTACTCTGGAAGCTCTTCTCCCTCTGAATTTCATGTTCCCCATTTTTGGCTGACGAGGCATTTGGAGTGATTCCAGCATGTTTACCTGGGTCTTCCCTAAAGAGGTTAGGCAATTAGACAGTGAAGGAGGGGAAGTGCTGTTGCCAGTAGGTGGCTCACTATGAATGTACTTGGGACAGGATCAGAAATGTCACCCCTCCTCCATTTGGCCTTTGTTTCCAATTCCTGCTTCTTTGAGGTTTTTTCTATAATGTCTGAGTCATTTCCAGAGGGGGAGACAGAGGGGTTAAAAAGAAGCAAGCAAAAGCAAGCACCAGCCTTTGAGGTCTAGAAGAGCAGAGACCCCCATCTTAACTCAGCGTTCACAAAGTGTAGCCTAGTCCCAGTTCTCTTTCCACATACAATTGCTTGTTCTTTTGTTCCTTGTGTCCTTGGCAAAGACTGAAAGAACCCAGCCTATAATACTTGGGCCTCCTGTGTCATTTAAGAAATAATAAGCCATTGTCTTCATTAAGCCACCCTTGTTTTAGCAAATAGGATCCAAATACTGGAGAGAGGACATTTCGAAGGGGGAAGAATTCGAGCAGAGATGCTTTGCAAAATTCCCTAGAGAAACGGCTTTGTTTCTCCTATTTTATTGCTCCTTACTGAGAAGATTCATATTCAAATGGGTTGAGGTTGTGAATAGTTGCTAGCACGTTCTCATGCACCCAGGAAGGCTATGATTATGGCTAATTACAATGAAGAATGAAGTCCTAACAAGAGTGCTCAATCAGATTGCTGTTCGTGCATGAAGTAACTAAGGCCAGCCAATGGAGGTGTGATTTGGGTAATTGCAAACAATGTGGCTATTTGAAAAATGCTTAGTAAATCTGTTCGAGACAAAATAAGGTCTAATTAATCACTTTAGGCTCTGAATTCCCCAGATGATCCGTTTGCTGTTTTGGTGGTTGTTGTTGTTGTTTCCCTTTCTGGGTCCCTTTAATAAATGATTTCTAAGGTATAAAATATGTTCTTGTGGCCCACACTTCTGTTTGTTGGGGGAATGCGCTGTGTCCCCTGTTAGGTGGTTGCCTTTCTGCCAATCATGTTGCAGCCTGCTTTTAGTGCAACTTGGCAAAACGTTTTTAAAAATAAATGTGTACATATTCTTGTTACTCTCCAATAGGAAAATGCATTATGAAAAATTACTGTAGGACATTAACTATTAAATGAGTAAGCACGTTGGTGTCACCATCGTGCTGTCGTGCGTTAACTTGGATAGTCCGTGTGTGTTGTGTCTGGCCCTCGGAGCAGTGTTTGCCCGTATATATTAGCTGGATAGCCCTGGCATAGAGGCCTCCGGGGAGGCACAGTTACAGTGTAGGAACTCGTATGCACCCCCCCATATTTTTCTTAAAAAATACTTGAACTGAAATTGACTTGAGCTTGAATCTTTTTCTGTTTACCATTTTGTACCTTTGTTTCCTCATCTAAAAATAGGCTAATAAAATGGCCAAAATTACTGCAAGAAATGTGGAGGGATAAAAATTACCCAGTTAGAGGTTTTAAAAACATCGGTCTTCAGTTTCATTTAAGTGTCTAGTAGAAAAAACTCTCCCTATTTGAGGAGTTTCATTAATTTTGCCTTATTTGTTTTCTGCATATGAACAAAAGGAACTTCCTTTTCTTAATTGAATTAACATGACTAGAAATTACACTCAGCACAGATTTTGACCTAAGGAGCAATGGATGGTTATCTTATAACCTTGGCTGCTGTTCGTTCGAAATGAGGGAAAGGAGGCGGGGAGGAGGGAAAAGAAGTTAAAAAAAAAAGAAAAAGGCTGAGTTTTATATAGATATCTTCTTATTTTAACTAATTTACATCTGTCATCTATAAGGAGAAGTAAATACTGAAATTACTGGTCTCCTCATGAAGATAAGTGAAAAAAAATTCTTGTAACAAAGAAGAAATAATTCTACACATACATATTTATAAATCTCTTTAATGTATCTGAAACTAGTAATTTATAATTAGAAGGCTTTTTCTAGTAGTTTTGACCAAATGAATTTTATATATAATGAAGACAGATAAAATAACAACGTAGGAAAAAATGGATTTTAGAGCCTTTGTCTCATTCTTTTAAAAAATGTACTCTCAATACAATGCAAATTGCCAGATTCACTGCCTAGTAACAATATAAATTTGAGTCCTATTTACCATTACCATTGTTTTATTTTAGCTAATGATTTGGAATCTTCAGTGTGAGTTAAACTAATTGTAGCTGTTATTTTGTCTACCAAAAATACCGATTTTCTATGAGTTGATGATATAAAGCATTTGTCTTAATAATTTGGGATTTTATATTTAATGGCTTATCTCAAATTCCTGGTTGTCCAATATTTTGTTGTCAATTTAAAAATTTTAATCAATCGATATACATTTGAAATGCCTCGTTATATGTCATACAAGAGAAAATCACAATTATGTTCTCTAAGTCACTATCCTAACCTTGTTCAGGTGCTGCCTTTGAAAAATTTACATTTTGAGTATAAGAGAAGGTGGTTAAAAAATCCGAATTCAAGTAGTTGCTTGAGAGAATGAGTAAAGTCCATTTTTTCCCTGATTAATATTGAATCTGTTACTTCCCTTCCTGCTCACCAAACACATCAATACAGATGCAAATAAGGTGAGGCCACTTCCTTGTAAATCAGCTGTCAACATGTATCAGGGAGAAAAACAATGAACAAGGAGGACTGCTGTTCATAAAGGCTGTGCCTTTCTTCTGTTTGCAAGAAGAATATTTATGGCCTTTATAGCTGGCAGCAAAGAGCATTTAAAAATATAAGTTCATACACATCCAAAGCATTTTGTGAATTAAATCAATTCAAATTGTAGAGTTTGAGAGGGTTAACAGAATTTCTTGGTAACTGTTTCATAAAATTAATAGGTTGTTGGTCTGATATATTATTCAGTTGGCTACTATATATTCCCAGTTTTTACTCACAGATGTTAGGAAAAGTTAATGAAGATTGTTTTAAAATCACCAGTTTTCTAAGAATGTGAATACAATAAAACACAATTCATCAAAATATTATTTAATCTTGGATTTAGGTCTATTAGGATAGCAATAATGTTGTGCGTATATATAGTGCCTTCTATATTCCTCAAAATGTGTATTATTTCCTTTAATTTGTAAGTTAAAAACAAAAAACAAAACCTTGAGTAAAGTAGGACTGGTATCCATATATCAGATATCAAAGGAAAAGCCACTAAGGCATTGATTGACGTGATTAACTAAGGAGCACTCAGAAGTGAAGGAAGGCTAGCTGGAACACAAGTATCCCCCCCCCCCCCCCCGCCAACACACACATGACCTCTCATTAAAAATACCTGTTTCTGGGGCACCAGTGTGGCTCAGTTGGTTAAGCATCCCACTCTTGGTTTTGGCTCAGGTCTGGGTCTCAGGGTCCTGAGATCAGCCCAGCATGGGGCTCCCTGCTCTCAGCATGGAGCCTACTTGAGATTATCTCCCTCTCCTTCTGCTCTTCTCTCTCTCTCTCTCTCTCTTTCTCTAAAAGAAATAAATAAAGCTAAAAACAAAACAAAACAAAACCAACACCAGTTTCCTTCACTTCATGCGTAAGCAGAAGTGCTGGTGGAAAGTCCTGGGTAGTTAGATGTTGGATAAATCAGCTTTTACTCTATCTTTTTAAAGTAGGCTGCCTCCAGTTGTTGGAAGCACTTTACATTTCTGTTGCATCACCCTGAAACATGCCATTTATATAGACGTCCACAAATTTTGATCTGTAGAGCTGAAACGCTACAGAGGTAGTCTGTAATAGAAAGATAGTATCAATTAGGATCTTCGGTTTTAGGCAGGAGAGCACAACTCTGCCTAACTTGGGCATGTGTTGATGGAAAAGAAATTGGGCACTCATGAACTGAGGAGGAGGCTCAAGAGAGAAGTTTGGAAGGTCTGTTGCATGAGCTCCATTTCCCCCCTTGTACCACTTTGTACATGATTCAGAGTTGGAGGAGGGAGATGTACAAATCTTTCGTCATGAAGTTATGCCAGGAACCAAGAGAACAGGACTGGCAGAAAGAGCTTTCGACCCTTAGACAGCTCCAGCTACTGTAACAAAAATACCACATAACAGAGATTTATTTCTCACAGTTCTGGAAGCTGGAAGCCCCACATCAGGATGCCAGTGTAGTTGTTCCAGTGAGGGCTCTCTTCCAAGTCGCAGACTGCCCCCTTCTCCTCGTATCCTCCCGTGGCCGAGAGCAGAGAGAGGAAGCAAGCTCTCTGGTGACTCTTAAAAGGCAAGAGTCCTCCTCACGAGGGCCCCGCCTGCTGACACCATCACATTGCGGGGAGGCTGGGTGGGGGGCAGGGGAAGGGTTACAACATACACTTTTAGAAGGACACATACAACCCATACAGACCTCCTTTGTCCTCTGTGGTCTTTGGGGAGCACCTTTATTTATTCCCTCATCAATACTAAACACAGCAGAGGAAAGGAAATTCCCTAGAAGGGAATGATGCTAGGAGGGGGCAGCTGACGCTGGGCACATGAAAAATGATGCAGTCTCCCGACCGAGAGCTGTAGGGGACGAAAAGTTTTCCTCAACCCTCTGAAGGTTTCTGGCTGGGCCAAATAATTAAACTGACAAAGACAGTTTGCCAGGAGAAAAGCATACAAATATATTTCATGCTAAGTTTATGTGACAAGGAGCCTTCATCAAGAGATAAAGACCTGAAGAAAGGGTTAAGCTCGAGTATTTTTATTTCAAGTTTGCTGAAAGTGGAAAGTCGTGAGCAAATGTGATCGAACAGAAGGGTCTGTATTAAGGGTGGTTAAATGGGGGAGAACTCAGAAAACCTCTCAGTGTCCCTCTACCCTCAGAGACAGCAATGCTGCATTCCTCTGCACGCGGGGGCGGAGGGCACCTCTTCTGTAAGGGTCAGAGAGTCCTTCCTACACCTGCTGTTTGTCAACTCCCTTCCACTTCAGATACTCAGTATGCCAAGTGTGCCATCTTTGGGGGTACATTCCTGAGCCCCATCAACTGAAAGCAGAATTTCTCTCTAATGTTCCATGTTTAATGACTAAGGGGCCATCTTTATAAATTAGGAATACTTTCATATTCCAGACCCAAAGAGCAAAGATCTAAGACTAGTATGAAAAGTCACTCCACAGAAGATAGTACATTTGAAATCCCTAAGATTTTAACATTTTAGCGGGTAAAGGAATGTTAAACTAGAGGGGATAAACTATAGAGAGAGATTTTTGGAGGCTGTGAATGAACAGAAATGGAGCCAGCTGAACTTCTGGTGCACAGTGGCAAAAGTATAAATATTCATCTGTTTTGGTGAGTTTAACATTGTGTTCTCACAGCAAGGTTTGCTAGGGGGGGAAAAAAGACAAAACAAAAATAATATATATCCAATAATTATAATATGGTATGAAAAAATCTGATTTCTATTGGTGGGAAAAATCACATACTATTAATACTACTGTAATTTGTGGGGTGCCTGGGTGGCTTAGTCAGTTAAGTGTACAACTCTTGATTTTGGCACAGGTCATGATCTCGGTTCTGGGATTGAGCCTAGTGTTGGGCTTCACACTCAGAGTCTGCTTGAGATTGTCTCTCTCCCTCTGCTCCTCCCCCCACTCACACTGTCTCTCAAAATAAAATATTTTTAAAAATTAAAAAAAAAAAGTCACTCCACGTCATCAAAAGAGGATGGTTATCTACCTCAATGCATGTTTCTCAACATTCCTTAATACTACTCTGTGCACACAAGTGAGATTGTAAGATCTAGAGAAAGACACAGATATGGCAGGAGCTAGAATAGAGATAGCCTCTTTCAGGTGGGGCGTCATCTGCAGACTGCTCGCTCTGACTCCTGTACACATGATTTCCCACCCTTTCCCTGCCTGACCCGTCTCAACACTGGAACTCATCCCATATCAAAGGCAGAATCTCCTGGGGTCTCTGTGCCCTTCTGCCTGGCTCAGATTTAAGGTAAAAACTAACTGGAGGGACACCTGGCTGGCTCAGTCAGTTGAGCCTCTGACTCTTGGTTTTGGCTCAGGTCATGATCTCTGGGATGTGAGATCCAGCTTTGTGTCAGGCTCCATGCTCAGCACAGAATCTGCTTGAAATCCTCTCTCTCTCTCCCTCTGCCCCTCCCCCTGTTCTCTCTCTCTCTCTCAAATAAGTAAATAAATTAAAAAAAAAAACTAATTTGAAATCTTTTTTACTTGCTATTCTCAATAGGTTAGTAATCAACTGGAAGTTTAGTGCTCTATGTTTGTCCTGTTTTTTTTTGTTTTGTTTTGTTTTTTGTTTTTGTTTTTTTTTTTGTTTTTTTCCCCAAGCCCCTACTGTAAGTAAGAAGGGCCTTAAACATGGCAGAGTACTCAGTGTAGTGGAAAGCCTGGGTCAGGAATGCCTTTCACTAGTTCCATGACCCTGGGCAAGCCACCAGGCCCTCATCCCCCTGAAGGCAGAGCCCTGGGTTTGGCCATCGCATACACTCCTGACAGCATGTGATCAACTAACATTAGCTGAGTGAATAATCAGATAATTGCCTAAATAAATATGACTTTGCTGGGCCTCAGTTTCCCGCATATAAAAATCAGAGAGCTGGACTAGACCACTTTTCAGTTCCTTCTAGTGCAAGGAGCTGTGTGTAACATAGTCAACAATACTGAACTTTGAAGAGAATGCAAGCTTAAGTTGTCACGGATGTATCTTAAAATCCTTATTACCATTTTAAAAGGTGTTTGAGAATATTGAGCAGGCACCTCTGGTTTTCTTCCCTAAAAATTAAACTTGTCTCCTTTACAACCAGGGAGGATGATACTGAATAGAAGGGCCTGAGTTATAGGCTGGGTACCTGTTGAGAAATGGGTTAATCCACATTTTAACTTGGAACCACATGTGTGCAGGGAGCAAAACCTTGACATTTACAGAGCATCTATGCTATGGCATAGTGCACTATTTTCACATATGTTATTTATGAAACCCTAAAGAATGCAGTGCAGTATATAATATTATTTAATTTAAAAAATGCAGGTGCTGAGAGATGACTCAGCTTGCCCAACTATAGCTAGAGACTAAATGGATGGAGCCAGTGTTGGAATGTAAGTCTGGACACGTTGTTCATGCTTTCATATCTCCCTATCTAATGTTTCATTTCAAAGATTTCTACACTTTTGCTCTCATTTTCTTTTATGTCTTTTTGCTATGCACATTCCTTATCTTGAGGCCTTTTGTTACTTTTTTCTCCTCCTCAGTTCTTCCATTATTTGGATTTTTCCATTCCGTCCTTTGACGTATCTATTTTCCCCAGGGAGCCAAGTTGTTTTTCCTCCTCCCAGTTTCTCCTGAGGATACAGAAATCCTCTACACCTTGAGTTCCAGTTACAAAATACTTATTTCTAAATTTCACCTTTGAGTAATTATCTTTTTTTAGTTTTGTCTTCCTCTTCCTTTAAACTGTGTACTGTGTTCCTGTTGATATTTTATTAAGTCATTTTTACATGCTTGAATAAAAAAACTATACTTAAGATATTTAACTAGCAATTATCAATATTTGACTGCTTGATTTTCACAATGAAATCATAGTTTGACCTGGAAGATAATATTCTAAAAGGAAATCATTTCATTGAAGCAACAGAGTAGAGCTGGGGGAGAAAAACCCTAGGATAAACAAGTAAATATTTATTCATTCTATATCTGTTTGTTGGTTACCTACTATGTATCAGACATTCTTCTAGGTGACAATACATAACACCTAGTATCTTACTGATTTTAGAAGGTCAAGGATAGACAGATATAAAGATATAAAATGAGACAGGTACATTCTATCTGCCTATTTGTCTGTCTGTCTTCATAAGGACTCAAGTAAAACAAATTCTGATATGCTGGCTTTTGTTCAAGTTCTTGTTTTAAAGTTTAAATTGACTCTTTATATATTTTAGAAAATTTAATTTTCACTAAACTTTCAGTTCCTACAAATGTTACCACAAACATTAACTCCAAAAGTACTTTTAGTTGGTTGGGAAACCATTGTCTGATAAAGTCTATATCTGAGGGGAGGAGTCTTCTGTTCCTTCATTACCCCTACACTTTTACTGAGTACTGACTATGTACAGTAGACATTTGTTGTAAGCAATTCCGTGTATGATTTTATTATATACCCACATCTGATCTGTAAAGCCTGTGCTGTTATATATTTTTTTCTTGTCATGTCCAAAGAATTTATTAGCCAAAAAACTGGGCAGAAATACAGTTAGACTTCCATGGTGATTAGTAAAGGAATGATCTATGGCAGCGCTGAGTTTTCCTAGCTTAGTGTGAATCTCTTACCAATTATTAAATGTTAGCTGAACATTTATGAACACGTGTCCTGTACTCCCTCTAGGATACTATAAAACCTCAAGAAATCTAGGAAAATGGCCAAATTCTTGCTCTGGACTGTGGTTTTCAACAGTAATTGACATATGCAGGTTACTGAAGAGCTTGTGGTTATTCCAGTCAGAAAACTGATACATGAATTTGTAGAGTATCTATCCAATCTGCCGTGGCTCTAGCAAAATTAAGGTTCATTAAATTACATAAGTATATTGTGAAGATGATACTTTCCTGCCTGATATGCTAGTTTTACTCTTTTACCTACCGTCTTAGACTGTGACAGTAGGGTCCCATCATTTTAATAAACCTTACATTAAAGCTTCTCCTATACATTAATCTGGGTGTTTCACGCTGAAACAGACTTTTTTTTTTTTAAGTGTATATCAAGTTTCACCTATACTGATTCATTTTTAACTGCCTAAAGAAGATTTTTAAAAGCTTAGACTGTAGCTCTCCAGATTTATAATTCCACTAAAGCCTGTTATATAATCCTGAAAATGTTTAAGTACATCCCATGTAATTTAAATTATTGAAAAGTTTATTTTACACTTCTTGAAGACCCAGAACTCCTTAATTTCACAAAAGGCCCCACTTCTCCAGAATAAATTTAACTTGCCTCATGCCATTAGTATTTAGAAAGACTCAAATTAAGTGGAACATAGCTAAATTGAACCTTTAATTAACTAGACTTTTTTTTTCTTTTGCTGTACTTTTAAAGAGAGAACATAAAATTACTGGAAAACAAACAAGATAGCAATGATTTGTTTTAAAAATCCACCTTCAAGGTTGATGCTGGGGGTCAGTGAATATAGCTAGCCCAGTTTGCATATTACAAAACTACAAAGTTACGATCCATTTAAAATAATGTACCAGAGATACCAATGTTTTCTAGTTCATGAAAGACGTATTACATTTTGTTTGACATAGTTTCATTTGCTAAAGCAGAAAAGTGAGCTAATAGATGTTGAGAATATTTCCAGCAATGAAAGATTGAATCAGAATTGGTTTTCTAGTTATCACTCTGAAAACCAAGAAATTAAATTAACCCAAACTCATTTTCACCTGAGCATTCTAATTAATCAAACGGATTAACAAACGGATGGGTAAGAGATGAGAAATACTTGTAGGAGAGAAGTAAAACCAATACTTTTGGTGAGAGAAACTGCTCATTTACAACAGTGGTGACACAGACCGCACACTTCCTGAGAGCAGCAGAGTCCTGTCCTTCTCACCTTTGCCAACTCATTTCCCTGCAGCCTGGTGTTTCCATGCCGTTTCCAGAGACCTTCCCAAGGCAATTCCTGCCCGACAGATTCTAACCCACTGCCCTCTGCTCTGGTTACTCTTTATGATAACATCTTTAATAAACATACACAGTCTCTCATGTCTGTGCAAGATACTGTCCTCAGTAACATAGAAACCCTCTATCCTGTAGACCTGGCCCTTTTGCTATACCTTCTTAGAGCTCTCTGCACCTGAGGATTTGCAAGTTAGGGTACTTCCTCTGTCCATTTTCTTCAAGAAATGCTTACGAAACACGTAGGAAAAAAAAAATCTCTAAACTTATTCTCTCTCACCATCTTCATTTACTTACTGACCTTCCTACTTCCACAAAGAATTTGAGGGAAACTAAAAGGTAC
Source organism: Enhydra lutris kenyoni (assembly GCF_002288905.1). Taxonomy (NCBI): domain Eukaryota; kingdom Metazoa; phylum Chordata; class Mammalia; order Carnivora; family Mustelidae; genus Enhydra; species Enhydra lutris. The sequence continues at coordinate 5,893,350 of NW_019154146.1, read as the reverse complement.
CATTACAAGGAGAGCTTACATAGAAAAGGGACAGAGGTAGAGGGGGAGAATTCTATCAGAACAAGTCTGCTAAGGAAGGCAATTTGACCTGCACCAAAAGATATCACTGATCTTCACAATAGGACAGAAAAAAACCAGGAAACGTGACGCGTTCCCCAGTTCCTATTTGATTAAAGGCAGTTAAGTCAGCACGAAGGGGAAACCAGACATCTTCTCTGCGCTGAACTGAAGAGGTGTTTCCTCTGTGGTCATTTGTCTCAGGACTCGTCCCACGACCGACACTTGAGAATATTTAGTGACTGCTGAGTAATGACTATAGTCGGGATGTAGATGATGAACGGGACCCGCTGGGGAGACAGCCCCTGGCTGCCCTTGTCCTCCTTCCACTGGGAAGTTCCCTTTGCTGGTGGCTCAGCATTCCACACTCTGTGTGCGCCTGAGATGTGTCTCCTGAGCGCTCCCCAGGCCTGCAGCCCACCGGGGAACCCAGTTTGGGCCTTCAACTCAGGCACTCTCAGAAGCCCCAGGTCCCAGCCCAGTGTTCTCTTGTTTGGACTTTGGCTTCCTTTGCTCGTGTTTTTTTCCATTTGTATTTCTTGGTTATCCCTCCATCGCTGTTACCATTTCTCCCCCAATTCTCTAGTAACAGAAATCAGTGGTAACAGGCTTTGTTTTGTTTTGTTTTTAACTGAAGTCTTGGGAGTAGCAGTTGGGGGAACTCTGGTACAGAATGGGGAAACAGTCCCCCTCTCTCTAGACATCACTGTGGTGAAGACGTGACTTCGGTTCTGGCTGCGGCACCCTACAGAGCTGGTGGCTCCCACCTCAGAGTTGCTTCAGGATTCCCTTGCTACGCAGAGCACCTGGAGTCTCTGCCTCCCCCTCCCTCTGAGACAGCCCAAAGGCCCATCTTTCCAGAACCTAAATGTATCTGAGGTATTTTCCTAACAAAAAGAGGAACCAAGGCTAAGAGAACTGTTGTCTTCCTGGAACACCTGGCCCCAACTGGAATCCGATTTTAGAATAATACAAGTTTCCTTCCTGCTGCACACACAGAACTCCATGAATGGGGTCCTGAGAATCAGGTGGTGACCCTCCATTATGCCGGGGACTTCTGCCAATCAGAACACTCCCATTTCCTTCTGCAGGAAAAGAGGTCTCTAGGGACCCCCAGTCCTAGAAGGCAGCCTCATGGAGGAAAAGTCCCTGCCCTTCCCCCTGGCTGACCTTGATTTAACTCTTTTCTCAACACTCATTACCCTGCTGTTTGCTCTTGGGCAATTTTCAGAACCATTCTGAGTCTTACTTTTCTCATCAATAGAATGGAGAGACGAAATCTTAACCTTTTGTTGTTACATTCCATTTTCCCTTCAAGATGACTTTCCATTTTTTCTAGACAATTTTTAAGCTTTCTCTCTCATGGTCTCAGGAGAAGCCTTACGTCCAAGGATTTTCAGGCACCCTTGAACCGCTAGCAGATACCTTTGCACATGTCTCTGTGAGTCGCGTGTTCTACCATGTTGCTTATAGAGCCAGTCTGGGAGGTGAGCCTGCTCAAATCTTCACTCCATGGGAAGGCAGCACACACTCTGGAAGGCCAGTGGGCTTGCAAGCCATGCAGTCTGGTTTTAAATCCAGCTTCCCACTTAGGAGAGTGGCCATAAGCAAGGCATTTATCTTTCTTGACATCAGTTTCTTCTTTCTAAAATGGAATAATGATGTATCTCAGGGTTTTTGTGAGGGAAGTACTTAGTGCTTGGCATACAGTAAGTGCTCACTAAGGTTCTAGAGGGTCAGGTACTGAAGCACAGTGGTGCCTCATAAGTGATGCAGTCTTTTTCCCCAGGGTACTCTGGCCCTCTGAGGAGTAAAGGATAGAGACTGCCTGTCTCTGTCACCGTTTGGAAAGGAGCACTTTCTCTGGCAGCAGCAGCCTAGCTTGTACTCCAGGATGTCCTGACAGAGCACATCCTTCCTTTCTGGTTTTCACTTTCTCCTCCTTCCATATTCGAGGACCATGTGGCCCCTCCCAACCACATGCACACAGGCTCTGCAAGGGAAACATCCTTTCCCCTGTGGGGAGGGGATTTGGGGGTATCTTTACACAATCACAGGTCAATACTCTGAATCTACTACTGAATAAGGAGATAGGCCCTTCCAGTTTTGCACTAAAACTTGACATCAGATTCCTTTTAGACCTCTCGATTGAGACTGAATCAACCCGATAGCTGCTGAGAGCCCACAGCATACATTTAAGGGACCTAAATTAGACCACCTGGCACCTTTGTTTATTCTTCATTTTTAGGTACCATCTATACAGAGAAGCATGATGGGACGAGAACCCTCTGGCTAGTATTGTTTCAGTGCTGGTGGTTACTGATGCTTTACAGATCTTCATAGAATCAGGGAGAACAGCCAAGAGCTGTTGGAGTTTGCCACTGAATGGCGGCAAGGGCAAATCCCAAAATGATTGTGAACGTACTCTGTTATCAGTGAAACGAAGGGGTTAGGCTAGATGGGCTTCACCATCCCTTCTGACTCAGAACAATCTTTGATACTGTGATTCAGTCAATCTAACATATCCTTAAAGTCTTAGAGCACGTTTTCTGAGTACATCCCAGTAGAATACCTTGTCTGTAAAAAGCTGAAAGTTATTATTTGGGAATAATAAATCAGAGCAAAAAAGATGTAGAGTTTGTGGTGTCTTATTAGTTTCAAGTTTGCTAATCCTTATTTTATGAGATTTAATTTTCATGATGTTTACTTTCCCGTTCACCCTATTGTCAGAAAAAAGAATGCTTTTTGTGTTCAGTGAAGAGATAGGCCAGAGACTAATAAATGTGTGCTTTGCCCTTGCTCAGATAAATGTGATAGTTAAAAGAAGCCATGGCAGGTTATTGGGGACCTTATATTTACAATGATAAAATTAACACCTTACAAGTTTTCTAAGGAGTTTGTTAGATGTCACAGATTTATTTTTAATATAATCTCAGAGTTGGAAAGTTAAGACATATGAACCCTGATTCTTGACAAATTCATTATCAATAATACCGCACGCAGAAAAAAATTACACGTTCAGCGAAAAAATAATCTGTCATAAGGCTAAACTAATTTACAAGTAATTAAAAATTTACCTGAAAATATAATATGAGCTCTCTCGAGAGTAGATGGAAAATTTTTGTGATTATTTAATAGTCTCTATTTTTTTCTTGATCACTCTGTTAGGGCACTATAGTCTATATGGTTTTATAAAAATAAAGTGAATCTTAGAGTAACTGAGCTGGAAGATACATTAAAAAATCATCTGCCTGTAGGAAAGATGGGTGTCCTCCTTTTGAAGTCTCTGGGGATAGAATGGAGACATTCTTGGGAGCCTCTGCTGGATTTTCTTACTGTGGACATCCAGGTGACCGTCACTGTCTCACTTTCATGTGTCACCGCATTACTTCAGCGCGTCTTCACTTATTTACTTCTGCCGGCAGAGACGCTTGCGAAGCAATTAGCACACCACGTGGTAACTGTTCGGTGTCAGTGACACATATTAGTATTTTTCTGTCTGTACGTGGATTTTTGAGGAGTTAACCAAAATCTGGGGGAAATATTAGTCAGTTAATAAATATTATTAAACCATTTTCATTCTGAAAATATATATTTATAATTCTAAGTAAATATCCTTTCTGGTAATTGAATACTAGGATGCTATTGTGGTTACAAACACATACCAACAAAAATCATGCTGAATTGATAATCGAGAAGGAAGAAGACACCTAAATTTGTCATTCTCCACTTCAGTCTATGAAGAAGCTGGCGACTTCCAGACCGTCCTTTCCTGCCCAACTGGCCTTCATGTCTTTAAAAAAAATAATATAGGGGCACCTGGGTGGCTCAGTGGGTTAAAGCCTCTGCCTTCGGCTGAGGTCACGATCCCAGGGTCCTGGGATCGAGTCCCACATCGGGCTCTCTGCTCAGCAGGAAGCCTGCTTCCTTCTCTCTCTCTGCCTGCCTCTCTGCCTGCTTGTGATCTCTGTCTGTCAAATAAATAAATAAAATCTTTAAAAAATAATAATAATATATACACAATTTGATTGAGTTATAATTTAACATTTTTGTATCTACCAACTTTTTGGAACATATTTGGGAAAAAAAAAAAACAACAACAAGCAAAACATGATTACCTTGAGAAAATTTTGCATGTATATTCACATGCCTCAAAGCATATGTATGTTAGGAAATTAGAAACTCCTCTTAAAAAGTATAATGAAACTTGTACAAAGTATAGGAAACCTTCATAGGAAAGAAGAAGAAAGTAGTTTATTTCTGTAGTTGGATTATTTTGGTAAAATCTTATGAAGAAAATGTGATCCATGTTTTCCTAGCAAACACTTTTGGTTCCACTCACCACCAATCCCTCTAAATGTATCTCACCTTTATACAGAACCAAGTGTCTCCCAAAAGCAGTTTGCCTAAAGAGAAGTTTATAGAAATTCACGGAATAAGTGTTCAAATGTAGTGCAGTACCTTATTATCTCTCATTATTATTCAGATTTTGGCCTCAAGGCCCGAATAGCACTAGGTCAGAAGCTCAATTTTATTAGTACATTCAAAAAGATAATTAGTCAATTAGGAAGTGAAAGTACAAAAACTAGTTTAATGTGCAAAAAGCCATTTACAGGATAGTATAAACCTGACTCTGATTCAAATTCTAGAAATTAATGCTAAGCCTACCCTCTACCACCATGTTTCCCCCCCAATCTAAATATATTACTTATATGTATGAGGTATGGTTATCAAGAAATAAAAAAATATTGAATTCCAAGAGTCTTTAGGTGGAATAAAATTAAGTTGCCCTATGGACAGTTAAGTAGCTGGACCATGTGCTCTGTGAGGGGACATGTCTGTTCCTACTCGTTCCTCAGTACCTAGGACATGCCCAGTGGATAGCAGATACTTAACTGACTCACTCATTAAAGATGGACCACTTATTCTTACTTTCTGAATTTTAGTGGTAGAAGCTTAGTAGATTCCTTATTAGACCCTCACTTTCATTCACTCAGCAAATATGTTCAAGTCTTAGCTGAGTATGCTGTAGGTCATCCAGAAATTGTATAATGGTTCTCAATATAATGCTAAGAAGGTCAGTTGCAGGGAATATTAAATAGTAAAAATGTCCAAAGCAAAGACTATTTAGAGATCACTAGGGATCATTACTAGATGTCATTGGTGATTGTTTTGGCGGGAAACCATCAGTGATGCAAGCTAGGATGATCTTCTTAGATCCTGATTAGATGCTAAATGCTATTAAATGCCCTAAAGCAGAATAAATACATTTAATTTTATTCCAATCAACCTGGAAAGAGTTAATGCTACTTCTAAAATATGCTAAATATTCTTCTAGGTACTAGCTGGCTTAAAACCCCATTCGGTACCCAAACTTTCAGTGATTCCCTGAAACAATTTGATAGGGTGACCCAATAGTAGGTGTGAAAAATAGGGTAGTCAGGGTAGCTGGTACCTACCAGGCAGCAGCAAATCAAAGTGCTGAATAATGGCACATTCTCTCTGGGGTTTCTTGTAATGCAAGCTACCTTCTTTGCAATAAATATGAAGCCAAAGCCAGAAAGAGATTTTATTGCTTACAAGTAGGTGGTGCTTCTGCTCGTGCACTTTCATGTTGGACCTCATATTAACAATATTGATTATTGTAGAGATTTGCATAAACTCAATATTGGAATGGACGAGTTTACCCTTGCTTTGTATTCTAAATCAGACAGGTCAGGCAAAAACATGAGGGAGGGGAAAAAAAAAAGCCCAGCTGAAAGATAGGTTGTCAGAGTTCAGAGTTGTTTTTTTTTTTATACTTGGCTTCCCACCCAACCCAACGCTCAGATGCCTTAAAGAAGTCTTATTAATTAGACAAATTGCTTTAATCTTTCCTCTCAAACTTTATCTGCCCATTTGCCTATCTCTTTGTGAGCGTGGGAATATAATTTCTTATTTCTTTATATCAATTAGGGCTTTGGGCCAAGGTTTGGGGGCATGAATCTTATATACATCCATCTTCCTTCTCAGGGTTTTCACTCAAAGGCTCTGTACAAAAGATGACAATAGAAAAATAGCAAAAAAAAGTGCCAGCTAATTAATTAGACTGGGAAAGTGCCCTGATAATCTTTAAATTCAGGAATTTTGTGAAGAATCATATGACACCGTGGCTCCTAGGCCAGAAAACTCCTTATTTCTTTCCCTGAGTCTCTGCCTGCTGTACCTCCAAACATGGAGCTTAGATTAGGTTAATTCTGTGCAGAGAAAGGCCAATCAGAATCCCTCAAGCACCTGTCAGCAGAGGGAGCAATAAAGTGTGGCATGTACATGGAGGGACACACACATGTACACACAACCCCTTCAGCTATAACGCCTGCATAGTGCTGTGTTTGTCGGTGTTTGTATATCTCCTGTCCTTTCTCACTGGAGATTTTTCTGAACTGCTAGTCAAAAGTGCCTAGAGGAACCCAAGTTCAGCATTAGCTACCCGTCTTTCATGTTCAAAGCCGGTCTTCCCTACAAAGTTCTGCTCTAATAGTTGTGTTCTTCACTCAGGGTGCTTAATACTAAATGCAGAGAATGATCAGTTTGGGTATCCAAGTTTTATTTTTAAATAGTTGTCAATGATTGTACTTCCAGGGAGATTTTCCTCCTTCAGTAAGATCTGCTCTGTGCTTAGCAACTATCTGGTCCTAGAAATTTTTTTTTTTTTTCCATTTTTCTGGAGCTTGAGCTCCTGGGTCTGTCTCTAATTACTCTACCTCATGTTTGTCTAAAGTGAGTCGCAGTGTTGAGAAGGCACATCTGTATGCATTTCCTTCCCTAAGTAGCCCTAGCTTAGAAGTGATCTCCTAGCTATTTTCCCCCTTTACCACCCACCTCCCTTCCTAGGCAAAAGCTGTATATGTCACAATGCCTCCTGGGCATCACTATAACCGTATGGGATGCAGCCATGAGTCGGGGAGGGGCGGGTGGAGTTTAAATGGCCACCATTGTAGGGGCTAATCACAAAAGAAAACAGTTACAGGTAGAACCGCATGGTAGGTGCAATGACGAGAGACTTTAAACCACACTTGAATTTTCTTCTGATAAGGGGGAAACCAAGAATGAGAAGGGTAACTCCACTGGGAATCATTCTCTTCTCTTTTCTTGCCCTCTGCTAATGCGGAGAACATGGTGACCACGACTGCCAACAGGTAGACACATCCCCAACTAACAGAACGGAACCTTGTGAGCTTTCACTCTTTCTTGTGTGCGTCAGATTCACTCTAATATTTAGGAGTCCTCAATCGCACATGGACTGATTGGGACCAAATACCCAACAAATGTGTTTGTATTTTATAGAAATGTTTTAAGGAAAAATGTTACATGAAGTCTTTCAGTCCAAAATGGCCTTTCACTCTCTTGTCTAGTACAAAAGAATGGATGTCATAAAATATCAGAAGGGGTGTGTTTTTGGCTTATTTTTAAAAAGATAAAGATTGGGGATCTTTTTTTCTTTATGGAATTATAGTTACTGATGAACAGTTCCCTATCCCTATATTATTAGATAGCAATGGTCACCATGGTAACTATGTTGAGTGCTTTAAATTATTTCTTATAACATTATTTTTGGAACTTTACCTAAGGTGAGAGGTAGGTTCACTTAACTATTTAAATACTAAATTTAGAATGTACTTGGGAAGTGCCTGATGGCTCAGTTAGTTGAGTGTCTGGCTCTTGGTTCGGCTCAGGTAATGATCTAATGGGTTGTGAGATCAAGCCCGGCAATATGGTCCGTGCTCAGCATGGAGTCTGCTTGGGATTCTGTCTCTCACCCTCTGTGTGGCCCCTGATTTCTCGCTCTCCTGCTCTCTCTCAAATAAATAAATAAATCTTTAACAAAATGTACTTCAGAGTTATAAATATTATAAACAAAAGTACAGTTTCACTTTAAAATTTGAAGACTTTTTTATATAAGGGAAATTGTAAACTTAACTTTTAGATGTTTGTACCTATTAGTGTGGGTGAGATACAGTATCGCAATTCGTACTTTTATAATAAAATTAATAATGTTATAACATTGAAATAGATATTATAACAACAGTAGTTTTTAAAAGTCATGGATATGAATAATAATGAGAAGAAAATTATTATTATAAACTTAATTTCTAATGTTTTTCCTTAAATAAAACTCCACTAATAAACTAGCTTAATGATTAATTCTCTTTTGAATAAAATAATAACAAGAAACATTTTAATAAATAAGGGCTGAATATTTTACTTTTGTGGAGTGTTTAATGCTTTTAAAAATATTGCATAGAATGATGCATTTCTGTTGATTTTTAAGGAAAGAGTATCTATATCAATTTATCTATCTACAGAACTGTAACTGTCTACAAAATTAGTCATATTGTACATTAGGTATCTTATTAATATTATTAGGGAAATTTGGAAGTTTTCTGGCCTTTGAGTTTGGACATAGAGCTAATACATATGGACAAATTAAAAATTAATCCTCTAGTTTCACGAAATATATTCCTTTTAGCTTAGCTTACCATAATTCATACCATGTTAAGATTAGTAAATGTATACATAAAGTCCTACATCATTCTAAATCTTAGTGGAGTGAATGTGATGGTGACAAGTCTAACTAAGGATGTCTTGCTTTTCTTAGTTTGTGTTCAGAAATACTGCGGGTATTATAGAATGGTTCTTTATATTTAATATTAAAATTTTAGTACTACTTAAATTTTTATCCACTGAATATTACATTTCCTGTGGTGTGTAATTGCATACAAAGGAACTGCAAACTGTTTTGATGCAAACTCTCTTACCTTAAAAATCAAAAAAAGCCTCTTAGTTTGCACAATATTCTTCATAAATTAAGCCCTGATGTGATTATCCATCAGTTCACTAAAGAACACATTAAGCTCCATGTAAAATATATATTATAAAATACTTTATTGCTAGTTGTACCCGAAGAGACATAGCCTATTATTAACATTAATTAAAAGTCTTAAGTCCTTGATTCCATAGAAAATATCTTTTGCTGCGCACCTGGGTGGCTCAGTGGGTTCAGCAGGGGACTCTGGATCTCAGCTCAGGTCAGGATCACAGGGTGTTGGGGTCATCAGGCTCTGTGCTCTTCGGGGAGTCTGTTTCAATCTCCCTCTCTCTCTCTCTCTCTCCTCCCCCTCCTTCCTCTGCCCACCCCCAACTCATGCACTCTCTTTCTAAAATAAATAAATCTTTTAAAAAATAGAAATTTGTCCCTTGTGGAGGGAGAAGATTAACACGAAAGATATGGTAAAACTATGTATTTACCTCCCCTTAATGCTCAGTAAGCGGAAGGTATTAGAAGTTTCATTGCATCTATTGGTCAAAAAGTAACCATGGCATGTTTTGGCCTGAGTAGCCTGGTATCCATTCTGTCTATGCATGCCTCTTTGGTACTTAGCAATCATGGGTGGTGGTGCAGAGCTGATGCTGAAACTGATAGAAACTGATCTATTGTTTGTTTGGATTGATTCGATACAGTTGCAATATACAGATTTTAGATAAATTCAATAAAGGACATAGTTAATTTAGTAAAGGTTTTAATCAATGGTTAGGGTGAATAGGAGACTTCACTCATTCAACAAATATTTATTTGAGAATCTGCTTTGTGTCAGGCCTCGGACTAGTTGATGCAGAGGGGACAGTGAGTGAGGTAAATAGAGACAGATGTAACTTTTAGTCAATTGGAAGGTGATACCGAACTGTGGTCCATCAGCTCACAGAGCTGTGTATGTAGGTCAGTGGGAATTCCGAGCACTGAACATGAATGAGTTGATTCTCTGAGAGTCAGTCTCCAGATGTATCTAAAAAGTGCCTCTGTCATAAAGTGTCTGTAATAGGGATGTCTACGAGGGTATCTTTTAAAGCACTTAGCAGAGCACTGGCATATGGTAGGTTCTAGGTACTGGGTAGCCCCCTCCCTCTGTGTCAAGGTCAGACCAGGCCATTGGAAGAGACAAAAGTCAGTTCTTTGTTGCTGCCTCTGCCATTAGGGAACCTGTTGTTTCGTCCACACTGGGCTGCTGTTTCCTTCTGAAACAGGGAAGACACCAGAGGGAAGACAACAGGTGGGGAATGGCTGCCTCTAATGTGCCCCTGTGTGGGAATGAATTTTCAGCCAGCAAGCATGGTCTGGAGGGAAGGTCCGATTCTCTGGCCTCCGATGGCAGCTTGTTTTCTTGTCCCTGCATAAAAAGTAGCTATGCTGAGAAATGTTGGATTTTTAATTTGATTCAGCAAACACTTACTTCACACCTGCCACATAAAAGGTTGAGTAACTTGCTCGGAAATTTGTGGGTGACATGGCCCCTTATTGGAATCTGCTGGAAAGAATTATCCTGTAGGTGACGTCAGATTTTGATAGATTTACTTAGGACCTTTGTTAGATACAATGAAATATCAGTGTGTATTTCTATCTATTATAGAAAAAGGCAAAGGAAGAGAAAAGCAGAAAGTCTCTTGTATAATCTACTGCAGAAGAATGAGTGTGTCGTGTTGTTTGGAATATCTGTGGTGGACAATAGCATGCAGCCAAAGGTTTTGCGTGTTTATGGGGGAAAAAAGGTGAAATGTGATTTTTAAAAAAAATTTTCGGGTGACTCTAGATTATGCAGGTAAGGTCAGCCATGATAATTAATCAAGAATATTTTTTAAAAGATAAAATGAAAATTTATATCCCTTTTAGAATAGAACTTATCTTAAATTTCTATAAATTTATAGAATTAAATAATTATAAGAGATTTATGAAATTTTATTCATTTTTATAAATTTATATTCCCTTTAGAATGAAAGGAATCTTAAATTTCTATGAAGTGTTATACTTCATATATAACTATGCAGTAAAAAATAAATTGCACTTATCTGAATTCTTCCTCCTAGGTACCCTAAAATGACAAGTCACTTTAATACCAGTGGGGCTCCCTGTAAGCGAGACCACATTCTGTGGCAGCCAGATCCAAGATGTGCAGCAAGGCATACATCGGAAACGCACCCTCAGTCCATGCCAACAACATTGTCTTAGAGGGGGTTAGGTGTACATAACACAGTACATCTGTGTCCATAGAGAGATGAATATTCTAGATATTCTTTAGGTATAGATATCATTTTCCTGGCCATGGTAGCTGCTAATGGTGATGCTGACAAGGGTACGTAGGTATAGCGTTGGATTTAAAAAGCCAGTATATGGACCACGGCCTTGGACAGCTTTGATGCACATACTTTATTCTGTGGATTGTGCCTTTTCAGAGTATATTAGAACTTAAAACCTAGATTCTTTGAATTCTCTGCTTATATACATTGCTCTCACAGTGTTACCAGTTTAGAGATTGATTTTATATTTCACAATTTCTTTTAAATTACATCTCTGATTTCAGCAGTTTCTTAATACTTTGCAGTCTTGGGGCAAGTTCAGTACACTTGATCTTTATTCAGCAAGGGTGAACATCAAATGGTTCAGAATGCATCAAATGATTTTTTTAGAACTATACATATATACACACACATACACACGGAGAGAGAAATGATAGATGACAGATAACAAATTATAAAGCAAACAGGAAAAAATGTTAACAGGAGGTGAATCTGGGTAAAAAGCATGTGGGTGGTATTTCCACTATTTTTGTTTCTGCAACATTTTGTACATTGGAAATTATTTCTTAACAGCAAAAAAAAAAATGCAAATGAGCAAACTTCCAATTACTTCATAAGTCCTAGTACATGGCATAAATGCTTTGTACTTAATTAGGAATAGAATACTATTTGTGGGGCCCTGGGTGCTCAGTCGGTTAAGCATCCGACTCTTGATTTCGGCTCAGGTCATGATCTCATGGTCATGGGATCCAGCCTTATGATGCGCTCTGTGCTCAGCGGGGAGTCTGCTTGAGATTCACTCCCTCCTTCTGCCCCTCCCTCAACCTGTGCTCACGCACTCTTTCTCTCTCTTAAAAAAAAAAAATAAATCTTTAAAATAGTGTTTGTGATGAACCTAAAATACAAAATAGCGGTGTCTATCTGTCACCTTCTCTCCTGTAGGTCTGGGTACGTGCGGGTGCGGGCGTGACTGCACGCGGTGGTTGGTATTGGTGTATGTTTTGTCAGCTCCACTAATGACTAACCTGTCTCAGCAGTGAAAATTAAGTAGGGCCAAAGATTTTAGGGACTCAGGCTTATATATTAGCCTGGTGTGAACCCAGCCTATGCAAATGTAGAAAACCGTGCCATGTAATCTACAATTCCTGTGACAGAGGTGCCCTCTTCTCCAGTCACAATAAACATTACGGAGAACCTTGTTTAGCTTCAGGACAGAGTAGAGGCTGAATGTTAGCCAGGTCACTGTAACCATCTAAGATGCCACCATCCCCATAATAGCATCTTCTGAGGTAAATTTTGGTCTTGTTGAGGTTACTTATGCATCACATTGAAATAAGCGCTACATGGATCAGAAACTGTGAACAAGAGATGTTTTTGTCCAGTCATCTGTAGCATTTAGCACTTGACCAACCCCCCCTTCCGGCAGCTCTCTTTTCCCTTGCCTATCTTGATAACTCTATCTCCTGGTTCCCTTTGGGTCTCTCTGGCCAATTCTTGTCAGGCTGAGACCTGGCTCCCCTCATCTGCCTTCTTCTTATCTGCATCTTTCCTCCTGGACCACTCCGCTATCCTCGTTTGTTCTGAATTGTTCTTCTCCAAAATCCTGTTTTATTCTTATGTATCTTGTGACCTGATGGTGCTTTGTATGACTTAACATCAACATAAGGCATGGCATCTCCTGGCGAGGTCGGAGCTTTGAGCCTTCATTCCTTGAAGTGTGATGATTGTTTCTGTGGCAGCAGGAATGTAAGATGTAGAGACAGGAGGCACTTCCCATAGCTCGTTGGCTTATTTTTTTTTTTAAGTAATTATTTTACAGTTTTCAAGTGTTTGCTCATTGTTAAAGTTTTGGCTATTGTATGTCAGAGAGGGGAAACTTATTTTCATGTTTTATTTTTGTTACATGAATCTGGGAGCAATTGTCCACTCCTTTGTAATTATTAGTCACATACCTTTGCTTTTCCCTCAAGACAAGTATGCAGGGATGAGAACTATAAATTCTGGATAGTATTAACTTTTTTGCAATTTAAATGATTTCTAAGGGAAAAGGAAGAAATGTTATTTATAAAATAATTGTACAACCTCAATTATCTTTGAATTGTTGCTTTGGTATGAGGGAAGTGTTCCTTATCAGCTACCAAATTGAAGCAAGTTCCTAGTGGATGGTCTTTGTCGATTAGGTGAAAGGTAACTTGAGTGCATACTGGGCGTGTGACTTCCTGTGTGTTCTTTGGAATCTCTGGAAAAACCAACAGCAGATGCTGTTCTAAACACATGGCCACCCTGGTTCATGTGACCACAGATGTCCCGGGGGCAGGACTGCGCGTGACCTCTGCAATTGTCAAGGTACTCCCAGGGAAATCACTGTTTGTTGTCAGACTTCTACAAATATTCAGAGGGGAAAAAACTAAAGCTATTTCTGAGACTTCTGTCAGGACGTAATGTGAAATGTTAAGAAACGTAGCTATTTTTACCATCAAAACTGAAGTTGAATCCTGAGATAATACCAGAAAGTTCTGTTCTTGCCCCACCATGATCCTCGAACGTGTTCCGCAGGCTCGGGTTTAACCATGGCTCCATCCCTGGGCATGGGGCGAGGGCCTGATCTCCCGCGTGAGCCCTCTGTGCCAGCGCTCACTAGCACAGATGCTCGGCTCTGGATCTAACAGAAGCCGAGCCCTTCTGGCCTGTAGAGGAAACGGGCATTTTGCTCCCTTCCTGGGCTGTTTCCAGGAGAGAGGTTGCAGATCACTTCTGCTCGTAGGCTTGCCATTTCCATTCCAAGATCTCAGCCTTTGGGAAATGTGAAGAGAAAAGAGGGAAAGAGGTCAGAGGAGAGTCTCCTCAGCTCACCATGGCTCTCTCCTGCCTCCACGAGAGAAAACCCTCTGGCCTTGGAGGATTGTGTGGAGGGTGGGGAGGGGTGGGGAGGGGTGGAGAGTGGGGCAGGGCATGGAGGAGGGGGGACTAGACCTTAAGCAGACATTTCTATATAGAGCTCTGGGTTCCCATCAACATTCTTCAGCTTTGGAAAAACCAATGCTCAGGAATTTAAAAGACAAAAATCTTTTCTCTAATTTTCTGCTATAGCAACCCTTCCCTGAGGCAGCAAGCTCTATCTGCTGCCCCAACAGGAAAGAGGGTCAGAATTTCTAAAAATTAGCAAGGAAAGAGGGCATAGGAAAAATTTCAAAATGATATCCCTCCATGATGTCATTACTATGATCATGGTGATCAAATTAGAAGCTTTCTTTTTAGGCTAGTTTTGGCATTTAGACTCAATTCTCCTGTGATAGAGAAGTATAGAATTGCCATAAACATGAGTATTATAATAGCAACATAATAATGACACTGTAAGAGTCAAACTGGATTAGATGGAGAAGCAGTCATCTCATTTGGTAAGCCGTTATGACCCTTAAGCTTTTGAGGTTCATTTTCAGGTGTTATTCATCAAGGCGGTTGTAGCTGTGAACAACTCTGTACTGTCCTGGGACACACACTCTAATTTCTAATTTAAGTCTTTCAGATGATACCAAAGTGTCTACGTCAGTGATCCGTTAAAAAAAATCTTTCCTTGAATTCTGTTTGCCACTGATCAGGCTATTATATTCAGTTTTTTAGATAGGTTAACAAATTGAAAATCCAGCTTTAAATGTTGCGGTAGTTTAAAAATAGAAGTCTTTTACTTCAAACTATTCTGAGTTGCTGCTTTAAGCAATAAAAATGTGCTTTATAGCTTGTTAACCTAGATCTCATGGATATCCTTTCTGCAATAATGTAAGTAGATCATTGTTTACTGTCTAAATCAGACTTGTCAGAGCAATGCTCTCTAGTGATTTTTTTAAAGTCAGAGTAAACTGATACATTCTGTCTTCTGTGATTATCCAGCCTGGCACGGTGTTCTCCTTGCATGCTTGTATTTTGAATATGAATAGCAACCTTTAGCTGACTTTAGCATTTTATAGAAACGCTTATATGTAACTTCTTTTATATGTAACTTATATGTAACTTCTACTTACATCAGCATCTACCAAATATATTAACTGAGCTTTATAACCTGGTTATTTTCTGTTTCACTTGCTTTTAAGACCCTTGAATATGCACTCACCTACTTTATACTCATTAAATCAGAATATCGGAAGCTATCTTATTTTGAGGTGCAACATAAAGTACCAGGAAGAGTCCAGTTACTCCACATTTTAACATAATCTGCTCAAGGTTAGAGCATGCTGCCGGCAAGCAGAACGTGTCGGGGGACAAGGTAAAGGTGACATGGAATGTTATGACCCGAAATGAAGTATATCAAACTGATTAGGAAGGCCTAAATACATCTTGAAAATTGGCAGATATTTTAGGAAGAAATGGTGAGTCATTAGAGCTAAGGCCAGTTAAATAAGAAGATTAAAATATATTATTCTGAGGGCCTATTGCCATAACTTGCAGTTTGGTATTGAACACAAAATCCAGCCTAGTTTTAAAACTTAAATAATTAACCATTACTTTGGATGCTTACCATCTTTCTATCGGTCCCAACATAAATATATATATGTATATATATTTATACATACATATGTATAAATATATATGGTCTCCAACAGGACAAGGTATAGTACAGAAATCATCCTTTCTGGGTTTTATTGTGAAATCTTGACCAGCTGTCCTCTTAATTGATTTTCTGCTTTTTCTCTCCAGGATCTTCAAACTCTCCTTGTGTGTATGTGTGTGTGTGTGTGTGTGTGTGTGCGTGTGTGCACGTGTGTGTGTGTTTATTTTTTGTTTTGTTTTCCTGGCTTTTTACCATCATCATTTAAATATTCTAGTATTTACATTTACCACAATAAAAATTGTTTCCTTGACCCTAATCTTCTCTCTGGGTACTGTCCCAGGGCTCTCCCTTCTTCAGAGCCAACCCCTGCTAAGGGTTTTCACTTGTACCAGTGCCTTCACTTTCTCACTTCAAGATCACTTGGATAAGGGAAAACTTCTGCCTATTTGTCCCCAACAGCAAAAAGGAGGTCCAGTGCCTAGTTTACTTTATCGAGTATGTGCCCCACTTGGGTGTTCTCCTTGGTCTTCATATCACATAACCCACAAATCCGCTTTCTGGTGGAACCGAAACCAACTGGTTATGTTGGAAGCCCTCCAGCAAGCTACACTCAACCCTGAGGACCCCACAACCTCTGTACTCTTTAGACCACAAGCCTCGGTGACTGATGGTTTTGGTGACTGGAGCCTGGGAAGGAAGCCTGGGAAGTCTCCTCCTGGAAGCGCCCCTTAGAGTTTAGGTCTTGGATTTCTTCAAGCAGCTGCCAGAGACACCTCTTTTGCAAAGCACCTGTTAGCTTATAGCTGGGCTCTTGTTAGAACTGAGCTCCTGATCCAAGGAGGACTTGTAATTCTCTGGCCTAATACTCACATTTTGGCCTAAGTCAACTTAGACCCAATGATTAAGAGGTAGGAGGGGCCCAGGCAGCCTCACTTGTCAAGTGGAAATAGTTTACTAAGTTCCTGGGCTTAGTTCACTGATGCCTGGGATAAGCTTAGATCCAGTGTGTCCACTGGGCTACTGCAAATGCTCAACTCCACCTCCAACTCAGGAGAACGAAAAATGGATGTGGTTGCTTTGGTCAGTGGACAGAACCGGAGGCCGTTCTCAGCTGTAACCCGTACTCCTCTTATTAAGCCTTCTCATGTGTTTTCCTGATTCTTTGGATATTGTCAATGGCCTAGCTCTTTGGTCTGCCCCTTGAAAAACTACAACTGGCAGATAAAACACATTTTGGGGGAAGAGACTGTGCAAACAAATTGCACTGCTAATCACATCATCTGGGTCACTGATATAGAGGCCCATAGTGTGGCTCTGTTCTCTGATAAAACCAACCAGAATCAAGCCACTGATAGAGCCTGTACTGCCCAGATAGCCACCAGGACAGCCTGGACCCCTCGTCATGCTGGACATGGCAACATGGCCGCCATCGTAGATTGGGCACACAGTGCAGAAATGGAGAACTCTGTGCAGGTTTCCGACACAAAGCTACCACTGCCTAGAGACTTGTGACCCATGTGTACCACTGGGGTGTTTTTGCATGCTCCCGGAGACTGACCATATTGGACCTTTGGTCTTCACCTGGGGCTGCTGGTGGGCGGTGCCTCATCATGGCTAACATTGTCTCAGGTTATGGTATTGCTGTTTCAGTCTGATCAGCTCATTTCAGCCACACCATTGGGCCCTTGAAACAAATTTGCTCATACTTTTGGTTCATGTTTGCAGTCTGACAAAAGTGTACCTTTTTATCACAAAACCACTCAAGAATGGGCTGATGGACCTTTAGCACTGCCTGCAATCCACAAGCAGCAGGCATTGTTAAGCACTGGAATGACCTCTTCAAAAATTAACTCAAAAATTTTAGTTTTGACTCTATCTCTTCCTGGTCCACACACGTTAGTAAGACCGGTCGGTCACTGAATGCAGTTATCCCCAGAAAGGGATCATCTTCTCTGGTCCATTTTCTGGGTAATGATCAGAATGCAAGGGTGAGGAGTCATACAGACCTATTTTGAAAATTTATAACCCACCCTTGTTATTCCTGAATGTGATGCTTCTTTCTCTACCCCAACAACACACTCCCCCAGACCCGCTTGGTCAGTGTAACCTTTAGGGCTGGTGTGTTCAAATCTAATTCTAATTCAGCCCTCAGATTCTTTTGTGAGGTTGCCATGGATCTGGGCCATTGGATAGTGACCACTGACTAAAGGGTGTGCTCACTGATTCTCCCTATGATGATTCCGCACAGGCTAAAGTGGTGACCATAATGGGTGTCTGTAAGTTCTATAAAAAAAATACTCTTGGACCTTTTGTGCTTGACCTACCAGATGAAAGGTTTGGAGTTAGTAGGAGATGTTGGAAATAAATTGAGTTAACACCACTGAAATGGGCTTATGAGGAAAACAACCCTTAGCACCTGTGTAGGGAATACCTCAGGCATAAGGTGCTGTGGAGAAGGGAGGGACAGGAATGACATTTGTCCTTTAGAATTATCCCTGCTACCTTCCATATAAAGGAAAACGACTTGGTGCAGCTCACCCAAACTAGTATAAACACTTTAAATGTAACTGACTACTGGGTCTTCCATTTATTGCCAGACAGATATAACCAGGATCGGATTGCAATTCCCCTTAACTAATTGAGAAATCTGTTGGAGAGGGGATGGCCCCAGATCGCCTGGTAGTATGGACAAACAGAGCAGATAGATCGATGGTTCTTGGGCAATCCCTCCAAAACCAAGGACTTGGCTCAGTTATCCAGACTGAACTGTAAATCTGAAATTTTACCAGTGGCCAGGAAGTCATGTTGTACTAACACAAAATATACCTCAAGTCAACTAGGTCTTACTTGGGGGTTGCCAGCTGCTGCATTCAACACTGTCTTCAGAGGCATGCTAGCATGCCCGCAGTATTTTTTGTGTTAGAGTCAGGCATTAACTTGCTTTCCTTCCTCCTTGAACTTTATGGGTGCTTCTTTAGAGTTTAGGAAATAACTACCTATAGGACATGTAGCACTCAGATTTATAGGGACATCCTAAAACGAGGCTGCCTTTGGTTATCTTCACCCCATGGAAAGTTTATCCATATGTTGGGAGTCATTTAGTCAAGAAAGTGGTATGAAATATGTCCTTGACCTGAACTGAAGGTACCAAGGGCATTGCCCTGGAAGGCAGTCAAGTCATCTCTAATTTACTGACCGAAATTGTATGAATGATACATGTACCTTAGACCTGCTCGTAACAGGCCAAGACAGAGTCTGCACAATCACCAGGGCAATCACTAACACCTTGGGACAAGTAGAAGTTATAGTTATTGGCAACAAAAGCATAACATGGCAGGTAGACCAAAGCTGTGTTCATAATTGTATTTTTCTATCTGAATTTGCTAAGGGGTTGATGTTTGGGACTTGAGTGGGATGGAACCTCCTGTTCCTGATAAAGTTATTCATGAATACAGAGACAGTCCTATGGTATTACCCCCTCAAGCCCAGAACCATGATCTGGAAGAGGATTTGCATAGAATGCCAAATTATTGACTTTAATCCAACAAGTATTTCTTGATTATAAGACTCAATCCTAGGCTAGGCAGGTAGAAAGTGCAGATGAGTAAAAGCATATGTCTTATTTTTTAGGAAATTATGATTTGGTTGGAAAAACAAGTGGAGTAAATGGCTTAAGTAACACTCTTTTGCTTTGTTATTTAATAATAAAATTGTACGAGGCCAAAAATTAGTAATACAAAAATTCAGGAAAGAGATTGCAATCTCTAAAGGCTGGAAGGGTCAGTAAGGTTTTGAGGAAGAGAGCCATTTGAGTGCATGCCAAGCCCAGTTGGCCATCTGCCCACCTATGAACATTAGACCACTATCTGTGGCTGAGGGCTCTTCTGAATTCTCCAGTGACACGGATTGCTTGGTCTTGTGTGACTTTTCTGAAGAGTAAAGTCTTGATGTAAGTCATAGGTAAATGGTTCCTTTTGTTGACTTGGAATTTTTTTCTATTCATTATCATATGAAGCAAGCTTTGTGGAAGAAATTATGCCAGCTCTGCAATGAGTATATTTTTAGAGAGAACATTTTCATTGAAACAGAATCAGAAATACAATAACCATGTGATAGAAACTGTGATTCTTGTTGGGATATATTATTATTATTATTATTATTATTATTATTGAAGGCATTTAATAAATATATAAAAAGTGCCCATTAAATACACCAAAGATGACAACACTGAAAAAAAGACATCAAAAAATATCTTTTTTTGAAAGACATTTGAAGATTAAAAGCAGACAATATACACCATCAAACAAAATGAACTATGTTCTGGGTGATTATAGAACATCATTTCAAGGTACCATGTACTGTATGTAAAGTGATAATTCGTGATAATGAAAGGAAAACATTGCAGCTCTCGCTGATGTTTCACCCAGAGTTCATGGCCATGCAGCTCTGTGATTGTCAGTTGCCCGTATTTGAGGAGCATTAACTCCATGGTCTTACATCTCTTCATCTTTACTCATCATCAGGTGAAATTATTGCTTCCTTATTTATCTATTTTAAGGTTTTCTTATGAAAACACACTCTTTCGTGTAATCTTGACAGCAATGCCTCACACGAAGCAAGTCCGTATTTGGATTGCTTTGCTTACTCTTTCCACGTAGGATGGCTTCAGACCTGTATAATCTGGATCAAATCTGCAATATGTTTGTATGTGAATAAACCTTAGTTCTCTCTAAAACTTAGAAAAATCTCCACAAACAAATGGACTTCATACCATGCATCCAGCAGTCTGGACGGGAGCTCTCTGATTGTAACTTACAGGATCCAACCACGAAGGCATGAACTCTGTGCGGCAGGGGTGGGTTTTGGTTGCCTCCTCAGTGAATTTGCTGCTGCCTTTGCCCAAGGAAGACACATCTGTGTCTTTGTCATATTTTACCGTGAGGACTGTTGAATGTTTTAGCCGGGCCTTTTCTTTCTCTTACAGGAGAATATTGTTAGCGATTAACAGGGAGAGATTATCCAGAGCGCACTACAAAGTGCTAACACAGCACCAGATCCATCCCAGGGGCTTTGCTTGTGACCGTGCAGGGAGGGGTTTGCCATGAGGTCCAAAGGGCCTATCAGGCGTGAGAGCTTTTCCCAACCCCGGGAGGGCGGAGGCCGTGTGCTTTTATAAAATTTGCCACAGTGAGACATTTTAACTGCAGGCCATTATTGCTGCTGTTTCTGCTCTGACTCGCCACCCCCACCACCCCGTGTCGCCCTTCCCCTGCTGTGTCGTGGAATTGGAGTGGCGCTGGGCAGTTCAGGGATGTGGCTCAGGGAATACTGATGTGGAGATACGCTGGGTGTGAGTTTATTGCAATACATGCGAGGGTTCACCTTCCTTCTTACTGACCGCCTCATTGGCAGTCACTACCTGAAGGTCCAGCAATTGTGTCTCAATAGGGACACGGCCTGTGGCGCCAGCAGCGGATCCACGTGGAAAACAAGTTAAGAGAAACAAGCTTGGGGATGTCTGGAGCCAGAGCAAGTCTCTGGTAACTTCCCAGATATGGAAGAATTACGTGACTCATTGGATGTGTAAGAACATTGTCAGAGGAAGGTGCTGTTTTCACTGGTGCTGTGATACATGCTATTATAAAGGTATCCTACATTGATTTCTTTTTTCATGTGAGTTATGTAAAATAAAATTGATCACAATCCCTTCCTTTGTCGGACCCCCATCTGTGGCAGCACTTCAATAAGCGAGTGCGAAGTTGAATATTCTGTGCCTTCCAACATATTTGACCACCTTTTTTTTTTTTTTTTTTAAGATTTTACTTATGTATTTGACAGAGACAGCAAGAGCACAAGTAAGGGGAGCGGCAGAGGGAGTGGAAGGGATGCAGGACTGGATCCCAGGACCCTGGGATCAGCTGAAGACAGACACTTAACGGACTAAGCCACCTGGAGCCCTTTATTCAACCATGTCTTAACAAGACTGATCATCTTGTCCCAAAGCATTCTGGCACTTCCCAAATGGCACTTTTATTTATTTATTTATTTTTACCATAACCAGTAGTTCATTAAGAGGAAGAGGTAAATCCTAAATAATAATGAATAGGTTCTCAGATTGTTTGATAACCCAATTAATGAAGAGAAGTGATGCCTATGAACCCAGTGGGAAGAGATTTGAATCTCCTGCTGTTTTGACATGAAGTTCTGACATCACAAAAGATGATCTCCCATGTTGTAGAGCTGTGCTAGTGAGCCACTGCCACGGGAGCCTGGTGACAAGCCAGTTGACGAGTGTCGCCTGCATCAGAGTGTGGAAGGTTAGTTTCCAAACAAGAAGAGCTGAAAAAAGCCTGAAGTCATAGAGCTCTCATGTGAGAGAAATTTTGGATTTCCCCAATCTGACAATTCTAAAATGTGCACAATATAACCCATAATGAGTTGTGAAGATGAAAGAAATTTTCAAACTATCAATAATAAAAAAGATATTTGGATCAATTGGCATTATTATTATTATTATTAGTGGTGCCTGAAGAAACTTTGATCTAGGAATCAGGTTGTGGGGGTGCCTGGGTGGCTCAGTCACTTAGGCTTCTGCAGTGAGCTCGAGTCACGATCATGGGGTCCTGGGATTGAGCCCACATTGGGCTCCCTGCTCGGGGGAAGTCTGCATCTCCCTCTGCCCCTCCTCCACTCATGCTCTCCCTCTCTCTCAAATGGCTAAATAAAATCTTTAAAAAAAATCAAGTTGTAAAATTTTTTTGTGTTTCAGATATTTGGAATTATTACTAAAATCTACCAAATCTTGGTAAAATGTTAAAAGAAAATAGAATATTAGTTAATATCCCCATTTTATTATTTAATATCTAAATGCATTCTTTAACTGAGGTTTAGTATGTACACTTGCAATTTCAAAACCTAAGAAAGTGGGTTTAAGTCTCATCAAGTGTTGGGCACCTGGGAGGCACCGTCAGTTAAGAACTGACTCTTGGTTTCAGCTCTGGTCATCATCTCAGGGTCATGAGATCGAGCTTGTGTTTTAGCCCATAGTCTGCTTAAGACTCTCTCTCCCTCTGCGCTACCCCCCTCCCCCGCTCTCGTTCTCTCTCTAATCAATAAATAGGTCTTTTAAAAAAACCTCCTCATGTGTTAAATATAAATAATGGTTTAATTCCACAAGTGGTTCTCAGATGGGGCGAACAACACCAGGGTTTTCTCTGCAGCGTCCCCACCCCAGAAGACGAAGAGACCTGAGTAAGTGTCTACAGCGATTTCTTTTTGCGTGCCGATTGTTCCCCGATTGTCTGGTCATCACAGTCCAGTGTTAAATATTGAAAATTAGTGGCAATATTGAGCAGTGTGGCTTGACTGGTAGGACAAGGTAGTTGTAGGTGGATGAGGCGATCTCTTACCAGGCAGTGTGAAGAGGCGAGCACGGGCATGAGGGAGCCTCACCAACAAATAGGAACCAAGGGCAGGAAGCCACTTACCAGCTCTCAACCCCGTGAGTAACACTGCCGAACCTTCCAGGATTTTGCATAGGCCACAGCACCACACAGCTAGTTGCTGGTCGGATATGCAGAACCTCAGGCCCATCCAGACCTTCTGAACCAGGACTGGTATGTTAACGGCCCCACTGGTGACTTGTGTGCACTTGAACATTTGCAAAACCTGGGACAGGAGACGGTCCTTCCATTCTCCTTCTGCCTTAGCCTTTGCTTGTGCTGTCCTCTGGGTAAGGAAGGCCTTCTTCCCAGCCAAGGCTGGGCCGCTGGTGCTGAAAAGACACGATGCAGATAAAATGTGATCTAAAGTAATTGCACAAGGCAGGGAAAGAAATCTTGCTGGATGTGAGAAATATTAAGATGTTAAATATGTGCAAGCTTGTCTGGGAGACAGAGGAGAATGACAGTGAAATTGGAAGCCTAGCACTGATTGAGGCATCTAGATGTGTCCACTGTCCCTTCTTTACAGAGAAGGGGACTGAGAAGGTCTCAAAGCTGGGACAGGCCCAGGCTAGTGTTCTTGACTCAGTAGCCAGCACACTTACCTGAATGGAGGTGAAAGGTGAGAACAGGGCAGGGCCAAGCATGATGCTCAGACACCTGAGGAGCAGAAAGGGACTTTTGGGGAGGAGGGCTGGGGAGAGGGAATCAGTTCATTGTGGTGAGCCCAGGACGTGCTAAGATACCCTACAGAATTGACTTATTCTCCAGGAAGAATGGAAAGAGGAACCTGCCCACTCACAGCACTCACATTGTTCCTCTAGTGTCCCTGTCCTCGGAAACATTTGTTTTGTACCTTCTCTTCTTGTCTCAAACTTCCCTCCCTCCTCACACTTCCTTCCTCAGACACTTCTAAGGCGTTCCATGCCTAGGAGGAAGGATAATGTGAATGACGTAATTCCTGTGTTTGAAGAACTTTAAACTGAATAGGAAAATATATGGGTATAAAGCTACTTAAAATAGTCTTAAACTAAAAATATTACCCCACATAGTTAGAATGTTTGAAACAGTTGACCATTTTCTCTAAGATTCTTCTCTTAACTTCTCTGATATGTCTCTCTCCTGTATTTCCTACACTTTACTCCTTTCCTGGTTTCTCTTCCTCTTCTTTTCCCTGTGCTTAACCCCAGATGATGGGGCGCCCTTCCTCAGCCCCTAGTCCCCATCTATTTTCTTCCCTAAGGTAATAATAACCAATACCATGGCTTTAAATACTATCCCTATAACATTGACTCCCATATTGACATCCTTAGTCACATCTCTCCTCTTGACCTTCAGATACATATCTTTAATCTCCTATGTGATATCTCCACTCAGCTGTCTGATACCCCAAAGTTAAAATGCCCAAAATATAACTCAGTTTCTCTGCTTCTCCCAGTTCTTCCTCCAAAATGCTCACAGTAAATGGGACCAATGTCTAACTTGTCACTCAGATATGAAATTGGAAATCAACATTATTTCTTCTTTCCCTCAAATCCTCACATCCAAACTATAAGCAAGTCTAAATAACTCTTTCTTCTAAATATATCCTGCACATACTACTTCTCTTCATCTCCAGTACCACCTCCCTTGTCTAAGCCACCATGTTGTCTTGCCTGGACTATTGCAGTAGACTTCTTACTGGACTCTCTGCCTCTGCTCAGGCCCCTGTAATCCATTCTCCAGCAGCCAGAGTTATCTTTTATATTTACATATCAGATTACATAATTTTCTGACTCTAATCCTTCATTAGTTTCCCATTGGATTTAGAATAAGATTCAATATCTTCTATCCCACAGTGTCTTACATGAGTTCATCCCTAATCTTCCAATCTACCACTCTAAACTCATCTTCTATTGCCATCTTTCTCATTCCCCAGAGTTCAAACATACTGCCTTCCTTGCTGTCCCTCAAATCTGCCAAGTCCTTGGTGCCTCAAGGATTTCGTGTCTGCTTTTCTTTCTGCCTGCAGTGACTTTTGCATGCTGGCTCCTTCTCATCTGTCACGTTTAGCTCAAATGTCACTTTTACTGAGTATTCATGCCCAAATGCTTTATTTCCCTCAGTTACTCTCTACCATATTACCTTGTTTATTTTATTCAAAAGACTTATCATGAACTGAAATTATCCTGTTGGCTCATCCTCTTTCTCCCCACCTAGAAATCTTGAAATATGCACTACATATCTATCTAATTTGCTTTAGCATCTCTCATGATTAGAATGTGGGCTTGATATATATTAGAAGCCCAGTAATATTTAATCAAATGAATGAGTACATTAATGAATATACAACACATAGATACATAATACACACAACTTAACCTGACATAGAAAAGACCAGGAGAGATATGACATCTATTTTCTAATATTTAAAGGAACTTCATGAAGAAGAGGGATTTAATTTATGCTACATCACCTCCAGGAGATAAACAGAGTCAGAGGCAGAAGGGGGCAAATACTGGTACAGTTTAAAGGAGAACTTTCTAGCAGTAACATCTGTCCAAAGTTTGGGTCCTGTTTGAGAGATGATGAGTTCCTTGTCACTAGAGCTGTTCATGAATAGACAGTATGGCTGTGGGGACAGAGATGTTGTAAAGGAGATTCAGAGCTTCCTGCAATGAATGGTTTTTAATCTTGATTGTCTTTAAGGAGTGGGCAGTGATTTTTCTTTAAGGTGCCTATTGTCCTGTAATAATGAATAGATAGAGGTTAGGTTGGTGAAAACATAGACCAGACTCTTCAGCTGAATTCAATACTCTTCACCAAAGACTAGGTTTTCACTTATACTTTTTCAATTAAAATGAGATGGAAAGAAAGAGAAAACAGAAGCAACTTATCCTATCCTGATCCTGGGAAGCTGCCTTCACTCAGGAAGTCCTTAGAGTGTCTGCTCCAGAATTTTATTCAGAGTCATATAAAATGAGGTGTTTCATTGCTTTATGGTTTCACTATAATTTTTACAACAAATTGGTTTACCCAACACTTGTCACGCTTTTTATTCATTAGATTTCAAGTCATATGACGTTTGCTTCAAATCCGTTTCTGATGGGTGAAGCATGCCTCCGCTGAGGATATTTGAAATATGTTGAAGTCTTTATAAGAGCACACCCCAAAAATATTTTGCATAATGACAGGATCATTAAACTACTTAAGAGTTCCTTCCAAGGTGACTGCTTGGTGACAAGCACCTATTGGACATATTGGTTCTGTCGGAAGTGTTAAAGAAACATACATAGACATATTTCATTAATCTCATGTGACATGTGTGTCGAAGTGCACATGCGTATCAAAATGCCAAAACTCTTACTAGTTTTTGTTTGTTTTGACAAGAAGATCATTGCTGTACGGCTTTGCATAGTGCACCCTTAATATTTAGGGCTTTGCAATTGTAATACATATTGATTCTGCCATTTTGGGAGGTTTTTTCATTGCATTTAAAACATTTATTATGTGTTTCCTCTGCATATGCACAATCAATGTGTAATAAGGCTATACATGTGATTATAGTGTTGTATTCACAAAGAAAATAACTGTTAGTATGAAACAATCAATTTGAATTTCCAGTGAGTAATTTGAGTGGTTTGTAAACCTTTTAATGTTTTGTAAAAAATGCAAGACTGATTATATACCTTTGAATATCCTTGAAATAAGGTAGTTTATTTTTGATGAGTGATTGTAGAAATTCTAATCATATACTCAGCATATAACATCTTCCAAATTATATACTTTTCTATTTTTAAGAAATGAAATGCTCTTTCATGTCTACTTCTAATTTATCATTTTGTAGTTAAGCCCAATGAACTGATAGACCATTATCCTATCTTATTAAAACACTCATGGCTTGCTATTCTGACAATACATCAAAAGAAGAGCAAAACAAGGAAATGTATACAGAATACTTAAGTCAATTTTATCATTGATATGAGATTTTTAGGTAGAGATGCTGTAATTCTTAACAATAAAGGTACACTATAGTTTGGTTTAGCTTGAGTTTTCAGATCAATATTCTTAGACAGGAATAATCCTATAGTTTCATATTTGGCCAAATTATTTTCTTCTGAATCTCCCAAAAGGGAAATAAAGCATCCCTTTTATCAGTTTGATGCCGTTATGAATGTTGCCTTTGAGGTTTTGTTCCTCAATTCCAAAGACATTTTAACAACTATAATCCAAGAAAGAAGATCATATATTTATCATTTGATCATTTTCACAACTCCTACATTTCTGCTATAATAATATACCTTAGTGCTCATTTTTCCCAGCTATTAGAGTAAAGCTCTTAGATTGAACTCTTTCTGGTTATTTAAACATCCAAAAGCTGAAATATTTTATGACTTCTACCTTTCCATTAAAGAAAAGCTAACATTTGCCCAGATCTTGATAAAATTGGAATCAGATTAGTGTGACTTTCCCCCAAACACTATGGTTTGTTGTCATATAGCAGGTAGTAGTGTTGTTACAATCAGATATTCCCCCCACCTTTCTCTGTGAGGGACAACGGTCACTTGTGTTCAAGAATTTGAATGAAGGATAGGAATACTGAAAAATATATTTTTCTCTGGGGAAAAAAGAAGGATATATTAATAACCTAAATAAAAGGCTTAAGTTTTTAATATTGGAGAATACATAAGAGTGTCTCACAGTTTTGTCTGCCTGCCTCTCTTAATGTGACTATGGTAGGTTTGTGAACCAGAGGCTTCATTCAGCCTGTGCTGAAGTAGTCCAGTGTACCAGTCAGGATTCTCCAGAGAAATGGAATCCATGGGGTATACAGGAATAGAGAAACTTGTTTTAAGGAATTAACTTATGTGACTGGGGAGACTGGCAGGTTTGAAGTCTTCAGGAGGGACATTCAGACAGAAGCAGATGTGACAGTCTTGAGTCTGAAATTTAGGACAGGATGTCAGGATGGAAATTCAGACAAGGTTTCTATGTCTGGAGGCAGAATTCCTTCCTTCCTTTTCTGGGAAACCTGTTTTCCCTTCGAATTCCTTCAACTGACTGAATAAGACCTACCCACATCAGGAGGGCAATCTGTTTTACTTAACATTAAACAGTTTTAGGTGTTACATCTACAGGATACCGTCAGGGCAACAATTTAACCAGTGTTTGACCAAACAGGTAGACACCATAGCCCAGCTAAATTGATACAAAATTCAGCACCACACCCAGGGATGCTCCCCCCAGCTCCAGGCCTCTTTTGTGAGACTGATACAGTCACAGGAAAACCAAGGCAACACTCTCTTTCTGAAATCATAGCTTTAAGACTGGGCCTGAACTTCCGGTTGAGTGAGCAGGGAGCACCAGTCCCTGCCAGTTGAGAGAGCTTGCTGGAGCATGCAGCAGGCCCTGGGGAGAGTGGGAATGTGGGGCAGTGGAAGGAGAAGAAAGGAGCTGAGAGCTAGTGAGGCTGTCCTGGTGAGGGCTTGTGAGCTCTAGGCCTTAAGTCCAGCTCGGCCCAGCAATTCCCTCTTTTGCTTGAGCAATGAAGAAGTTTAATACGTGACATTATCATGATGAAGTTCAGTGTTAAATGATGTTCAGAAATCCATGGAGTCATTTATTCGTGTGTGTTTTGGCTCTGGTGTTTGCCTTTATAGAAACGTTGGGCACTGAGATAAAGCAGTGAGCTAGAGAAATACAACGTCTGAAATGTTTGGTAGATTCAGCGAACAGTGAGCAGTTCATGGCATGTGAACTACAGTTCACGCAAGGGTGAGTGGATGATGCAGCAGGGGACACTGTGGGAGGAGATGACCATCTTGGGTGAGGAATTGGGTTTCTCTCTTTCTTTCTTCCTTTCTTTCTTTCTTTCTTTCTTTCTTTCTTTCTTTCTTTCTTTCTTTCTCTTTCTCTCTCTCTTTCTTTCTTTCTTTCTCTCTAAGATTTTATTTATTTACCTGACAGAAAGAGAGTGAGCACAAGCAGGGGGAGCTGCAGGCAGAGGGAGAGGGAGAAGAAGACTCCCCACTGAGTAGGGAGTCTTTTTTTTTTTTTTTTCGACTTTTACAAACTGTTTATTTTCCGTCAACCTTATTTCCATTTTGTTTGCCTCTGTGGAAGAGCAGCTTAAGACCACTCAGTGGTTGTTCCTACCCATTCAGTGGCCTGAGCAGTGGGAGCTGCAGACCAGTCTTCAGTGGCCGGCTGGGCGCTCCAGTCTTCAGTAGGGAACTGCTGAATAGGCACAGAGGGCACCTGCACGCCTTCAGACCAGTCTGCAACTTCAGGCTGAGTAGCCGTGAACTCGGGAGCTGGAGCCGTCATTCACCCTGGAATTCTTCCTTGGTCACAGCCTTTTCAGCAGCAGCCTGCTCTTCCTTTTCAATCTCTTCAGGATCTCTGTAGAAGTAGAGATCAGGCATGACCTCCCACGGGTGTTCACGGGAAATGGTGCCACGCATGCACAGAACTTCTCTGGCCAGCATCCACCACATCAAACCCAGTGAGTGAGCTCCCTTGTTGTTGCAAGGGATGGCAATGCCCACATAGCGCAGAGGAGAGTCTGTGTTACATAGAGCAATGGTAGGCAGGTTAACATAAGACGCCTCTGTAAGAGGCTGGTGGTCAGCCCTGGGATCAGTAACCACCAGAAGTCTTGGCTCTCAGAAGGCTGCCTGGATCTGGTTAGTGAATGTTCCAGGAGTGAAGCGGCCAGCAATGGGAGTGGCTCCAGTTGCAGCAGCAAATTTCAGTCCTGGGACTCGATCCCAGGACTCTGAGATCATTACCTGAGCCGAAGGCAGACACTTAATGACTGAGTCACCCAGGTGCCTTAAGAAATTAGGTTTCTTTGAGGAGGAGCAAGTATGATGAGGCCTGAAGGACAAGGCTAAGTCATCTAGAGAAGGGAAGAAGGCTCCAGTCAGAGGAAAGGAGAGGAGTGAAGGTATTGGAGTATGAGCCAGAATCATACAAGGAACCAAAAGGGCGGAAGGGTTGACACAGATGGAGGGAAGAGAGACAGAGAGACTCCTTAAGAGGAGAGACCTCTACATTGAACAAACCCTATCAGTGCCCTTGTGAACCACAACCAGTATTTGAGGAACAAGGTAGATGGTGATGCCATTATCTGAGATGGGAGAGCTGGGAAGAGGAAGCCTTTTAAGGAAGCAACGTGGTCATTCTGTTTGGGATATGTTAAATTTGGGAGGTCAATGGCAATTCTGTTGGGGATATCTTAAATTTGGGAGGGGATGTTTAATGTAATCAATGTTTGGGGCCCAGGGAGTGTGTCTGTATGATCCTCTTTCCCTGTGTGAATGGGGTGGGCAGAGGCTGAAAGATGGGACAAACTCTTTCTGAAGAATATTCTACACACACACCAATAATGATGATTATAATAATAATAATACTGCACCTTGGTTAACTGCCACTACAGCACAATTTACAAGTTAATTTTAAGATTAAAAAGCCCCTTCACTTAACTCACCAGTCAGACACCAGGACCACAGTCACAGAATGGGAGCTGGAAAGAATCCCACAGCTCATCTAATTCAATACTTTAATTTCAAAAATAAAGAAATTGAAGCCAAGAGATCATCAAGACAAAAAACAAAACTTCCTGATACCTAGTACTTTGCTCTTTCTACTATGGTTTAGTGGGAAGGGAGTAAGGAAGACAACACATTAACGTGACAAATATTTCCCTTTTTTTCATACTGCACTCTCAGTCTTATTTGAATGCCATTCACCTAATTTCTCTTTCAATTAGTGTTAAGCTGTGATTGATTGGCGGTAGCCGCCTGAAACACCGTATCAGAAGCCACACTGGTTTGCAGTGTCTACTACAAATGGGGCACATATTTAATGTCCAAACCACTCTCAAAGGACAGTGAAATGGAGATTGATTATTAATTATGCAGGGACAGCGGGCATGAGCCAGGACTGTCGTGAGCAAAGTAGAACCTGCAGTCTCCCTAACAATGAGGGCGAGAGGACGGACATGAGGCACAGACGCCATCTTTGCCATTCCTCTTTGCTCTGGGTTTACCATCAAAATTAGAATTTGTTTTCATTTTGATAGGGGGAAAAAAGAGAAAAGAAAAGATTGATTCCGTGCGGCAAGGTTCTAGAATTTTTTACTATCATCCTCTTCATGGAGATTTACTAAATATTGGTCTTGGATGTTCATAATGCATTAGTCCCCAAAAGTAATTAAAATAGAGTCATTTTTACATAACCCTACCTTGATTCAAAGGAAATATCTCAGAATGAGGACAATGTAAATGTTGGTCTACAAAGCTTGTCTTTCTGCTCTTTAAGTTAGTTCGTCTTTCTTCTGAAAGAATATCTTCTATAAAGTTAAGAGCTGTGTCTCACTTTTGATGAGCACATTTAGAATGCTGGAAATAACTTAGACACAGAGTGGAAATTTTCTTTTTTAGTGTAAGTTAAATAATTAGTAGACGGTAGTGCTTCTAAAACAATTTTAAATGCCAGATCATATTTGAAAGAATCATGCAATTAGAGTTAAATACATTGAGGAAATGCGGTTATCACTTATGTCAAGAGAAAACTTAACATTAGTAATCGTGGTAACATATACAGCAAGTACTCATAAATGCGCCTGTTTCAGAATTTCCTCTTGACCTTTTTCACAAGCTGGTGTTGCCAGATCTTTCTCCTGCAGGTGAGGCATCTTGAAAGGAATTCAGAGTGTAGAAGGTCGTAATCCCCCTCACTGTGAGATTTCTATAAGGAATGGACACATTACAGAAGAAAAGACTCA
This sequence comes from Enhydra lutris kenyoni, assembly GCF_002288905.1. Lineage (NCBI taxonomy): Eukaryota > Metazoa > Chordata > Mammalia > Carnivora > Mustelidae > Enhydra > Enhydra lutris. Next base: position 5,861,426 of record NW_019154146.1, on the reverse strand, counting down.
ACACCCATTACCAGTTTTTATTTGAATCTCTGTACCTCAAAATAAATTTCACTGAAAATAATGATTATATCATACCTAGTACATCAGAGAAATGTTCGTGTTAGTAGAAATGCAGAATCGTTCTAGAAAGCAGTGTGTTGATAGCACATGAAAACAAATTACTTTTAGGGAAAGGTATAAATATGGGGAAATGCAAATCATACTAAATGGTAAAAATGTCACTAATGTGAGGAGCTAAAGTCGTTAGGGTATGGAAAGTTGGTATTCTATGAAATACTTCTTAAGCAGAAGACTTAAGTAAAAAGCCGCCCCAAATAAAAGTAAGCCTCATTATTAAAACTTACTCTGTTCCTGTACCATGAGTTTTTTTTTATTTGAACTATTTACATATATCAGATTTTTTTAAAGTCGAGACATTTTGTCCTGGAAAATAAGCATTTTAATGCAAATTTTGCCCTTTAAATCTTACACCTTTTAAATGTGGTTGCTCTTTATCTCATAGTTTTTGAAATGGTTTATAATTAATGGTATTATTAAGATACGTTATCAATATATGCCTGTTTTTATGTATTTAGTAAGTGAATATCTGGACTCATTTGTAAAACAGATTTGAAATTAAGTAATTTTTCTTTCTTCCAGTTGGACATTATAACATTTTTTCATAGTCTGAAAATCAGCTCCTGGGATCACTTGAAAAATGTTGTGGTCATGAAGAAGGAAAAAAAAGTCGAAAAATATTTCCTACAGATTTAGCCCATTAGATACTAGGACTCAACAGGCAAGATTTGTCTGGTGGGATTTCATGGTAGAAAACAAAACGATTTAATTTATTTTAATCCACAACCTCAAATAACGTAAAGACCCATGAAGTTTTTGTGTGTGGCTTCTTTCCTTTTTGTTGTTCTTGTGGGAGGGAGTAAGGAAGCTACATTATTTCATTTGTATTATTTCTAAAAATTGCATTTACCGTTGAAGCAGGCTCATACTATTGAGAGTATGAAACACATTTCAATAAAAATTTCCAATATTTTCAGAGTGTTTCTATTCTCTTGGTAGAAGAGTGACCTGAGGCACTCCTTTATCTTTTAGAATTTTTGTAGCCAGATCTTAAGGACCAGATTGATTATGGAACTATCATTTTCAAGTTATTTTCCTTCTGATTTCAGTAACTAAAACCTCACATACCTTGAAAACTTAAGAGTTCTGTGATATCACAACAGAGAAACTCCAAGCCATACTTCCTGCAAATTGTAACAGGTTTATGTTTTTCCAAATTAATTGAAACTGCAATTTGGGTATGTCACTACCAGATGTCACTGTCTCATGATTTGAACTGCTGGAATTCAGCCAGTAGGTATATACTTAGGTAAAACCATACACTAATTTTCAGACCAGTTCATTTCTGCCAGTTACCGGGAAAGATGGTCTTTTGGGGGTTGATTAGCCTAAAGAATGAGGTTGTATCATCTGTCACGTGGTGGATAGCCTATTGAGGGTGCCATGATGAAATAGTTTTAAGCCTCTGGGATTGGCCACGCTGGAAGACTGTATGCCACTGGCTTTCTATATATATGCCAACAAATTCCCTGTTTTGTACTTAGACTAAGTTTCTTTAAGATGCAACCTAAAAGGTTTTAAACACAGTAGGGTAATATTTGGAATTACAGAAAAGTATGCTTTGGAATCATAGATGTCCACTACTGAGAAGGAACATATGTGAATTTGGACCACTTGACTTAACTTTGAGCTTCAGAATTACACATAAGTGCAGTATTATTATTTCTGTACAAAGGGTTATAATTTGTTCAGTAAAACTGGAATAAGTTTGGGTTAGCCAGCCCTGGGTGACATGAATATCCAGGATCCTGTCACAAAGAACAAGGGGATGGGGTACTTTAATTAGCTTGAATTGTTTGCCTAGCCCTTGGCTGTGGCAGCAGGTGTGGGATCAATCCAAGTTAAACCATATGAGATGGATTCCACACAGGAAGTGAGGCCTGTTCCTAAAAGATGGGGGGATGGAAGCCGAATGGGCAAAAACAGTAGATGTGCACGACAAAGCCTTGAATTGTTCTCGTGCATCTCTCCCTTTCCAGGAGAGGGTGATTGTATCCAAGACTGCCAGATCTATGTCTCTAGAATAAAATCTGAAAATGACACCCCTAGCAAGAGTGCCAAGATGTAGTATGAACTCCTTAGTTCACAAGATTTCTCTGAACCTGACTTCTTGTTTCACACTGGACGCATCTCATCTCCATCACTCTCCCCTCCAGCTCTTCATGATTCTTTTGAATTGTCACACTCCTTCATGTACTACTTTCCACCTCACACATTTTGCTCTTTCTCATAACAGAGATTTTTCCCAAGTTGTTTCTTCTACCTGGAAACACTTCCCCATTGTCTTCTGTAGCCATCATTTAAAATCACCCTTCAGCATGGCATTGTCTAAATTTCCTCCTTCCTTGACCCCAATCCCCACTTCCTTAACAGATTTAGGTATTTCTCTTGTATATGTCCATAGTACTTTGTGCTTACAAGTCTCATTTGCATTTATCATGCCGCATTATAATAAATGATTTATTGGTCTATTTCCCAATTAAACAATGCCTTTATTAAGAAGAGAGACCAAGGGATATCTTAGTTTTCCTCCACAAATTCTCCCTCAGTATCTTTCACAGGGTTTGACACATAATAGACATTGAATGAATGGTCCACCAATGAGTGAGTGAATGCATGATCGAATGGATTCAGACAAGGCAGACACTAAAACATTTTCCATTTTCTCTCTGCAAATAGTGAAGAAGCATTTGAGAGTCACTAAGCGCCATGGTATGAGTGCAAGCTCCAGCCAGAAGGCCAGAGCTCAAAGCCCTGGTTCTTCACTTGCCAGCAATGTAGTTGTGGGCCAACTACCTGACCTCGTGTGGTTATGTGTTCTCTTATGTAGAGAGAATGATGGTAGTTTCCACCATACCAGTGATTTCTCCTTTCACAACTCTGTGAAAAAAACAATTATTCCTATTTTATAGGTGAAGAGACTGAGATTCAGAATAGTGAACTGCTCCCTTAAGGGCACACAGGTTAAAAAATGGGGGGAGTATTAACTCTACGGAAGGGCTACCTGACTAAAGCCTTCACAGCTCAACTGCAAGAGGTTTTGCAATTTCTTTTTATTGCCTAGAAGATGGTACAGAGAAATATTTTTCTTACCTTAGCTAATTTTGGTACTAATGATTATTTTCTTTATAAGAATGTAACACAAACCAAACAGGCTTTAGATATTGCTACAGTTGAGCACACTGCTTTTTAAATTTTAATGTTTGTCCTTTTGGGTAATTGAACATAGATACTTGATAAATAAATACAACTATTTTCACTCAAACTGGAAAAAAAAACACCACAAATCTTTTATATTCAACATCTGTTTTATTTGTGTAGATATTAGCAATTTCTTTCCAAAAATAGAACAAGATATGTTGGAAAATGTGCCTAGCTCAGAATGGCAGAAATTTATTCAGAGTGTAGTGAAGCTGGATTCCTTTTCTCCATTCCCATGTGACAGATGACCTAAAGAGAGATAACTGGGTCTCCAAAGCCCTAGGTGACCAAGATGGAAGAATTGGTAGTTCATTGTTCATGTTTTTCTCTGCAGCTGAATTCTTAGAGACCACACTAGGAAGGAGGAAAAATGGATCAAACCAGAAGTTAAAGAAACATTCTCACCCTCTGGCCTACCACAGACAGCCAGCACTAGCTGACCATAGTAATTCTGAGGATTATGTATTGCTCGCTCTACCATCCCGAGCTCATGAAGGTGGACACTTCACATGAAAGGATGATTGACCAAATTATGTTCCACTCAGAAGATCAGGAAAATACTGAACAATTTTTTTGTGTGTGTAAAATAATTGACATATGTTGTAAGTCATGATATCTAAGTCATAACATCTGCATTGATATCAATTTGTTTTCATTAACTTAGACAATTAAAATCAAGAACTGTGTTATTTTAAGCAAATGGCTTCATTTTACATTCATTTATTTCTATTTTGCATGAAGCACAGCTGCATTATAATGTGACCAATCACAGTAAAGTGTGCTCTGCAGTTTACGTATGGGAGAATTGTACGGCTCAGTAGATGTGCAATTTTACCTAAGGTGTTCTGAAAGGACAAGGGCATGAGATTTTGTTCTCTTCCAAAAATAACTCTTACTCAAACTTTAGAAACTATGGATTTTCTCTATTACCAAAAACAAATGGAATGTTCTGGGCCAATGGTCTAGGGCTATTGAATTGAAGATATTAATTTGTAATATCTTTCCCAATGGTTCTGAATCCCTTGGAAAAACAAATTGAGCAAAATAACCCCTGCATTTCGGATGTTTTCAGAATACAAACATATATACAATATATGTATATATGCACAAACATATATATGTAACATATATAATGTTTATATTACATTATGTTATATATACATAAACAATACAAATATATATATTACATTATATATAATAGATATATTATTGTGTATCTCTTCTGGTACGTGTATGAGTGACAGTTTTGTAGGTATATAACCAGAAGTGGGGCATCAGAAAATGCCCATCTTTAGTTTCACTAGTTATTGCCAAATTCTTCTGTATACTCAAATTCAGCACAATCCAAGGAAGACTTACTGGCAAAGATGACAAAGATGTGGAGAGAGGGCCCACCAAGTGGCAACACAGTGACTACAGCTAGTGGCAGCTGAGCTTTTAACACTCGCAGTCCCAAAGGGTGACTGACGGGAGGGAATGTGTACTTGAACCTGGAAGTCATGTAGAAAAAGTTGCCTTAAGAAGAGGAATAAGCCACCATGGAGACCTGGCCGAGAGGAGCCAGAGGAACAAATACCGTCTTTTCACTCTCCTCTCTCCTTCCTAAATAAAAATATTCTCCTTCCATTCTTGTTCTAAAGCCCCCAAACAGTGCAACAATACTGGGAACTAGAAAGTATTGGAGTTCACTACTGTTGACCATATAGGTCAGCTTCTCACAACAGAGAGGCGACTGTGTGGGAGGGAAAGCTGAGTGCGTCAACTACAAGATCTGAGTTACTGGAAGTTCCGCTCATGTGTTGCTGCTGACGACTGTAGAGTACTTCCTAGCATCTTGCCACCATTTTTTTACCTAGCCTCTTTTTCAGTGATGAACGCTCAGATTGCTTTCAAGGCCTTGTTGCCACAAATAATGCAGCAGTCAACTTTCTTGTATATATCTCTTCCCGAACTTGATGATTTCTTAGGGCAGTGTACCCAGAGCAGAACTGATTGGCCTTAAGTGCATGTACAGACTTAATTTGACCGAGTAGCAGTCTATGCTCCCAGAAGCAGCGCAGCAGACGTTCCTGTATCTCCCCACTCTTGCCAACATTTAGCAGCTTCGTAACTCCTGCCAGTGTAGTCGGTGAAGATGCGTAGAGAGAGTATGATACTTTCGTGTAAATGTTAAGCATGGAAACCACACATATTTTTTTTACATATATATGCAGGAAAATATAAACAACTTAGTTGGAAAACTAAATTGGAGATGAGCTGAAAAGAGATTTCAACTTCATCTGTATAAAGTTTACATATAATATAAGGTTTTATATGTTTAAAACTCTAGAAGAAATAAGGCAAAGTATCAACACTTCGAACTATCCCTAGACTTCTCTAATGTTCACCTTATGATTTCTGCAACTTAATTGAAGTATAAAGATACACAATAACTCACAGTAACTTACAGTGCACATTTTGATAAATGGCGGCATATGTATACACCCACAAGACCATCATGATGAAGACATGATCATACATGTTCTATCACCTCCAAAACTTTACTGTTTCCCTAGACAACCATTTCTTGCCAAGCAGCCATTGGCTGGCTTCCGGTCAGTGTAGATTAGTGTGTGTGTTCTACAGTTCTGCATAAATATGATCACACAACAGGTACACTTCTTATTTTTATTTTCTGGCGTGCTGTCTTTGATTAAGTGCATGATTTTCATACGCAGCCTTCTTGTCACACATATCAGTAGTTTGTTCCCTTTTATTTGGGAATAGGGTGTTCCTGGATAGGTATACCATAATTCGTTCATCTGTTCACCTGTTGATTGACATTTGGATTGTTTCCAGTTGGGACTTTCACAAATAAAGTGGCTATGAACATTCATGTACAAGTTTTTGTTGGGACACATGTTTTCATTTCTTTTGGGGAAATATCTAGGAGTATAGAAGGTGAGTTTTATGGTAAGTGGTATCTGTTTATCTTTTCAAGAAATTCCCAAGTGGATTTCCAAGCTAGTTGTACCATTTTACTTTCCCATTATCACGGTAAGAGGCTAGTTGCTCCACATCCTCACTAACCACTTAATATGGTTATGGCTTTTAATTTAGTCAGTTTAGTGGATGTATAGTGATATTTCTTTGGTCATTTCCTTGATGACTAATGAACTTGAGCATCTTTTTATGTACTTCTTTGTGTACTTACGTATCTTCTTTTATGAAGTGTCTACTCAAATATTTTTCTCATTTTTATTGGTTTAATTGTCTTATTAATTTTGTAAGTATTCTTTACATATTTTAGAAATAATTCTTTGTTAAATATATGACATTTCAAATAATTTATGTCTGTAATTAGTTTTTTAATTTTCTTAAAGGTATCTTTTGGAGAGCAAATGTATTTAATTTTGATGAAATCTATCATTTCTTTCTTTTGTGTTTAGTTTTTTGTATGCTACCTATAAACCTTTGCCCACCTTTAAGATCATCTATGTTATGTCTGTTTGTTTTTGTGAAAGTTTCATATTTTTTTAGGTTCAACATTAGCGCTATGATCAACTTTTAGTTAATTCTGTGTATGATATGAGTTATGAGTTGATGTTCGCTTTTTCCCACACAGATATTAGGTTGATCCAGCATCTTTTGTTGAAAAGATTATCCTTTCCCCATCAACTTGGTTTGGCAATTTCATCAAAACATCATTGACTATATACATATGGATCTATTTCTAGACTCTCTATTCTATTCCTTTGATCTATATGTCTTTATTTTTACCAATTTCAAACTGTAGGTTAATAGTAAGTCTTGAAATCAGTAGAAGAAATCCTCCAGGTTTTGTTTCTTACATTATTTTGGATTTCCTACATCCTCTGCATTTTTAAAATAAATTTTAGTAATTAGCTTGCCAATTTTTACAAAAAGAGAGAGAGAAGGAGAAAAAAAAAAAACTGCTAGAGTTTTGTTAGAGAGTGCAGGGAATCTATAGACCAACTTGGGGAGAATAGCCAGTTCCAATCCATGAACATGACCCATCTTTTTAATTTAGATCTTCTTTGATTTCTGTCAGTCATGTTTTGCAATTTCAGTGCAGCGGTCATAAATACCTTTTGTTAGATTTGTTCTGGTATTACCATAAATAGAATTGTAAAGATGCTTATTTCCTAGTATCATGTAATTTTGAATTTATATAAGGATATTTTTTTAAAGATTTATTTACTTATTTGAGAGAGACAGAGAGAGAGATTGAGCAAGCATGGGTTGGAGAGCAGGGGGAAAGGGAGAGACTCTTAAGCCTACTCAATGCTGAGCATGGAGCACAAGTCAAGGCTCGATCTCACAACCCTGAGATCATGACCTGAGCCGAAATCAAGACTCAGATGCTTACCTGACTGTGCCATCCAGGTGTACCCATATTATAAATCATTTTATATTAGTGAGTATATACGTTGTGCAACTTACTGAATTTTTTATTTCCAATAGTTCTATAGGTTCCTTAAGATATTTTATGAAAGTAGTTAAATACCTGAAATAGGAACAATTTTACTTCTTCCTTTTCTGATATTTATGCCTTATATTTCTTCCCTTTTAAAAAATTCAATATTGATGTTGAATAGGAGTGGGAATCATTGCCTTGTCCTTGATCTCAGGAAAAGCAATTCCTTGTTCACCGTTAAGTATAACATCATATATAGGTGTTTCATAGATGACCTTTATTGGTTTGAGAAATTCCTTACTATTTTTAATTTTTTATTGATCATGAAGAGTATTGGTTTTAAACAATGCTATCTCTGCAGATTTTTTTTCTTTCCATTTTCATTTTATATTGTGAATTACATTGATTGATTTCAAGTTTTACATTTGATCTTAGCCAAAATGCCAAGAAGCCATGATTGATTTCTTTTTTTTTTTTTAAGATTTTATTTATTTATTTGACAGACAGAGATCACAAGTAGGCAGAGAGGCAGGCAGAGAGAGGGGGAAGCAGGCTCCCCGCTGAGCAGAGAGCCCGATGCGGGGCTCGATCCCAGGACCCTGGGATCATGACCTGAGCTGAAGGCAGAGGCATTAACCCACTGAGCCACCCAGGTGCCCCACCATGATTGATTTCAAGTTTTAAGTCAACCTTGAATTTTTAGAATAAATCCCAACTTAGTCATAATGTATTACTCTCCATATATTTCTGGATTTGATTTCTTATTTTGTTGCTAATTTCTTCAACTATTTCATGAGAGGTATCTGTAATTATCACTCTTTAAGAAAACTTTCAGTCAAGCTTTGGTATTATTGTTATACTCACCTCCTAAAAATTGTTGGTTAGTGATCTCTCCTCTGTTTTCTGAAAATGTTTATGGAAGTTTGGTGTTATTTCTTCCTTGAATGTTACTCACCAGTAAAACTATCTGTTCCTGGGGTTTTCTCTTTTGGGGAAGTTTTTCGTAAAAAATTCACTTTCAGGGGAGGAGTCAAGATGGCGGAGAAGTAGCAGCTGAGACTACTTCAGGTAGCGGGAGATCAGCTAGCTAGCTTATCTAAAGATTGCAAACACCTACAAATCCAACGGGAGATCGAAGAGAAGAAGAACAGCAACTCTAGAAACAGAAAATCAACCACTTTCTGAAAGGTAGGACTGGCGGAGAAGTGAATCCCCCCGCGGTCTATCTTCCCGTCGCTTTGGATTCACTTCTCCGC